>NC_083284.1:61080192-61380192 GCF_963506605.1 Zootoca vivipara | reverse complement strand
TCAGCAGCCAGCATTTTTTTAAAGGAAATGTGTGGAGTGTTTATTCCTTTATTGTAAATTGAGCCTTACACTGCAAGCCTTTACATGTCTACTCAGAAGTAAATTCCATTGTATTCAATAGCATTTACTCCCAGGTAACTGGGTAAAGGCTGTGCAGTCTTACACTGCAATCCTAAGCATTTTTACTCAGAGGTGAGTCCCACTGAGTTCAATCGGATTTACTCTTTGGTATGTTCCTGATCATTCTCAGTTTCTATTACAGTAGAACCTTGGTTTTCGAACGTACATGTAATCTGTTCCAGAAGTCTGTTCGACTTCCAAAACGTTCAAAAACTGAGGATCAAAGGGCTGTCACGTCAGCAAGTTCAATGGGGAAAATTGAGAAATGTGCCTTGGAAGCTGTTCGACTTCTGAGGTGTGTTCAGAAATGGAAGCATTCATTTACGGGTTTTTGGCATTTGGCTTCCAAAACGTTTGGCAGCTAAGACGTTCGAAAACCGAGCTTTGACTGTAGTACTGTAGCAGCAGCAGTATTTCCTGCCTCTTCCCCTGACTCAAGGCTGATTATAGCTAAAATTTTATTTCATCCCATTTATCTGTTGAAGGTATTGTACACGATCCCTTCCCTTTTTTTCTTTACAACAATCCTGTGATGTAGGTTAGGCTGAGAGGTTGCAATTGGCTCAAGGTGTCAGTTGTATGTGTGTATATGACGTATGTGTGTGTGGGAGATCAAACGCAGGAGAAGCTTCCTGATGTAGAATAGAACATTCCTATTTTCATCTGAGAAAAGTTGGAGAGTATGGGACTGTGTGTGTTCAGGAATAATTGGTAGGACACAGGAGCAGTGTGCTTCAAAAATCCAGTATCAACAAAGGCCAGATAATGCAAGAAGTTACATACCGGTATATACTGTAACATATATATGTTATGCAAATTAAACAAGTTGTGCATAATAAGAAAATTCCTTCAGTAGCACCTTAAAGACCAACTAAGTTTATATTTTGGTATGAGCTTTCGTGTGCATGCACACTTCTTCAGATACACTAGAAACAGAAGTGTCAGACCCTATATATATACAGAGGGTGGTGGGGGTGGGTGGGAATGGGAGATGGGCTGATGGGAGTGGTAAACCTGTAGATGGGTGTTAATGGCTGCTGATGGCTGCAATTAGTCCTGGGCTGAGGTGCTAAAGAAAGCTTGATCATGCATAATGAGATAAGAATCCGATATCTCTATTCATCCCAGGTGCTTCCATGGTTTTAAGCTTGGTAATGATTTCCAATTCAGCAACTTCCCTTTCCAGTCTGTTCCTGAAATTTCTCTGTAATAAAACAGCTGCTTTGAGATCTTGTATAGAATGTCCTGGGAGATTGAAGTGTTCTCCTACTGGTTTTTCAGTCTTATGGTTCCTGATGTCAGATTTATGTCCATTTATCCTTTGGCGTAGGGTTTGGCCTGTTTGTCCAATATAGAGAGCTGAAGGGCACCGTTGGCATTTGATGGCATACACAATGTTAGAAGATGAGCAATTAAATAGTCCTGAGATGGTATGTTGGATGTTGTTGGGGCCAGTAATGATGTTGTCCGGGTGTATGTGGCAGCAAAGTTGGCATCTGGGTTTATTGCAGGCTCTGGTACCAGTGTCCATGTTAAGTCTGGTGGTTGTATTATTGTGGGTGAGGAGTTGTTTAAGATTGGGTGGCTGTCTGTAGGCAATGAAAGGTCTTCCTCCCAGAGCTTGAGAAAGGGAGCTGTCATTGTCCAGGAGAGGCTGTAGATCTCTGATGATGCGTTGTACTGTTTTAACTTGGGAGCTGTATGTGATGACTAGTGGTGTTCTGTTATTTTCTTTTTTGGGTCTGTCTTGCAGCAGGTTCTCCCTAGGTATCAGTCTGGCTCTGTTGATCTGTTGTTTAACTTCATCAGGTGGATATTTTAGTTCTAAAAAGGTTTGCTGTAGATCTCTTAGGTGAGATTCTCTGTCTGTAGAGTTGGAACAGATACGGTTGTAACGTAGGGCCTGGCTGTATACGATGGATTGTTTGGTATGTTTGGGATGGTAGCTAGAAGCATGTAGATATGTTTGTCGGTCAGTTGGTTTTCTGTATAAGGTGGTGTCTATATGTCCATCCTGTATTTTTATAGTAGTGTCCAAAAAATGTATTTCTTGCATAGATTGGTTCATTGTTAGGTTGATGGTGGGGTGAAAGTCATTGAATGTCTGGTGGAAGGTTTCCAGGGTCTGTTGTCCATGTGTCCAGATAATAAAGATATCGTCAATGTATCGTAGGTACAAGAGAGGTTTGAGTGGGTAGGAGTCTAGGAAACGATGTTCTAAGTCTGCCATGAAGATGTTGGCATACTGTGGGGCCATGCGGGTGCCCATGGCTGTGCCGCTGATCTGGAGGAACAGGTCATCACCAAATTTGAAGTGGTTGTGGGTAAGGACAAAGTGGCAGAGTTTGGTAGCAAAGTCCGCTGTGGTTTTATCTGAAATGGTGTTCCTTATGGCTTGTAAACCATCATTGTGTGGGATGTTGGTGTACAGAGATTCCACATCCATAGTGGCTAGTATAGTATTGTTAGGAAGATTGTTCAAAGATTGTATTTTCCTCAGAAAATCTGTGGTGTCACGTACGTAGCTGGGAGCACTGATAGCATATGGTTTCAGAACAGAGTCCATATAGCCGGAAACACCCACTGTAATGGTGCCAATACCTGAGATGATGGGGCGTCCTGGATTTCCTGGTTTGTGTATTTTAGGTAGAAGGTAGAAAGTTCCTGGTCGAGGTTCCGCTGGTGTGTTTGTGAGGATCTGTTCTTGGATGTGTAGGGGTAGCTCCTTGACAATCTTGTTCAGTTCTTTTTTGTATGCTTGTGTGGGGTCTGAGTCCAATTTCATGTAAAAGGCAGTATTGGAAAGTTGTCTGTGGGCCTCTTGGATGTAATCAGTTTTGTTCATGATGACGACAGCTCCACCCTTGTCTGCCTCTTTAATTATAATGTCTGGGTTGTTCCTGAGATTTTCTATGGCTCTCCTTTCAGCATGGTTTAGATTTTGTTGTAAGTGATGGTGTTTTCTGGTCACATCCGTTTGGATTCTGTGGCGGAAGCAGTCGATGTACAGATCTAGTGTGGTATTGCGTCCATCAGGAGGGGTCCACGTGGAGTCCCTTTTTGTGTAACATCTTTTCGGTGGTGGTTGGTGGTCGATGTTCTTTTTGTTACACCATGGAAGCACCTGGGATGAATAGAGATATCGGATTCTTATCTCATTATGCATGATCAAGCTTTCTTTAGCACCTCAGCCCAGGACTAATTGCAGCCATCAGCAGCCATTAACACCCATCTACAGGTTTACCACTCCCATCAGCCCATCTCCCATTCCCACCCACCCCCACCACCCTCTGTATATATATAGGGTCTGACACTTCTGTTTCTAGTGTATCTGAAGAAGTGTGCATGCACACGAAAGCTCATACCAAAATATAAACTTAGTTGGTCTTTAAGGTGCTACTGAAGGAATTTTCTTATTTTGCTTCGACTCAGACCAACACGGCTACCTACCTGTAACTAAAGTTGTGCATAATTACTTACCTTTTGCATAATCAGTTTTGATGGTAAAGGACAAAGAGCTATGAGGAAAACTGTAACCACACCTTTAGTCTTTAGACGTGCTTTCAAGCATCTGTTTTGCAACATTTGCTGTTTCTAAAAAAGAGATGCAAGATCCTTAGGAAGTCAGATTTTGCAACCAATTCCACATTATTCATTTGCTGTTGTTGCTTCTGCAGAATTGTTAACATGCAGGCAGCCTTAGAAATAGGGATGGCCAACATCAGCTTCTGTAATATTTATTTTTTTATTTCATAAAGTTTATATGCCTCTGGATTGTAAAAAACAAACAAACCCAGCTACCTCAAAGTGGTTTACGAAAGATAAAACTAAAATAAAGAAAAATTAACATAGGCAAGCAGTTAAAGGCCTCTGTTTTCTAGGCCCAGTATAAATACTAGAGCCTGGTTATAGCATTCTGTGTAACTGTTGTGAAAGAAGACTCCAGTTCAGCCTTGAAAAGGAGGAATCTTCCTAATATGTGTAGCATTTTGTCTGGCTCAGCTACATTTGCCTGAGACTTTGAGCTAGTGATTTGGGAACATTGTGGAAACAGAGAAATGTAATTGAGGGGGGATTTGTTAAAGGTGAAGGAAAGCAAGAGGGTTAAAATCAGGAGTGGGGAACTAGATCCGGACAGCTGGCCAGTTTGTTAAATCCTACCCCCCCCCCAGCCAAGCCACCTGTTGGCAAGTTTTATAGGGGGCAGGGGCAATCACTTGACATTACAGTGGTGTTAGGTCAGGCATCCCCAAACTGTGGCCCTCCAGATGTTTTGGCCTACAACTCCCATGATCTCTAGCTAACAGGAAGATGGGAATTGTAGTCCAAAACATCTGGAGGGCCGAAGTTTGGGGATGCCTGTGTTAGGTGATCCATTTCCTTCTACACAGTATGGAATCAAACGGTGCACACAAAGGCACAGCCTGCAAAGCATAGGCAATAAGCTGATTAATGGATCTTGCAAAGTGCTAGGCATGGGACTTTGCAAGACAACAGTAAATGTAATTTTATAGACTGTTGTGGCTTACATTTATTCAGAAATATGCCAATGTAATCCACTTGAGCAAATAGACACAACCCAGAAGTTACATCCACTTTAGGAATCTAAGAAGTATAGCTGTGTATGTGTGTGTTTATTCAGGAGCGGATCGTAATAATAATTGAAAGGCAGATTGGCCCAGTTTGCGCATAATGCTAAACCATGGCTTAATGTGAACATGCAAGCATGCAGGCTCCTGAAAGGCAGATCACATTTGCCGTCTTTCCCTGGTCCTGCTGATGCCATGCTACTGATGTCTATGCTATGATTTGGCTTAGTAGGCGTCACCTGAACTTGGGTTTGTCCTTGGTTTACAGCTTGTGGTTTGTCTGTAGCGAGAGGAACAATGTCCTCATGTTCAGATGACATGCTACTAAGCCCCAGGTAGAAAGCAGCAGTAGGACCAGGGGAGGAGCTTACCTCTCTGGGAATCAGCACACTTGCATGTTTGTGTGCTAAGCCATGGTTTGGCTTTGCATAATGTGTGAACTGAGTTACTGACTCACAACTCAGTTAAACCAACATAATTCAACCATAAATATTTCGTGTTTAAATATGAACATCCATGCATACAAATATTGCATATTCCTATATAAAGACATAGACTCATCAAGCCCATTATTCATCTTGTAGGCAAAATAATCCATTTTAGGATGGAGTTGAGAAATTAGAAACATATCTGAAAATGCTTATTTATCATTTCGTCATTCTTTAAAACAGAATAGCATCTGCAAGACAAAGGAGAGCTTCAGAGTCTTATTTCCTTTTGTTAAAAACAGATGAATGTGTTCTGATCTGACTTCTTCTTTTTAGTGTTCCATAATGCATTCACATTTTCCCTTTTACCGGTAATACATTTTTTTTCCTGTTTCCACTTCATATGACAGTCTTTGCTAGAAATATATTTAAATGACCTTTTTTGGCAGCAGGTAGAGAGTACAAAACACTGGTGGAAATGTATTCAGCACTAAAGGTCACGTTAGAAGTATATAAGGAATTGGAGGGAAATAGATATTGAGCCCATTTTTTCACCCATGCAATTATATATTTAGCAAAATTTGTATAATATACCAACATTACCGGTATTATCTGTGTAACTTCCATCAAAAGTTATTTTCCAATGCCCCGGAAATCAGCAGTCATAACTATGATTTAGACTTACCTTTTATATGCAGTGAAAAGTTGGTTTCTGTACAAGCTGCACAATATTTGAACACCTTAGTTTGTCCAAAGACCACTGAACATAGCAGATTCTATGCTGATGGCCATTTTTGTAACCAAAACCCACCATTTTTTCCTTACCCATTCTCAGTATAGTTCAGGAATTTGCTCAGCTTGGCAGTGTTTCTGTCCCCAAGGCATGGGGGGTGGGATTAGTGCCATGCATAGATTCTTGTCTTTCTTTCTCATCAGTTAGCAGAAGCAGCAAAAATTATGCAGATCAGTAAATAAATTGTAGAAGGCATTATGCAAAACAAGGGAAGTCATTCACCGGTGCCAGATTTGCATGATCGATGCTGGCTGTAGGAACATGGGAAGCTTCTTTATAACTGAGTCAATCCATTGGATCATCTTGCTCAGTACTGACCACACCAACTACACAGATTTCAGGCAGGAAATATTCTGAGTTCCACCTGGAGATGCTAAAGATTGAACCAAGGACCTTCTGCATGCAAAGCAGATGCAAAGCTATGGCAGCATCAAGCTTTTGTTGCTAAATTCGGCACACTAGTGCAGAGTTTTGCTTCTATGCAGAGAACACAGCAATAATGTTAAACTAATTTTCAGCTACTTCATTCAGAAGAATCTTTATTTTGCATCAGCCACTAGCCATAGCAATAAAATGAAATGAAATGTACTGAAGAGAGAGGTGAAAAGATAGAGGCAGTACATGTGAAAAGGATCTAGGAGTCTTGGTAGACCACAGACTTGACATGAGTCAGCAGTGTGATGCAGCAGCTAAAAAAGCCAATGCAATTCTGGGCTGCATCAATAGGAGTATAGCATCTAGATCTAGGGAAGTAATAGTACCACTGTATTCTGCTCTGGTCAGACCTCACCTGGAGTACTGTGTCCAGTTCTGGGCACCACAGTTCAAGAAGGATACTGACAAGCTGGAACGTGTCCAGAAGAGGGCAACCAAAATGGTCAAAGGCCTGGAAACGATGCCTTATGAGGAACGGCTTAGGGAGCTGGGTATGTTTAGCCTGGAGAAGAGAAGATTAAGGGGTGATATGATAGCCATGTTCAAATATATGAAAGGACGTCATATGGAGGAGGGAGAAAGATTGTTTTCTGCTGCTCCAGAGAAGCGGACACGGAGCAATGGATTCAAACTTCAAGAAAGAAGATTCCACCTAAACATTAGGAAGAACTTCCTGACAGTAAGAGCTGTTCGGCAGTGGAATTTGCTACCAAGGAGTGTGGTGGAGTCTCCTTCTTTGGAGGTCTTTAAGCAGAGGCTTGACAGGCATATGTCAATAATGCTTTGATGGTGTTTCCTGCTTGGCAGGGGGTTGGACTGGATGGCCCTTGTGGTCTCTTCCAACTCTATGATTCTATGATTCTATGAACTTACGGTAACTATACAAAATAAATTTTGGAGGTGTACATCAATAATCAAATAATGGATCTTATTTTAATTACCCCCACTAAAAACCTTGCAGTTCTTGCTGCCACCTGATCATCATGATCTGCTAAAAGAAAGAACACAGTAGCAATGGTTGAGCGACCCAGCATGGGCAATAATAGAGGGGTAATAACCTCACTCCTCAAATCTTTGTAAAGAGTGCAAGCCAGAAGCACATGTGGCACTAACTCAATACTGCCACCTCCACATGGACATAACTGTTTCTCCAGTGAAATTTTTTGAAATCGACCCTCAAGTACAGCCGAAGGCAGTACTGTACATTAAATCTTGTGAAAGTGAAAATGCATCTGTATTTTGGAATTGTTAAATTTTGATAGGGTGCCAGAGTGTCAAAATGTCACTCTATCATTGGGTAGGATGCAGAATCTTTGGAAAACTTACCAGACTGGCCTCCAGTATCTATAACTGAGGTCAATAACCTTATTTCACAGTTTAAAAATAATAAAGCACCAGGCTTAGACTATTTGCCCCCAGAACTGTTGAAATCTAACATCGACTGGTGGGCCTCCCTGCTGGCAGTAATACTCTCGTTTATTTATTCATCCAGTTTATTTCCTTAAGTCTGGGCCACAGCGGTAGTCAAAAGGGGCTAGTTCTATAGACCAATTAGTTTGCTACCTGTAATTAACAAATTATATGCAAAGTATCTTTACAATGACCTACTTGATTGGATAACTGATGAAGCTATTCTTGCCGAAGAGCAAGCAGAATTTCGACATGGCAGACCCACTATAGACCATTGCTTTGTACTAGCCACTTCATTTGTTTTGGCTTCCTTCAGCTGGTTTGTTTGCAGTATAAACGTACCTCTTGGAAGGGGATGTTTTGTTTTTAGACATTTTTTGTTTTGTTTTGGACACCACAAAGAGTCATTTTGTATTTAACATCATCTTAAGGAGAAAGAGAAACATTGTTTTCTGTAGGACTAATCTTATAACAGTGTACTGTATGTATCTATAGTTGTCTGTGTTCTTACCCCTACAGATATATGAGATTCATGTTAAGAATTAAATATATGCTTGAACCATGATTACAGACATCTTCATAGAATCACAGGAGGCACCACATGCGTCATCTAACTTAACCCCCTGCAATGCAGGAACCTTTTGCCCAAGGTGGGGCTTGAACCCACAACCCTGAAATTAAGGGTCCCATTCTCTACTGACTGAGCTATTCCAGCTGTCATCATCCCTTCCTCAACTTTACAATAAGCCTAATCATTTCTCACTTGCGATGGCTGCATCCTTCAAATCAGTCTAATTAAACCTGTGATCAGCAGCAATTTTTCCTGAAGTGCCGCTTTGAAAAGGGAGCAAAAGTGCTGGAGTTCTGCTACTTTATGTTGGTGACTGAGTTTTTGCTATCTAATGTCTGTCTTTCCATGGGTCAGATCTGGTGCAGAGTCCTCTGTTTGCAACTTCAAGATGAAACCTGATTGCAAGTGAGCAAAGGTGCCTTTTTCCTGTTTGTTTGCTAGTGGTTGTAGCTGCTGAAAGACACTGAATTTGATGTTGAGCTGGGCTGAATTCTGTGTATTAATTGGTACATGAATTGTAAAGTTCTTCTTCCGTGTCCACAAGCAAGTCTGTTTGATTTTCCTATCATTTCTTTCACCGCAGTTCATAGATTGCTGTAAGTGAGAGACAAAAAGACCCATGTTTTAAGGACCTGAACTGATTTTGCCATTGACTCATCCTGTGCAGCTCAGCTTATTCAGCAGCCCAGTGTTAAAATTTCCTGTGTGGAAAAAGAGTGTCCTAAGATAATTTTTGAGGCTTTTAGATGTACAGAAGAGAATGTTTAGGTTCATGTACGCATAACTTACTTTTATATTACCATAAGGGTAATGAAAGGAAGGGGTAGGAGGGAGCGCAGTGGTATTATCTCATTTTGATAGACTGTGGGTTGTATCCAGTGAAGTCACTCTGTTCGCACAAGGACTTCTGCAACAGAAATTCTCCTCCCTCTCACCCCTCTTCCACATGCCTCCAGATCTTTTCTGGGGTTTCCCCCTACCTTCCAGAGCAGATTTTTTGGGGAGGGAAAGGAAGGAAGGAAGGAAGGAAGGAAGGAAGGAAGGAAGGAAGGAAGGAAGGAAGGAAGGAAGGAAGGAAGGAAGGAAGGAAGGAAGGAAGGAAGGGTAAGCTCCCTTAGACAAATAGAAGCCCTTGCACAGAAGGAATGATTTCATTGGATACAGTAGGAGCAGACTTTGGTCTTTGAGATTTTAGCGGTGCCCTGTGAGAGACCAAAATTCAGTGCTCCTCACCTCTCGCTTTCCGTTATTTACATTTGGCAAGCATAGATCTGTGTTACTTGCTGGCCCTTTCTCTTGATCAAAGGTGGCTGCTGTTGTTTTTCCAAGTGTTCAAGTAGTCTGATGATTACTGATAAGTATGAAGTGCACACCTCACTAAGCTCAAATGAACCTCAGATTGAGTGGTGGTTGCCATTATGAGGATATTCAGTACAGTTGTACCTTGGAAGTCGAATCGAATCCATTCCAGAAGTCCGTTCAACTTCCAAAATGTTCGAAAACCAAAACACTGATTCTGATTGGCTGCAGGAAGCTCCTGCAGCCAATCAGAAGCTCCGGAAGCCCCATCGGTGTTCGGCTTCCAAAAGAACTTTTGAAAACCAGAACGGTCACTTCCGGGGGTTCGATCGTTCGGGAGCCAAAACGTTTGAGAACTAGGCTCTTTGAAAACCAAGGTATGACTGTATTCAGAATATCTTGGGCTGCATGCATACCACCTTTCAGTTTTCTTTCTGTTGTATTTTGATACACACATTGGTACACTCGAATATTTTTATGTGTATAACTCTGATGCTTAACTGTTACATTTTCACCTATGGAACTTGCACCAGATATGTGTGTTCATACTATGTTGCTTTTACAAACAAAATGAAAGTTAAGAGACATAAATATCCCAGCAGCCAGAGAAGCTAAACATCTGAAACTCTCTCTGACGTCTCTAGTTGTGATTGCAAGTCCTTAGTATCTCATCTAGTCAGACTGGCCAAGCAAGGGCTGGTGGAGCTGGGAATTAAGGAAATTTGGGGCGGACCGCACTCTGAAACTCCCACAGCTATTGCAAATGAGATGAGCCATTTGCCTCTCAGTTTCTATAGGATGTTATTAAAATGTACTGCTGCTGTGTGAGGAGAGCTTTTCAGCAGGGAGCTACACTAAAAGCAAAAATATTAAGACTGGATCTATGCGGGTAAGTTTGGCTACACTGGATAATCTAAGAAGTAAAAATGTTGTAAATGTTCAGCTCTTTTGACATCAAAAGTTGCAATGGAAGTTGTGGCACTGATTTGATATAAGAATTTGAATGCCAAGCTGAATTACTTACCCATTACCTCATTATTTTGCACTTTAACAGTGGCCAGACAGGATGTTCAGGTGGTTTCATATATACATCATGAGACTGATATCCATTTCCTCTTGTCAAAGTGCCAAGTATGGTGGTTAGAAGAGTACTTGCTTCTGGATATATTGTGGGTTTGATCGTCATGGTAAACCGTTGCTGATAAAGCCATCCAAGTATAATCATAACCTTTTAAGGTTATGAATAATCAGAATAATCAGCCATCTTACTGTAATGTGGAAATAAGTTCCATAGGCAAATGCTATATTTGGAAAAGAATTTCTTGTTTCGTTTGGGTGGTGTTCAACTAAATTTTCTTCAGAGTAGATCCATTGAAATTAACAAACATGACTTAAGTTAGGTCCATTTACCCCCAATGTGTATACTCTGAGTAAAACTTGGTTGAATCCCACACCTTTTATTACATGTAGATGAACCTGAGATTTTTGTTTTAACTGTGTGCATGTAGGGGGAGGACACCTTCATTTAAGCTGTTCTTTTAAGGAAGATGATGATCAGTTCCTCGTCCTTGTTTAACCATTTCCCCCCCATGTTCTACAGCTCTAGACAATTCTACCTGAGGAGGCAAATATTGCAGGCCATATTGTTTAGCAAAATATTATAAATATATCATAGACATAATGGAATATAGGCATGTCTAGCCTGTAGGACATATCCCACACCCAAAAGTTGATAGAATTAAAACTATATAAATATATAAAATTTATTTAAACCATACAAATAAGTAAAATAAAAGCAGCACGGCACTAGCTCTTTCATTAAATTCTTAGCTTTGCCCTTCATTTTTTAAAAGGCAAACTGATTCATAAAGGGAACTAGGGAAGATTGGTACTGTGTAACAGCATGTCTTCTTTTGAAGAAAGTAGTTTCTGAAAGCATTTAAAAAAATTGAAATCACCAAGCAGACTGTGTGTGTGGGCTGCATACAAGGGCGAGACACTCAGACATACAGCACCGGCTATCTTCTGTCAGTTTCTCTTTTAAAGGAAGTTAATGCTGGCTGGGTCTACATATACTGCAAAATGAGATGCTAGAACGTTGAGGTAATAGAGTGGACTGTGTCCAGATTAGAGATGAACAATATGACTTTCAAATTCTCCTCTCTCTCTCTCTCACACACACACACAAATGAATCCCAACAAATAAGACGGTTTTGTGCAATCCCTTTCCTGTCGTGACCTCCAGCAGGAAGCTAGCAGGTATTCATTTGGGGGCAAAGGTAGGAGGCAAGGAAACAATATTCCATTCTGCCTGAATACACATTTAATATAGAGCTCATTAAGTCTATGCTCTTGTTGTAAATTTTAAGGTTATAATTGTTCATAAACATGTTGTGAGGGACAGGGGATATCGCGAAGTCCCTCCCCTCCTGAGTTCAAGCCCGTCCCCGAGCAAAGGGGAAAGCAGAGAGAGTTCCGATTCCAGTGGGGAAGCAGGAAGTCGTGTCCGAGGCTCAGGCAAGGTAGAGGAGCCAAGGTCCCAGGTGGGACAGGAAGGGGCAAGCAAGGGGGGAAGACCCATCCCCCCAACTCCAGAATTACGCAGGAAGAGGAGGGGCAAGAGGATGGGTCTGCCAAAGCTTTTGTGTTGGAGAAAGACGCGCCAAAAGCCATTAGGAGGTTCTGAAACCGACTGACAACATCGCTCCGTGTAAATAGCAATGACTTGAGCACTGTAAATACGCAGCACCAATAAAAGAATAAAATGCAGAGCTGCGTAGCGTCGTTACTCTGAAGTAGTCCACTCCGGCCACTGTGACAGCAACCTCCTAATCATTTTTGGGCTACTTTGGAGTTGCCGGGATGAGCGTGTCAGAGGCGGAGAAGTGGCGGCAGATCGCTGAGCAAGCCCAGCTAGAACTGCAACAGCTGTCGCTGCAGGCGCAGGGAGAATTGAAGGCAGCTAAAGAGGAGACTAAGAAGGTCCAGGACGACCGGCTACAACTTGCGGAACAGGTGAGAGAGCTTCAGGAAAAAGAGCAGCATTTAAGGGCGGTGGCGGTAGACCTCCAAAACAAGCTGGATGCAGAGAAAAACAAGGCGGGAGGGGCACCCCAAGTCCAAGTGCTGCCAGGAAGGAGAGCCGGGACCCTAGTAAGCAAGTTCAACGGAGACCCGAAGGAGTTTCAGGGCTTTGAGACTGAGATTGTGTATGCTCTTGAGCTGCACCACGATGAGTTCCCTGATGATGAGCACAGAGTAGCGTTTATTGTGGAGCACCTTACAGGGGCGGCCAGGGAGTGGCTAAGACCGTTAATTGCAACAAGGAATCCTTGCATGAAGAATGTCAAACTGTTTCTAGAAGGTTTGAAAACGATGTATTCGTCCGATAGTCATATGGACCAGACTAAGGAGGAACTTCATAATTTACGCCAAGGAAATATGACAGTTCGCGCGTATTGGGCGAAATTCACCATGCTGGTGCACAGATTGGGGTGGGATCTGGAGTCGGCCCCGATGCAAGCGGCGTTCTACTTGGGGTTGCATGAGGAGGTGAAGGATGAGCTCTCGAGAGGTCCAAAGCCCAGTAATATGGATCAACTGAGCAAAGCGGCTCTGGCGGTGGGGGTGAGGCAGGAATCCAGGTGGAGCGACAAGCAAGCAACGCGCGCAAAGCGGGCTTGGTTCCCACGGTCGCAGGAGAAGCCACTCCCTCAACAACCCTTTCAAGCCACGCCTGGGGCCAGTCAGGACCAGGAACCCATGCAGATTGATAGCGCGCGCGCGCGGGCTTTTCAAACCCCAGCGGCGCCAAGGCGCAAGGAGGGAAGGGGTGGGAATTGCTTTCTCTGCAACTCCCCCCAGCATCTCGTCAGAGACTGCCCACATCGCAGGGAGTGGCAAGGAAAGGCGGGAACGGTTGTGCCCTCCCCCACTGACGCAGCACCACAGCAGGGAAACGGGAAAGCCTGGCTGCAGGAGACAAGGGGCGGCAGCCAGGCACAGTCAGCAGACAACAGCCCCAGCCCACCCACCCGCACAGAGAGGAGCAGAGCCAGCCCACCCCTCCCAGAGCAGGAGTGGTTCTAGAAGTGACGCTCACACTCCCAAATGGCTATCCCCTGACAGTCCTCGCCTTAATTGACAGTGGGGCGTCAGCGAACTTCTTCTCGAGGAACTTTGCAGAAGAGCACCAGATCCAGCTTCTGCAGCTGGATTTTCCTCTGCACGTGGCAACCATTGACGGCAGAGAGCTGCTGGGAGGGGCCATCACTCATCAAACCCCCCCCATGAGAATGACGGTTGGAAGGCACTCAGAGACACTGGCATTCAACGTCACCACCATCTCAGACCCCCCAATCGTTTTGGGCATGAGCTGGCTGGCGCGCCACGACCCCTCCATAAGTTGGCATCAGAGATGCATCACTTTTGGATCGGACTTTTGCCTGGAACATTGCATGCAGCACCAACCAGGGGAGGGGCCTCCGATAGCCACGGTGGCCACCATGCACGTCAAAGGGGGTGAGGCGATACCCAAACCATACTGGGACCTGCAGGAGGTCTTCAGCGAAGCGGAGTCCGACCACCTGCCCCCACACCGGCCTTTTGACTGCCAGATCAACCTGGTGCCAGGGGCAACTATACCCCCAGCCAAGCTGTACGCCATGTCAGACCAGGAACTGGAGGATCTGCGCGCTTTCATCGACAAGAACCTCAAGCGGGGGTTCATCAGAGAAAGCAAGGCAGCAGGGGGCAGCCCGGTCTTCTGGGTGGACAAGAAAGACACGCAACAGCGCCGTCTTGTGGTGGATTTTAGACGGCTGAATTCGGTGACAGAGCCAGTGGCTTTCCCCATGCCCAGAGTGGATGATCTCCTGACAGCGGCACGCAGGGGCAAGATTTTCACCAAGCTAGACCTGAGGGGGGCGTACAACTTGATCAGGATCCGGGAGGGCGATGAGTGGAAAACCACGATGTTCACGCCTCTGGGCTCTTTTGAATATCTGGTGATGCCCTTCGGGTTGCAAGGGGGCTCAGCATGCTTCCAGGCCTTCATGCACCACGTCCTGGGGTCCCTACTCTTCAGGAAATGCTTGGTCTTTCTGGATGACATCCTTATTTACTCCAACGACCCAGTGCAGCACGTGAAGGACGTCAGGGAGGTGTTACAGCGCCTGAAGGAGAACCACCTGTATGTGAAGCTGGAGAAGTGCAAGTTTCACACCAAGGAGGTGGACTTCCTGGGCTACAAACTGTCAGACAAGGGGCTAGCGATGGACAAGGACAAGGTGCAGACCATCCTGGACTGGCACAGCCCCAGGACGCGCAAAGATGCCCAACGCCTACTAGGCTTTGCCAACTTCTACAGGAAGTTCATCAAGAACTTCTCTCGAGTTACGGCTCCCATCACTGACTGCCTGAGAGGCAAGCAGAAGTTCAGGTGGACACCAGAGGCGCAAGCAGCGTTCGAAAGCCTCAAGAGGGTGTTCGCCTCAGACCAGAACCTGTTCCACGTGGTTCAGGACGCGCCCCTACGCATTGAGACAGATGCTTCTGATAAGGCTGTGGGCGCCATTTTGTTGCAACTGGACGCCAACAGAGAGTGGAGACCCTGTGCCTTCTTCTCCAGGAAGTTGACCCAGCCCGAGCGAAACTACACAGTTTTCGATCGGGAACTTCTTGCGATCCACGCGGCGTTCCAGCACTGGAGGCACTTCCTGGTGGGCGCCAAGCACCCCATCCAGGTGTGCACAGACCACAAGAACCTGGAGTTCTGGAGAACTGCCAGGGTGCTCAACCAGCGGCAGATACGGTGGGCAGAGTTCTTCTCGAACTTCAACTTCTCCATACACTACATCCCGGGAGAGCAGAATGTCAGGGCGGATGCCCTCTCCCGCAAGCCAGAGTACATGGAGGAGGAGGCGCCACCAGCCCCGAGGCACATTTTCCCCCCGTCGGCATGGTCCTGCGGAGCAGCAGTGGTGAGCGAGGCAGAACTCACAGCACTGACGGCAGCGGATGAATTTGCCAACCGCATCTTCAGAGAACTGAGAGGGGGGAGGGAGCAGGCAAAAGACTTTGCAGAACGCAGAGGGCTGCTTTTCTACAAGGGTGCGCTGTACCTACCCACCACCCAGCTTCGACGTACGGTCCTCAAGCAGATGCACGACAACCCAACAGCGGGGCATTTTGGAAGGGACAAGACCACTCACCTAGTCATGAGACACTTCTGGTGGCCTGGGGTGAGGGAAGATGTTCGAGACTATGTAAGGGGCTGTAACACCTGCCAGCGGGCGAAGGTGGTCAGAGCAGCGCCGCCAGGGTTGCTGGAGCCCTTAGCCACGCCACACAGGCCGTGGGAAGTGGTGTCCATGGACTTCATCACAGATCTGCCTTCGTCCAGGGGTAAGACTGCAGTGTTGGTGGTGGTGGACCTCATGTCCAAAATGTGTCACTTTATACCGTGTGCCAGGGCAGTCTCGGCAGAAGAGACAGCCAAACTGTTTGTTGATCACGTTTTCAGACTGCATGGATTACCTTTAAGGGTTATTTCGGATCGTGGCCGCCAATTTGTTTCCAGGTTCTGGCGGCGGCTCATGAACCTCCTGCAGGTGGAGGTCAGCTTGTCAACGGCTAGACACCCGCAGACCAACGGACAAGCGGAGAGGGTCAACGCCATTCTGCAGCAGTACCTGAGATGCTACGTCAGCCAGCGGCAAACGGACTGGGTGGATCGCCTGCCACTAGCAGAATTTGCCTACAACAATGCAGTGCACGTCTCCACAGGGGTGTCGCCCTTTAAGGCCAATTACGGGCGCGACCTCAGATCTTTCCCAGAGAGGGAGGGGGAGGAGGAGGAGGAGGGCCCGCAGGCTGAGGATTGGGCAAAGGAACTGGAGACGGTGCACCAGCAGCTCAGAGAACACTTGGAGAGGGCCAAGGAAGCGTACAAAAAGGGGGCAGATCGCCACAGGCGACAAGGGGAGGTCATCAGGGTGGGGGACAAGGTGTGGTTGTCCTCGGAGGGCCTTCCCACCAGAGGGAGGTGCAAAAAGCTGGCACCCAAATGGCTGGGCCCCTTCACGGTCACGCAACAGGTCAACCCGGTGGCATACAGGCTGGCACTGCCAGAGGACATGAGGGTGCATCCAGTGTTTCATAGATCGCTGCTGTCGCCGTACAGGGAAAGCAGCAGGCTCCGAGACAGCGAACAAACCCCCGAGGGAGGGGGGGAGAGGGAAGGCAGGGAGCAACTCAATGAGGCCACGGCCATCCTGGATTCAAGGTGGGGGGTGGGGGGCCTGGAGTACCTCATGGCATGGGAGGATGCTCCACCGTCCCAGAATGAATGGGTCCCCGCCACTCAGATACAGGAAGAATTCTTGGTGGAAGAATTTCACGCCCTCTTTCCCCACAGACCCAAGCCCTGGCACATGGAAAGGGAGGGGGAGGAGGAGGAGGCACGGGAGAACAGCTCACCATGGCGCTGGGAAGCGGAGTTTGAGGAACCAGAGGATGAGGTATGGGTGTCGCCAAGATCCACCCAGTCAGAGGAAGGAGCAGATTGGCAAAACATTTTTACCCCCACCAGCTCTGACGCCACGGACTTTTTGGGATTCCCGTCCTCCCAGGCGGAAGGGGGGGGGCTCGCAGGACTGGGGGGAGGTGTTCACACCAACGGGCTCGGAGAGCACCGAGTTTTTAGGCTTCCAGTCGTCACCGACACCTGGGGGGGGCCTGGGGAGGGGTGAAGGAGAGCTTGGGAGGGGGGTGGATGTGAGGGACAGGGGATATCGCGAAGTCCCTCCCCTCCTGAGTTCAAGCCCGTCCCCGAGCAAAGGGGAAAGCAGAGAGAGTTCCGATTCCAGTGGGGAAGCAGGAAGTCGTGTCCGAGGCTCAGGCAAGGTAGAGGAGCCAAGGTCCCAGGTGGGACAGGAAGGGGCAAGCAAGGGGGGAAGACCCATCCCCCCAACTCCAGAATTACGCAGGAAGAGGAGGGGCAAGAGGATGGGTCTGCCAAAGCTTTTGTGTTGGAGAAAGACGCGCCAAAAGCCATTAGGAGGTTCTGAAACCGACTGACAACATCGCTCCGTGTAAATAGCAATGACTTGAGCACTGTAAATACGCAGCACCAATAAAAGAATAAAATGCAGAGCTGCGTAGCGTCGTTACTCTGAAGTAGTCCACTCCGGCCACTGTGACACATGTACATGAATGTACAGGCACATGTCTGAAGCAGCACAGGAAGACAGGCCTAACTGACACCATTTTGACTCTCTCTGACCAGAATCACACACACATTTCCACATGACTTATCAACTTGGGAGCCATAATCCTGTAAGCCGGAGGCTCTGCCAACTAGACATTTCCCCATAAATGGTGCCAGACTACTAGCCATCTCATTCAGAATGGAAGACTCCTCTGAACAAAAGATAGTGATCAACTTTTAGGAAACTGTTAATTTCTCTTTGTGTTTAGGAATTCACACCTGGGAGGGGTAAGAGGAGGACCAGGAGAGGTGTCAAAGGTGCTCAGATTTCTACCTTGAACCCTCCCTTTTTGTGAGGTATTGATTACGTAGCTGTGATGTAGGAATCATGTATTTTGGGGGTGTTTCTTGGTGATGGGAAAACTGATAAAAGTGGAGATTCTCTTTTGTTCTGGGTTCCTTCCTTGTTCTCCTGCGTGAGGGGAAGGACCCTGTTGCAACAGCAAAAATAAAAGGCTTTGCTTCTCAAAATTCTCCTGTTGGCCTCTGTTATATTCTCCAACCGATGGAGAACCCCATAAGGACAGATTTTTGCATATTTCACTCTTATGTTTTATTCTCTACAATATTAACCTCATCTTCAACACTAAAGCAGCTGAAATGTACTGTTCTTCATACCCACTGAGTATAGGCTTCCAGTTAGAGGTAACATGCCATTGCAGACCTCTGCGAAGGTAAACGTTGACCTTTCTGCCTAATGTTTAACTGTCGGAAGAGCCAGCCGGCAAAGGTGCGAGACAGATGCAAAAAGTACACAGACAAGTGCTGAGAGAGCTCTGAGCGAAGTGCTGTGCTTACTCCTAGCCCCAGCTCCTTTATTCAGAAATTCTCCCCTCGTAAAATACATTAACCATTAACACATACATCACTCATGCCAACAAGGAAGATGTGTAAACAGACAGACTGGCGCCAGTGGTCCTGTGGTCCTGTGGTAAATCACTTGATGGATTACCCCCCAATAAACCTGTGCCTTGTACAGAGAACTCCATTTGTACATTCCCACAGAGTATTTCATGTGTACATTCCCACATTTAACTTTTCTAGATTTCTGAGTTACTGCGTCAGAAGAGGAATTTCACTGCATTTTGCATAGTGAACTGATAGATGCATGGCAGTAAATATAAGGCAGACTATGTTACACAAAAATACGACACCAACATATTTCTTTGCTTTTAATTTATTTTTAACAGGATTGCATCTTCAATGGCTGGGGAAGGATTGATCAAGTGGCTGAAATGAATATGAACACTATCCTGGAAGAGATTCTGATTAAAAGATCACAACAAAAGAAAAGGACATCTCCTTTAAATTACAAAGAGAGGCTTTTTGTGCTTACAAAATCCATGTTAGCGTATTATGAAGGTCGTGCAGAGGTAGGAAACTGGGTTTAAATTGCGCATTTTTGCCAACTTGTGTATTTAATATTTATGATGCTGAACTTTGCTACTTTTCATACTGAGTTCATGCAGTTGGTACGGGATGAAAGGATCATAACCTTTATACAGTATTAGTAGTTTACCTTCTGTGTGCAGCGGCATACCTAGGGGTTAGTCAGGTTGCCGCTTGCCAAGGATGCAGGCCCAGCAGGGGCACACAAAAAACCCCACCTCTACACTCTGGCTTGGAGTGGCTAGAACTCCTACTGCCCACACTTCTGCCCACTCCCTGGGCTGCTACTCCATGGCTCTGGGTGGCCAGGCAAGGTACAGAGGTTCCTCTGGGCATGTTTGTGGAGGAATCCAGTCGTTGGTGTGGGCTGTCACAGCAGCTCTCCAGGGCCCCCTCTCCATTTGGTAGAAGTGGAGCACCCAGGGAGGCTGCGCAGCGGAGTAGCAGTCCAGTGAGGGAGGAAAGATGGAGAGAGCAGGGAGAGTTGCAGGAGGAGGAAAAAGGAAGGGAGGAGGCAGAAGGAAATCAGTGAGTGGAGAGAGGAAAGCAGGAAGGCAGGCAGATGGACTGATGGAGGAGAAGGGGGGGAGGAGCAGACCAGACCCAATGACCATGGAGGAAATCATTGGCACAAAAGGCGACAAAAAGCAAATGTTTAAAGTTTCTGGTCCATAGTCTCTCCTGGTTTTGGAGGTGCCGATCAGCTCCTTGCCAAGGCACAAGGGAGCTGAGGTATGCCTCTGTCAGTGTGAGATGAGATAGAGTGCACTAACAAAGCTGGAAAATGGTTTGCTTGTTGCAAAAGCGGCTGCCCTGAACAAAGGAATGAGCATTGAAATTGTAGCGGGCAGGGGGAAAATAGGGAAGTGGCATGTTGATTCACTGCATTGTCTTATGGGGGGAAAGAACTAGCTGGAGTTGAATATAAATGATATAATATCATTTTCTTAAAATCATTAAAAGGGGGGGCTGTAACATTTATGCGTTGTGAAATCACTTTGTATGTGACGTAGAACTTATCTCAAATGACTGCATTACAGAACTGCGCCAAAGTGAAGTGGTACAGGTCAGTCGGTGACACACTTACTGTAAATCCTGCCAGGGTTCGTTGGGAGTCAACATCCCAAATGGGTAACGTGGTTGGAATCCTAAAGTCAGGAAGAAGCAAGCTAGACGAGGGTAAAGGAAAGCAGTGTAGTCTAAGGCCCAAGAAGCAGAGTATGAAGAAAGAGCAGTAAGCAGCCAAGGTAGTTTAAATAATAAAAACAAAGAAGCAAATGTTACAAATTATAGGAGGACTGGTGGTCCGTTTAGGAACTGATGGCATGGGCTCTCTGGTCTGGGCTTATTCACTTCTGCCTTCCATCAGGGCACAGAAGGTTAAGGTTTTTATAGCCAACTTTAACAGCACTCTTAGACTGTGGGACTTTAAACGCATCACTGGGTAGTACAGTACAGCCAGCAACTCCTTCAGCAGACGTGGTAGGGCACTGGAGAAAAGCATGTCCTGGCTCAAAACCCACAGAGCCTTACAAACCCTTATTAACGTTTAAATTGTGGGATGCGCGGTCTGTGTTGCTATGGAAAGAAGAGTGGCAAATGGGTTGTTCCCCCTTCTTCCCCTCCCTGCTTGAACCCTTGTCCCAGGAGGTTTTGTATGCTCTTTATAGGCATGTGAATCCTGCCCGTGTAGCTGCTGGGTGCCTTTCTCCTTTCTCCCCCTCTTGTGCTATGCTCCAAAAACAGTGGTTGTGATGTGTAAGGGGATTCATAACACTTCCAGTATGGCTGCCTGGGGCCTGGCAATAGCGAGGTTGCTTTTATTCATTAAAATCGTTCATAGACCACTTCCCACTCAAGGAACCTGAAGCAGTTTACAGAATAAAATTCTAACACTCAAATGTTAAAAAAACATATAAAATTAAATAATATACATAAAATCAACAGCAAGCAATAAACAACACCAGGGATATACAGTGTTTAAAATGGGCCAATAAGCTAGTTGCAAAAAATGTGTTTTAACCATGGATCCCTCCTGTATAGCAGGCAGCAGAACATTGCAAAGAGCGAGCATTCCACAGAGAACAACTGTTTCGGTGTCATCGCAAAGCAACATGTTGTAAAATGTGGCCCCACTAGCAAGGCCTCGTGTGAGGATCTTAATACCCTAGTTGGTACCCTGGTCCCAGGTTTATGACTTCATAGGCCAGCAAAAAATCCTTGAAAATGGCCCAGTAGATAACAGTGGGCCAGCACAGTTGCAGCTTCCAAACCAATCCCAAGGCCAGACCAAAGAGACCACACGAGAACATTCTCTCAGCCCCACTCACCTCACAGAGTGTTTGTTGTGGGGGAGGAAGGGAAAGGAGACTGTTAGCCGCTTTGAGTCTCCTTTGGGTAGTGATAAAGCGGGATATCAAATCCAAACTACTACTCTTCTTCTTCTTCTTCTTCTTCTTCTTCTTCTTCTTCTTCTTCTTCTTCTTCTTCTTCTTCTTCTTCTTCTTGTCAAGAAGTGAAATTACCTGTGCTTAGCTGTGCTCTTTGAAAGCTTATTGGAAGCTTATTATTATTCCACAGCATTCGGAAATGCATTGGATCCCATATATTTCTGGGACAGATCACCTTTATGGGTTCTGCCACCCTTGCAAAGGCAGGGGGACTGGAATCGCAAGCCTGAACTTCACCAGATAACTGTCTGACCATGACAATGGGGTAATATGAACCCCTCCACCTAATATCCAGGACTGCTGCCCTTCACATGAGGCATGGAATAAGTTGAGGGGATGCTTTTCCCCATTGTCCCAATGACCACTTGAGACAGCTCCATGGCTGTTATGGAGGCCATGAAGCCCCAAGACAGCCCAGTCAAGACAGCCTCAGTGTGAATACCGAAGTACCCCAGAACCTATTGATGGCTATACAAGTGGGGCTAGAGAACTGGGAGTATTTTGATGTCACCATGTGAGTGCAGGGGGTATACTGTGGGCACCCCTGACACTGTGAGCTCATTGATCCCTCTCCAGTTGTGTGTGGTATGTGGACATTGGCACTGGTAATCCCTGATTGGTTGGCACTGGCAGTATTTTCAAGTACAAACTAAGGAAGAACCTGGGGAACTACTGAGGCTATAAAGTACGACAGAAAAAGCAGGCATACCTACACAGTATTCTTCGTTTGTGCAGTTACATTATTGTATGCAGAATATGTTTCAAAATGGAAAATGATTACTTAGTACTGAAACTTCACAAGGGCTTGTACTGAGCAGTGCCTGGTTGGATGCATGCAACCCAAGACCAAGAAACTAAAGCTAAAAAATTCATAAGGGATTTAATTTTTCATGGGGTGGGGAGAGCATCTTAAGTTAAATGTGATGAGTATGGTATCTTCCAGATGTCAGTAGTTCTGTTTTGGGAGGCTGAGGAGCAAGGCAAATATGTTTCCTGGAGAATTAAGACAACAAATCCATTTTTAAATTGTGAAGAAAAAGAATTCTTATGTCAACTAAGCAGAGCTGTGCTGGTGCAGATGGACTCTGTGTATTGTTATAATGTGAGAGCCATTTAAACCAGAGGCTTGAAAATGATTTTGCTGATTTTGAAAAGGAAATGCTGATTTGAGGTATTGAGGGTTCGCCCCTATGCCTACTTTCCTGTATGTACCGGTAAGGATGAGACATGTATAGGATTCTGTTGGCTAAGGCATTTCATAGGTCCTGCTTTTCAGAGGATTTAGTGTAGCTCAATGAAATGCTGGTGTTTGACAGATGCTGTCCCAGTGCAGTAGTCTCAAATCCATATGTGTTTTAATCAAAATATTTGGATCCTTCTTTTCTATCCAAAGATATCCAAGATGGCAGTCTTTGTAGTTTTTAAAAGCAATTCAAGCATGAAATCAAGCACTTTCCCCCTTCTCCAGTAGAAACAACTCCCCGGCAATCAGCACAGCAGATGTAGAGCCTCTGATTTGAAACAGGATCTCATGCAGTTCTGCATTTGCAGGCAACAGTAAGCCAAACCTTCTGGCCTATCATGGTGTACCAAGAACAAGCAGCATGCTAGTACATGCTGCCCAGACACTCCCGTATCACACTCCACTGGTGAAAGTGGGACAAACAAACCTTGATCTGAACCAGTGATTGTGGTTTGTGACTTCCTAACAAGCCATGGTCACTGACCAACACGAAGCCAGCCATGGTTTGTTCCTGACTTTCTGATTTTGGCTTGTTAGGGAGCAATGAACCACAATCTCTGCTTTAGATGTCATGGTAAGCCAAGGATTCCTGGTTTGTTTAGCCTGTTTCCACCAGGAGAGAATTGAAGCTGGAATAGGGCAGCCTGTGGCTGCATGTTGCTCATTCCTGTTAAGCCACAATCAGCCGGAAAATCTGGCTTTATCTTAATGTCTGAATGCAGAGTATGTACACGTAGTCACTTAAAAAATGTCAGCATGTTCAGTGCAGGTTGAGCTAGCTGCCCAATATTTTACTGCCACAAACCTGCTTTTGTTTTGCAAATAGTAATCTGTGCATTTATCTTTCTCATGGTCCTCTTTGGTCTAGAAAGGGAACTGCTTGGTCAAGGAAAAGAACTGTGAAGATTCTATGATAATTACCTTGGTAAACAACAACAACAAAAGCAGATGGGGCAGAAGGCTTTGAAAGGTCTCCATTGCATTAGGGTGTGTGGGCTGGTTCTAGTTACTCAATGCACAATGCTCAGACGCAACAAAATCATGGTGGATCTTTTTCAAGGAGCTCCCATGTTTCTTAGTAACCAAAACCACAGACTTCCCAGAGATGAATAGAAAGCTGCTTTTGTAAATTTTGGCCTAGCAGTCAGTGGTGGGACCCACATTATGGGGGCCCTGAATCTTGAGCTGTTATGGGGGCTCCTTCACAACGAGCAGCGAGGTCTGGGTAACCACCGTTATCTTCTTCAGTGGGGTTGTTCCATGACAGATCACCACATTATTATTATTTTACAATTAACTACTAGATCTCAGATTTTGATTAAATTTACTGTGCTGGATTATCTCACATCTCAAAGTCACTGATGTGAATAAAAAAATTCCTATGCCTTATAGTTTTTGAGTTATGGAGGGGGATGAAAATTAGGGAAATGTTATACAGTATATACATGCATGTTGCATCAAAGAATGATGAAATTGAGTCTACTAGAGCCCAAAATTTTAAGTAATGTGGACTAAGGTCACTTCTGGAGGCCCTCTAAGATTAGGGGCCCTAAAGCTTAAGCTTCATTACTTTCATATTAGATCCGCCCCTGCCCGCAGTTAGCAAAAATACTGTAAATGTCAAAGGTAGGATTCAATGGCTTAGCCAAGCTGATGTTTTCATAGTACAGTACTGGTGACACAAATCCATTGTAAACACAGCAACATAATTAAGGCAGGTATATAATGGGTTTGTATCTCCAGTGCTGGCAAAAGTGGCTGCTCTGTTCTCACTGTCATCTTCCAGTATTTTCAAAACAGTGCAAAGCCTTGAAATAACAGTACTGTACATTGTATCTGTCCACTTTCCTCCAGGTTCAGCAATGCTTCAGTAAAGCTGAGAGACTAATAATATAATTAGACATTCCTGTTCCCAGACAGTGAGGTCTAGGGCAGGCATAGGCAAACTCGGCCCTCCAGATGTTTTGGGACTACAACTCCCATCATCCCTAGCTAACAGGACCAGAGGTCTAAATCCTGGGTTCCAATCCCCCGGTCTATAGCAGGGTACCAAACTACCAGGCCAAAACAACCCTGCAAGGTAGAGCTGTTGCCCCCCCCCCCCCTGAGCCAGGGGGAACTCGTGTTTCTGGACATCCTTGGGATTCATGAAAACAACAGCCAAACAGACAAGCTCTCTGCCTTCTGAGCTCCAAGCCCACAAATTACTTGGTAGCATTGTCCCAGTCAAGTACCAGATTTGGAGCTAGATTTATTTCAAGAAGCCACACCAAGATAAACGAAGCAATTTCTTAAGGAGATTATAATCATAGGAACATAGTACCAATAAGAAGGCAATTAAGAAACAGGCTAATAGTGTAAAAAGATAGTTGAAAATTTAAGTACAGTCGTACCTTGGTTCTCGAACGGCTTAGTTGCCAAACAAATCGGCTCCCGAATGCCACAAACCTGGAAGTAAGTGTTACGGTTTGCAAACGTTTCTGGGAAGCCGAACATACGACATGGCTTCCGCTTGAGTGCGGGAAGCTCCTGCAGCCAATTGGAAGCTGTGCCTTGGTTTTTGAACAGTTTGGGGAGCTGAACAGACTCCCGGAATGGATTAAGTTGGAGAACCAAGGTACCACTGTACTGTGTAGAATGGAAAACAACAAAGCTAGCTTGCCTCACCCTAGCACTACATGTTAGAGTCACTTAACCAGGAAGCAGCACCCAGGCACATATAGGTGTTGCAATCCACAATATTCATACCAAATGGGGCACCTGACAGAAGATCAGAACCATTTTTATAAGAAAGGGTCTGGATACAAGAGGCAGTTGTTGCTTAGCCCATCAGTGCCTAAGAATAATTTCTAGTGCTAGAAGGTGTATGTGCTTAATTATGTCATTAATTTCTGCCACAGGGTGGGAAGAGGGAACTAATTAATAGGACTTTTCTTCCCAGTGATCTAAAAGCCATTTTAAAATAGGCATCCTGAATTGGTGTTCCTTTGGCTTGCCTTCACGCTTGCCTTCTGGCCACTGTGGTGAAACTTGAGTTCATGCTCTTTTCCTCCCCAATCTTCTGTTTTAATGCACCAGAGAAAGAAACTAGAAGTTTCTGGTTTTAAACTCACCACAGTTCCTAGTGAAACTAAGGTTTATCCTTTGTTGTTCTCAAACCAGTACTGAAATAAACTGCTATTTAAATAAGCCACAGTTTTCCAAGATCCAGTGGCACAGAATCTGTAGTTAGTTCAAAACCAGAAACATATTCTTTCAATCTCTTCCTCTTGTGTGCTAATAAGGATTGGTGAGTGTAGATCAGGCACCCCCAGACTTCGGCCCTCCAGATGTTCTGGACTACAATTCCCATCATCCCTGACCACTGGTCCTGTTAGCTAGGGATCATGGGAGTTGTAGGCCAAAACATCTGGAGGGCTGCAGTTTGGGGGTGCCTGGTGTAGATCGTGTAAACAGAGAGCTCGCAACTCTTTCAGATAGCAGGGAGCCTTGTCTGAACTGAGCCTTCTATATCTACTCAAATTAAAATAAAATGATTTTCTCCACCTTCAACCCCAGCATGCACACATTGAAGGTGCATTGCCAGTCATTAAAAACCTTCATTTGGTAACCCCCCACAAAGGAAGCATCAACCAACCCACTGTGATTATTAACAAGCTACAGGTAGGTAGCCGTTTTGGTCTGACGTAGTTGAAACAAAATAAAAAAATTCCTTCCAGCAGCACCTTAGAGACCAACTAAGTTTGTTAGTTGGTCTGTAAGGTGCTACTGGGAGGAATTTTTTAATTTTATTAACAAGCTGTCAGTTTAACAATGAATGGTCATCCAGCATCTGTAATAAAACTAAGAAAAGTTGCTGCCAGTGTGCTTGCTGATTCTGAAGTGGTCCATTGATCTTGTGTGGGTGATACGGTAATTTACCTGAATTGAATCAGGTGAATCTGCTTTGGAATCTGAATAGGGTAGATTCCTCCTCCGTCTCAAATAATAGCATGTAACTTACTGATCGGATGCCATATTGGAAATACTACATGGTGAAGATTTAAACTTGTTTGCTTTCCTGAGAACATTGTGGGTGGCTTGACATGAGTGGCAGCACATATACTGTACTCTGTTTCTGTTCATTAATATACATAATTATCCCAGTAAAATATCCTGGGACTCCTTTGGAGTTCATCAGCAGGATAAAATCGCTGATTCTTCGTGAGATCAGCTTGCCTGAAATATTTTTTGTCCACCACTCTTCAATATGTAGCTGTCCAGGTGTGTGTTAGCCTTCTCCTAGGACAGGCATCCTCAAACTGCGGCCCTCCAGATGTTTTGGCCTATAACTCCCATGATCCCTAGCTAACAGGACCAGTGGTCGGGGAAGATGGGAATTGTAGTCCAAAACACCTGGAGGGCCAAAGTTTGGGGATGCCTGTCCTAAGATGTGCTTCTTGACTGTGTCTTGGATCGCACCTCAGAGTCATCAGCAGACTGTACTGGCTTCTCAGCAGACAAATCAACATAAACAAAGTTTGCCCAGGATACTGCTGTCCCATATAAAAGCATCCATTAACAATAGCAAGCTTTCTCTACCCCACCGCACCACCACGTGTGTGTTTTAAAGCAGAGATGGGGAAATCTATAGCCCTCCAGAATTTGCTAGGCTACAGTTCCCATCTTCCCTGATAGCTGGCCATCCTGGTTGGGGCTAATGGCTGTTGGAGCCCAGCGATATCTCAAAAGGGCCACAGGTCCTTTGTGTTGAAAGATGGGTCTGCATAGCCATATATGTGCTCATGTAAGGGAAGAAAGTATGTTATTTTCATTGGAGTGAGATTGACTGGACCCCAAACTATTTGTTGGGGGGGGGACCTGTAGTAAAACAATCTAAAATAATACTAACATGCAGAGTTGTTTCTTGACGTTTTCCATAAAGTTTGCTGGTGCTGATATGTGCGCAACTTGAGCTGTGTTATTCATTTATTTTTAAGAACTGTAGGCTGTTTCGCATGCATATTTTTAGCTTATCTAGATTCATGCATCCTGACATACTTCCTGATTCTGAGCAGTGAAGCGAGAACACTGAGTTCACACTTTTTGCTTCTCAGCAGGCATTGCTCCTAAACGGTTTTTGTTGGATTTTCTTGATTGAGCATGCGACAAATGCAGTTTACCAATATTTTCAAAGCGACTTTTCAACGACAGTACTGTAGTGTAGCAGAGTGGGAAGAGAACAGCCTTTCTGCAGGGAGAAAGTTTTGTCACTTCCAGCGAATGTCTGCTGGGTGTACATTCCCACACAGGAATTGTACTGCAAAGTAATGCAATGTGTCATTGACTGAGGCCAAGGGCTGGGTGTGGCTGGCTGTTATAGCCAGGGAGTCAACCAGAGGGAAGAAGTTTCCCCTCTGGTCCACTGTCTAAATCGCGCCCCAAAGCTTGCCTGCAATTGGCCGCAACCACGGAGGAACCGCAGCAGCCAGCACAACTGGGAGAGGAGGAGGTTATGCCCTTCTCTGCCCATGCTGAAACCAGAATATCGCCCCCAAGCACAGCTGCGCCAGGCTGCAACCATCACTCCTCACCAGCCGGCAGATAAACAGCTATTCCCACATACAGTAGGAGTTGTACAACAGAGTTTAAATGGTTGGTAAGATTTCAGAGCATTGCTTGCAGGAAGATTTTATTTATAGCCGTTTATCTCTTTAAAATTCTTGCTAGATGTGCATTGGATTTTTAAAAGGGTGAAATGAAATATCCAGGAGCAACACATTAAAGCCATGTAAGGTGTACATAGTAAATGGAAAAGAAGTGCGTATTTATTGCCACCAACTATTGTGTGGAAAGATTTTGTGTGCTGCTCCATTCTTTGTTGTGAATTGGGTGTTAACATGTGCACCAACAGCTTTTATTTTCCCTTTTCTCTGGTTTTGGTCCCTTATGAGCATATAAATTTACGTATGTATGCTTTACGTAGGGATGCTTTCCATCTTCATAACTGGACCACTTCCAGAAGACCTGCATAAAGAACAGTCAGCCTGTACTTGTACAAAAATTTGTTTCATAGTTATATTATGTCCGCTATTTACTGAAGATTCAGTCTAGTTTTTTATTAATAGTTTTTTAAACTGAATTTTTCAAAAAGAAACAAAAACAGTCAAACCATACAAACTAAAAAACTTGCGAGGAAGTTATATGACACTGAACCAAACCATTGATATTCCACACTTGGGGCTATATTTTCCCCTCACTTTCCTTACTGCAAAAAATTACACTTTTTTTGGAAAAATATTTGTTGGGCAAATTTGCCATGCCCACTTGAATTATGCAACCTTAATTTTATGGCATGCGATTGATTCCCGCTTGCACAATAGCAACAACCTTGACTTAAACTTAGTTAATATGGTTCTAGTTACAGGTAGGTAGCCGTGTTGGTCTGAGTCGAAGCAAAATAAAAAAAATCCTTCAGTAGCACCTTAAAGACCCAAAATAAAAAATAAAAAAATGAAATTAAATAAAATAAAAACTTTGTTGGTCTTTAAGGTGCTACTGAATGAATTTTTTTATTTTAGTTAATATGATTAGACAGCAAATAATATTGTTGCTTAAAATATTGACTTATGAAGGTTTAAGACACATGGCTAGTTGTGGATCAGACATTGGTATGCAGAAATCTTCTTGACATAGTTGTGTCAGTCTCTGAAGAATGAATCATAAATTCATTTATGGGAGTCACTTGCAAGAACACTCCTAGTAATGAAAATTGCACAAAGAAATGACTTCAATAATCTGAGTAAGAAATTAAACCCTATGAGGGTTTTTTTTACTGTGTCTTCTGTCTTCTGCAGTCGTTGACAGCTATCAGTAATTATGATGCATTTGTGCTCCACCTTCAGGAATGTCAAAGCCGTTGAGCAATGTGTTGTTAAGTTTCACTTGAACAAGAATTGTGCTGTGCCCTCTTCTGGCATAGTCCGTAAAATTGAATTTTGCAATATCTCTGAAATTTGTACTGTAACCTCATGCATTTAAAAAATGTGACCTCATTACACATTTGTTTGACATGTTGCAGAAAAAGTACCGAAAAGGATCAGTGGACATTTCCAAAATCAAGTGTGTGGAAATCGTGAAGAATGATGCTTTAGTTATTCCCTGTCAAAATAAATACCCATTTCAGGTAAGTTTCTAGGGTTGAAAACGGAGTCAATTCCATAAATAACTACAAAACAATGTTATTCAGTCTAGTCCAGATGTTTGGACTACAGCTCCTATCATCCCAGACTATGGGTCATGGTAGCTGGGACTGGTGGTAATTGTAGTTCAGAACATCTGGAGAACACCTGGTTAAGGAAAGCTGCAATACAGTCCATACATTTCAACAAACATCTAAATATTAAAATATCCAGCCAAACCTCTAGGTATAGTGTAGTTCTTTTACATAATTCCAGCTAGACCACTTCAAATAATATACCGTATTTACTCGAGTCTCATGCACCATCAAATCTATTGCACACCTCAATTTTCAGAAACTTGAAACCAAAAAAAGAGGATTTGCTGGCAAATGTAAATGTGCAATTGAATCTAATGCACACCTTAATTCTTGCAATGTAATTTGCCTGAAAAAGGTGAGCATTAGATTCGAGTACATACGGTATGTATATATATTTCGTGTTACCATGCTACAACATTGTTTTATTTGGAAATTCTGTAGCTCATATGTTACAATTGTCTAATCCCCTTGAAGCTGTTCAGGTTGGTGGCCTTCAGGACATCTTTGTTCTCTCAGGCTTCTTATATCTTTTCTGTTCTTTTTCCAGCCACTCTTTTCTATTCCCTTCCCACCCACTAGTCAGTTTGTCATCTCAATCAGTCAACATGTCAAGGGTGCATCCCAGTCAAAGGAATGCACATGGCAGTTAACTATTTATTGGCAATATAACATAGTTGCTTCTACAGTTCTGGATATCTGTGCTCACCAATCTAACATCTAGGCACATGCTCTACGGAGCAGTTGCAGCAACACGGGACCACTCCCCCTCCCCCTTATTCTAATGCGCTACATGCATGCAGTTGGAGACTGCACCTGCGTGGGCACTTCCTCTGCTACCATCGCTTCTTGGGGGAGCGGGTGGCGCTGTGGTCTAAACCACTGAGCCTCTTGGGCTTGCTGATCAGAAGGTCGGCAGTTCGAATCCCTGGAACAGAGTGAGCTCCCATTGCTCTGTCCCAGCTGCTGCCAACCTAGCAGTTCGAAAGCATGCCAGTGCAAGTAGATAAATATGTACTGCTGCAGCGGGAAGGTAAACAGCATTTCTGTGCGCTCTGGTTTCTGTCATGGTGTCCCGTTGCACCAGAAGTGGTTTAGTCATGCTGGCCACATGACCCGGAAAGCCGTCTGCGGACAAATGCCCGGCTCCCTTGGCCTAAAGCGAGATGAGCGCCACAACCCTATCGTCGCCTTTGAGTGGATTTAGCCATCCAGGGGTCCTTTACGTTTACCTTTACATCCCTTTTCAATGCCCCCCCCCCCCGGTTCTGCGAGACAGTGGTGCAGGAGACGGTGGGGCCTTCACCTGGTCCTTCACTTGCCTGATCTATCCCTTTCTCTGACCCATCCTGTGCGCCACCCTCCAGCTCTGAAGCTTCTTGCTTCCTGGCTGGTACAAGTCCCCACAAATAATTGCCCTGCTCTCCCAAGTCAGACTCCAGTCCCCCCTTTCCCTGCTGCACACTCATCAGCATCCTGCCAGTCACTGCCAGAACGTTATGTGTAACTGAGTTATTAAGGGCTGCTTTAGGGAACTTCCACCCACCCCTTAGGGTTTCTTCATAAAGATGTTTGGGCATTTGCAAACACTGAGTTTATCTTAAGTTTACTTGTACCTCTGTCTTGTCTATGTGTCAGTGATGCCTAAAACAATATTCGGAGTGGGGAACCCTAAAGAGATTGAAAATAAATATACCAGTGTCACAATAGCATCATACATATCTATGATGCGACCACAAATTTGAATACTGTGTACACCTTGCCTCAGTAAGGATATGCAGAGCTGGAAAAGGCTCAGACAAGGAAAACCAAATGATCAAGGAGATGGGACAACTCCCCTATGAGGAGAAACGCAACATTTTCTGTTTTTTAGTTCAAAGGGGGAAAGTGAGCAAGGAGACGGTTGAGAGAAGTTTGGGTCACTCATTGAAGCTGAATATTGGAAGATTCAGGACAGACAAAAGGTTCACACAACACTTTGTTTAACTATGGAATTGTCTCCCAGAAGATGTAGTGATGGCCACCAACTTGGATGAACACCACCTGCCTGGGCAGATGAGCGAGACAATCAGAAACAGTACCTTCATCTTGACAGAATTGAGCATTAGTTTACTGGTCCAGACTGTTATGGATCCCAAGCACAAATTTTGCACTTATTGAGGAGATATGAGCTGTACAGTAGTCAATATAGCACAGCCAATATTGCCACTCTTATAATAACTTTTCTCTTCTTCGTCCTTTCCAGGTTGTGTATGAGAACAGCACGCTTTATATTTTTGCTCCCACTGCATACAGTAGAGATCAGTGGGTAAGGAACTTGAAAGAAGGTAACTGCAGCTGTTTATAACATTTGCATACGAGTGGAGAGAAGGAAAGAACCTGATCTAAAAGGCTAACAAAGACCTTTCTCACATGCACATACTGATGCACCCCCAGCCAGCATTATTTAAAAACAGAAAATAGCATTTTGCATATTTCTAGTGATATATTTCTTGGTGGGAGGGAGAAGAAGTCAGTTGAAAACTATGCAGGGTAAAACAGTGAGAAGGGGATCATAACTACTTGTACAAGTTATGTCTTCATAAGAAATAATATTTCAACATCTTCAACGCTTATTTCCCTCTTCTTGGGAACCATAATAATAGATCTAGATACCATCAAATGCATCTTCCTTAAACACTTCCCTTTTGGTTAATGCTAATGTTGGAGCATGGTACATGCAGGAGAAAATAAGCTGCTTAACCCTTCTTGCGTCTATCAGCAAAAGCCTTCTTCAAGGGCAAACATTTTCGCTGCAGCCGTCTTACGGTCTTATGATCTTGAGCGAATTCTTTTTTAAGCTGAGGGGTATTTGCAGGAGAGAATCAGTGGACAAGGGATTGAGCACCTCTACCCATTGATTTTTTTCTCTTGAAGTTGCCCTACCAGTCCTTGCCCCGTGCGTATGTTATGGGGCCAAAATAGGACTCCCAGTGCTATGGTGCTGAGTAACATCTAATTCCATCCTAAGAATTGTGGGCCTGTAAGGAAGTAGGAATCTAATGGGAGGACTCTCAGCACTTCACTAAATTGCAATTCCCAGAATTCATTGGGAGAAGCCGTGATAGTAAAATTGATGTAAACTCAATATAAATTTCAACTAGAGGTTGAGGCATAATTTAAAGTCTTTGACTGTGCAGAATACCCACTTTATCTACTATGTTTTCGATTATTAGAGCAGCAAAGCCAAAAAATAAATAGAACTTTATCCCACACAAATGTATCCCAAAATAAGGAAGTACTCGGAGCAAAGCCCAAAACTTCATTTTACCATAGATGATTTGGTCATTAATGAGATGGCAGGTCATTTGACTTTTAATAATGTCTGAATAATGCCTGTTTGCGTAGATGTTTTATATTTCGGTGGAGTTTTTCATGTTCGGGTGTACTTAATCTCTGAAGAGTGGCGATGTGTCAATAAGGATGGTTCCCTTAAGGACTTCCGGCGAGCTGCGGACATCTTAGGAAGCGCGGGATAGCCCCTCGGGGAATCCCGAACTTAACGGAGCCTATAGAGGTCACGCGAAGGCTCCGCGGACCTCAAAAGCCTCAGGGGGGGTTACCCTGAGGGTCGTGGCACCCAGCAGTGCCCTGCGTGCTCTCCTGCACCCGGTTTTTATTGCTTAGGAGCCGGGTGGAGGATTGAGCTGCGGGCGCGAAGGGGGAGACACCACTGACTCCGTTAAGTGCAGTCTCTGGCTTCCGATGGTAAGCAGCAAGTTTCCTTAAATTATAAATAATCCGAGTGAAAGAAGAAGGTGGCAATTTGATTTGTTTTGAGGCTAATATTCGGATTTGTGAAGCTGTGGGGCGCAAAAAGGGAGTCCGTCCCAGCAGCGGGGGAAAATGGCGCAGAAAAGAGATCGGAGGAGCTGAGCGACGGAAAGTGAAACTGACTGCCTGCGGAGTGAGTTTTGCAGAAGTCCTTGATTACATCGTAACAAGGCAAGTTCTGAAGGTAGAAAAGATTTGCCTATAGTTTTTATATTGATACTTTGTCTCTATCTTGGTGGTGGAACTGCAAGCGATCTGGATACTTTATATTTTCTGCGCTCTAGCCCTGAAATCTGAGGGGCTTTGAGCTGCCTGAGAGTGTTAACAATATCGCTGCAGCACTGAAGGAGGGGGAAGGCGAAGGCTGACTTTTTATATAACTGTGATCAAAGCTAAAAAAGTTTCCCACTAACTTTGAGGTTTGAAGGGGGGGTCGATTTTGGATTAAGCCAGCAAGAGGCTGAAGAGGGGGTTTATCGTTTTGGAACTGCAGATCTGGGGTCTTTATTCTTCCCTATTTGGATTAAGCCTACAAGTGGCTGAAGTATTTGGTTTGCTTGGGGTTTCACCGGATTTCATATGTGGATTAAGCCTATAAGTGGCTGAAGAATTGCGGGACTTGGCTTCTTTGTTTCAGGTTTTAAAAATTAAAGGTGGACTTGGCCGTCTGAGGGCTGAAGAGGGAATCTGCTAAAAAGGGATTGAATTAATGTAACTGTAAATTGCTGCTCCCCTGTCTATCAGGAGTGGAAAAGTACTGAAAGGGCTTGAGATTAGAGAGTGTTCCACCCAGTGGCAGAAGGAATAATAGTTGTATTTAGGTTCTGGGACCAAGCACAGCGCCATCTGGGGGCCGATTGGGTACTGCAGTTATACTGCAGGAATTTATCAGTACTGGTCCCCCTAGTGGTGAAGAGGGGAACTTCCCCTCTTTTTTGGTTTTTTTTTGTATGAGAATGGCTGGCAAAGAAGAAAAGAAGGCGGCAAGCACACCGAAAGATAGAAGAGGCTCAAAACAAGAAGAAGTCAAGGACTTAGAAGCTTTGTGGCAAAAAATTAAAGATGAATTTAAACATAGTGAACAACGAATGGACAAGAAATTGGGAGAGATTGATAAGAAGATCGAAGGGGCTGTGGGAGAGCTCTCGATTCAGATAAAAGATTTGTCGGTGAGATCCAAAACAATGGAAGAATCAATTAAGAAGACTCAAAAAGATGTAAAAGAGGTCAAAAAAGAAACAGACAAAGTGAAAGATAAAATGAAGAAAATGGACCGGGCACATGAACAAATGCTTGACAACTTAGCATTAATTGAAATGAAGCAAAGACAGCTGAATTTGAAACTGAGGGGTATTCCTGAAGAATCGGGAGAAGACATTAAATCAAGGATAATTGCTGAATTGGCAAAATGGATGGGAAAGACGGATGAAGAAGTGAGTCAGACAATTGTAAATGCATTTAGAATTAAGGTAAAATCAGCAAAGGCCAAAGCAAGGAAAGCACCTGGTGATTGCGTGGTGATCTTTAATACAATGGAGATGAAAAATGAGATTTTAAGTCTGAGTTTCACCAATAAGCTAATCATCGGTGGCAAGCCTATAATCGTGTTTAAAGAAATTCCAGGAAGATTTTTGAAAAAACGCGACAATTATAAAGCAATGGTGGCCCTGCTTAAGAAAAATGGAATCCAACATAGATGGGAATACCCTGAGGGAATGATGTTTTTCTACAAAGAGAAAAGACATGTGTTGACAAGCATGCATGATATCGGGAAATTTTTGAGAAAGTATGAAATTTTTTTGGGAGAGTTGGAACCAGATCTGGCTGTTCTAGCCGAAGCGACAGCGGAGGAGGAAGAAGAACCAAGACCACAAAGAAGAAGAGGAAAGAAAAAAGAAGAAGATGAAGAAAAATCAGAGGAAGAAGATCAGAGGAAAGAAGAAGAAGAGGACAAAGAGTCAGAGAGTGAAGAAGAAGAAGAAGAAGATAAGGATTTAAGTAAGAAACCCGACCAAGACTAGATAAAATTCTCTCTTCCTGATATTAGGAAGTAAAATGGCATTGAAGATACATTCCTGGAATGTGAATGGCTTGAACAACAAAGCTAAAAGAAATAAAATTGATCATATTTTGAAGAAGAAAAATTTGGATATAATTTGTCTCCAGGAAACACATGTGGCGAAAAAACATAGTTATATTCTTAGAAATAAAAGGTTGGGTAAAGAATTTATAAACTCGGCAGAAAATAAGAAGAGAGGAGTGGTTTTGTATATAAAGGACAAATTGGATCCGAAATTGACCTTTAAAGATGAAGAAGGAAGAGTGATAGCGGTCCAAATATCGACCCAAGGAGAAAAAATGTTGGTGGTGGGAATCTATGCACCGAATGAGAATAAAGCTGAATTTTACAAGAATTTGGAGGAAAGGTTGACAGAGTTCATGGATCAAAAGATAGTGCTTATGGGTGATTTTAATGGAGTGACAGTGCCAGAATTGGATAGGACAAAGAAAAGGAAGAATGAAGGTAAATTACCAAGATCTTTCTTTGAATTGGTAGAAAACCTGGGCCTAGTGGACATTTGGAGGTTAAAGCATCCTACGATTAAACAGTTTACGTTCTTCTCAGAACCAAATCAAAGTTCTGGAAGAATAGATCATATATGGATCTCCAAAGAACTAGTGCCCAGGGTGAGCAAAACAGAGATAATACCACGAACACTGTCACATCATAACTCAATATTCATGGAATTGAAAAGCAAAGACCAAAATTCCTTTAGGTGGAGAATGAATGAAGAACTTTTCGAAGATAAGGAGGTTGTGACAAAAGCTAAGAATGTCCTGAAAGACTATTTTTACTGGAATTTACATAAAGACACTGGACTTGACATGGGATGGGATGCAAGCAAAGCAGTGATGAGAGGCTTTCTAATACAGCAAAACAGTTTTCTGAAACGAAAGAAAGAAAAGAAGAAGGAAGAAATTTTGAAATGTCTCATGGAAAATGAGAAAAACCTGATAGATAAACCAGAGAATCAACAAATTAAAAATAACATAAAGATGCTACAGACACAATTCTCTATGTTGATCAATCAGGAGATAGAGTGGAAAATAAAGCAGATGAGACAAAAAAATTTCGAATCAGCTAATAAAACAGGAAAACGGTTGGCTTGGCAATTAAGGAAACGTCAAAATCAAAACATAATAACTAAGATAAATATGGAGGGAAGAGCGACTGAGGAACCAAAGGAAATTAAGAAAGCCTTTCAAAAATTTTACAAAGAGTTGTATTGTAAAAAGAAAGAAGAGGAGAAGAAGATCAGTGATTATTTAAGAAAATATGGTTTGAAACAAATTCCCGAAGAGGAAAGAAAGAAACTTAATAACAGGATAACAGCACAAGAAGTACAACATGCAATAATGAGAATGAAACAAGGAAAAGCCCCAGGACCAGATGGATTATCAGCGAAATATTATAAAGTTTTAAAGGGACAGTTGGCACCGATTTTAGAAGAAGTGATGAATGATATTCTTGCAGGAGGAAAGATCCCAAATACATGGAAGGAAGCGTATATAACATTGATTCCAAAGCCAGGAGCGGATGGCTTAGAAGTCAGAAATTACAGACCAATTTTATTATTGAATAATGATTATAAGCTTTTTGCAGATATAATGTCTAAGAGACTGAAATAAGTTTTGAATGAAATGATACATAAGGATCAAGCTGGTTTTCTTCCTGGTAGACAGTTAAAAGACAATGTTAGACATATAATAGATGTAATAGAGTACCTGGAAACCAAGATCGACAAGCAAGCAGTATTAATGTTTGTGGATGCAGAGAAAGCATTTGATAATATATCTTGGCAGTTTATGAAGAGGAATTTGGAATCGATGGTTGGGAAAGATTCTTTTTTGAACGGGATCGAGGAAATATATTCAGAACAAAAAGCAAGATTGATAATTAATAATACATTAACAGAATATTTTGACATCACAAAAGGAACTAGACAGGGATGTCCTTTATCTCCTTTATTATTCATCATGGTCCTGGAAGTGCTATTGAATAGATTAAGAGACCTTTCCGCTATCAGAGGAATCAAAGTAGGTGCAAAACAATTTAAAGTGAAAGCCTTCGCGGACGATTTAGTCTTAACATTAGAAAACCCTAAGGAAAGTGTTGCAGAAGCTATAGAAGAAATTGAGAAATTTGGCCAACTGGCAGGATTTAAATTAAATAGACAGAAAACAAAGGTTATGGTAATGAATATGACGAAAGAGGAAAAGCAGGAGTTACAGCTAAAATATGGTTTCGACGTGGCAAAAAAGTAAAATACCTCGGAATATGGATGACAGCAAAGAATATTAATCTATATAGTGACAATTATGAACCAGTATGGAGAGAAATAAAGAAAGACCTGGAAAGATGGACTAATATGAATATGTCATTCTTAGGAAGAATAGCAGCAATAAAGATGAACATTTTACCTAAAATGTTATTCTTATTTCAAACTATACCTGTTGTGAAGGGTACAAGACAATTCCAAGAATGGCAGAAGATTTTGTCAAGATTCGTCTGGCAGGGGAAAAAGCCTAGAATAAAACATAAAATTTTGGTAGACAGAAAAGAAAGAGGCGGATTCTCCCTACCAGACTTGAGACTTTATTATGAAGCGTCTTGTATGTGTTGGATAAAAGAGTGGATAACTCTAAAGAATACGGACCTGCTAGATTTGGAAGGCTTTAATAATAGATTTGGATGGCATGCATATTTATGTTACGACAAAAAGAAGTCTCATACTGGGTTCACAAATCATGTGATAAGAAGATCTCTGTACGAGGTATGGGAAAGAAATAAAATGCTGTTAGAGACTAAAAAACCATGGTGGGTCTCACCAGTTGAGGTATTAACAGTTAAGAAAGTAAATATGGAGGGGAGGTGGGCCACGTACGAGGAAATCTTGACAAGGACTGAAAAAGGATGGAGACTTAAACCCTATGAAGAAATTAAAGGAGTTTTAACAGGATGGATACAATACCATCAAATAAATGATGTTCTTAGGGAAGATAGGAAAATAGGATTTGAGGACAAAAGGTCCAAATTTCAAATAGAAGTGCTAGAAGGCAAAACAAAGCTTCTGTCAAAAATGTATAATTTGCTGTTAGAGTGGTACACAAAAGATGAGTTGACAAAAGAAGTGATGATAAAGTGGGCAAAGGATTTTGGGCATAATATTGAATATGACGCGTGGTTGAAATTATGGAATCAAACTTTAAGATTTACAGCATGTACTGCCTTGAAAGAAAATGTGTATAAGATGATGTATAGATGGTATTTAACACCAGTTAAATTAGCTAAAATGTATAGAATGAGTGACAAAGCTTGCTGGAAATGTAAAGAGGGAGATGGTGAATTGTATCATATGTGGTGGACATGCGATAAGGTAAAAAGATTTTGGGAGATGTTGTATAATGAATTGAAAAAGATGTTTAGATACACTTTTCCAAAAAAACCGGAAGCATTTTTGTTAGGAATAATAGGAGGAGAGATTAGAAAAGAAGATCAAGTATTGTTTATGTATGCGACAACCGCGGCTAGGACTTTGTTAGCCCAAAAATGGAAATTACAGGAATTACCAACAATTGAGGAGTGGCAGACAAAAATGATGGATTATGCTGAACTCGCTAGGTTGACTTGCAAGATCCGCGACCAAGGGGAGACGAGGTTTCAAAAAGACTGGAGTAAATATGTGGATTATATGGAGAGAAACTGTAATCTTTAAAAACACTTGCAGGATTGAAATAAATCCTACGAACTGATTAAAAAAGTCAAAAAGGAACTGCAAAAATGGAGTCAACAAGAAACCCGCATGAAGGGAGGGGGGGAAGTCGTAGCTCGGCAGAGCAAGATGTAAGATGAAAAAATAAGATGTTTTGTATAAAAGATTGTTTTCTTTTTATTATTTTAATTGGATAAATTGGAAAATGGAATAAAAATTTTTTATAAAAAATAATAATAAGGATGGTTCCCTTAGGCTAAAATATGAACAGTGCCGAAGCTAGAAGATTAAATTACTAACAAAACATTGGCATTTTGGCCTGAAATGTTGGCATTTTATTTTTTTTGTAGAAATAAAGAACAACAATAATATAATGGTTAAGTACCACCCTAAATTCTGGACAGATGGAATCTATCAGTGCTGCAGACAAACAGAAAAATTAGCACCTGGATGTGAAAAATACAACCTCTTTGAAATTGGTAAGTGCTTGTATTCATTGTACCAGGGTGCCCAGACTTCAGGCACCCTCATATCCCGGAACCCTAAAGTACACCAACTGGAGCTAGGTTGCAAACTAGTGGCTCAGGTAGGCAGACATACACTAAGGATTAAGAGTCAAAATCTCTGAGCACATTTTCAGCCCAAGACTTTTTGATCCGTATCAGAACCAAGCTCACCAAGCCAAGCGTTCTTCTTCAGCAATTTAATGTGGTAGTGGGGAAGCTTTTTAGTTGCTGCTGTGTTGGAATCTAACTCCATCTGTGTGTATCTGAAGAAGTGTGCATGCACACGAAAGCTTATACCCAGAACAAACTTAGTTGGTCTCTAAGGTGCTACTGGATGACTTTTTAATTTTTTTTATTTATCCCATCTGTTCGGTTTCCCTCCCCGCAGCCTCCCAGATTGTTCCCCTTCTTCTCCTCTCAATTGTGTCTCTTTATGTTCAGCTGCTCTGGTTCCAATTTGAACTTTCAAAAAATGAAAGAGGAAATGGGAAGCATGTCCCTCGACGTACTTTTGGAGGCAGGTATATGGTAATGATCCTTGCCAGCTTATAATGAAAGCCAAGGGCGCCAACTCTATGGGGCTGAGGGTATTCGCCCCATAGCGTGTGGTGTAGTGGTTAAGAGCGGTGGACTCATAATCTGGTGAACTGGGTTCGATTCCCTGCTCCTCCACATGCAGCTGCTGGGTGACCTTGGGCTAGTCACACTTCTCTGAAGTCTCTCAGCCTCACTCACCTCACAGAGTGTTTGTTGTGGGGGAGGAAGGGAAAAGGAGATTGTTAGCCGCTTTGAGACTCCTTAGGGTAGTGATAAAGCGGGATATCAAATCCAAACTCCTCCTCTTCTTCTTCTTCTTCCCATCCATATCTGTTGAGGGGACGGAGGAGGCAGAGCGCAGAGCCAAGAGCAGAATGGCTTCAGTGGCTGGCTTCTCCTGAACACAAGAGGGGAGGAGCCGCCGGCCACTGAAACGGTGCTTCACTGGGCTCCGCGCTCAGCCTCCTCTCGGTGATGTGTGCACAATGCATGTAGTATGCATAATGTCACACGCATGCAACTCGCGCCAGGTCTATGGCGTCGTACACGGTGCCTCTGATGAAAGCAGTTGTGAGCAGCAAGGTTCGTAGACTTTGTGGCCATGCATAAGGATGCAGCTTTGGCAACCCTTGTCTTTAATAATTGACAGTCAGTCTTGCCAGTCTTGTGCAAATCACCCAGAGATATGTCAGCAGATCCCAATCAACCTTAAGATCATTCCTGTTGCGTACTATTTATGGACCTACATAGACCAGGCATCCCCAAACTTCGCCCCCCCCCAGATGTTTTGGACTACAATTCCCATCTTCCCCGACTACTGGTCCTGTTAGCTAGGGATCATGGGAGTTGTAGGCCAAAACATCTGGAGGGCCGCAGTTTGGGGATGCCTGACTTAGACTCATACTATAACCAGGGTGATTGCGGCCACGTCCATAGGGGTTCCTATTCCTGTTTAAATGCTTCTGCCTGTGGTGGTGATATTATTATTATTATTATTATTATTATTATTATTATTATTATTGATTTTATATACCATCCCAGGGACCTTGGGGTCCCTTCCAACTCATATGATTCTATGATTCTTCTGACAGCATGGTCAGCACACCACACCATACAGTGTCACCATACACATTTTCAGATTCTGCTTTGAACCACAACAATGGTTGATGTTGGTGCTAAATTAACTTAATGGGTTAGACCCAGTGTGGAAAATTTGCACATCAGAAGCGGGGGCGAAGAGTGCGTAAAATTCTGTGGCTCACTTCCATCTGTGTTGGTTAATCCATAACCATTTCTAATGGTTAATCAATCAGCAACATGATAAGATTAGGGGAAGTGCAACCATTCTGATCTTTAAAAAATCTTGATGTTATATACGTAAGCCTTTAACAGATACCTCTAAATTCAGACTCTGATATCTATGGTTTGTTTTAGGTATGAAGACTTTGCCTCCATCAATGCCCGATAAAAGTAAGGTAAGGAGAGAATTCAGAGCACTAAGCAGCTACAGCTGATAAGAGTTAATGGTTGCTAGTCTGATATCACCAGTGGTATCAGAGGTGGTTTATCTCTGAGTTGCTGTGGATCACAAGTAAAAAAGTGTTGTTGTGCTCAGGTACTGCTTGAGCTGCCTATTGGCACCTGACTGTTCACTGTAAGATTTTATGGGTCTTTGGTCTGATTCAGCAGGAGTTGTCTTATGCTTTTAACTTACGTTCAGTTCTGTACTATTATAGCTGGAACTATATATTTCAGGTTGTTGTACAACCTGAAATATAGGTAATCCAAGTCCAATGGGGGTCTGAGTAAAAGCTCCAACTCCTAATGGACTCAGCAAACACATGTTTGGAAACGTGTATCTGCTGAGGCAACATATAATTTATACCCCGACTGTCATGCGCTGTACCATATGCTATGCTTAAATATTCCAGTATGCTGTATTTCCATACAGATGCCAGTACTGTATTCACAGGCATATGCTTATGCTAGATCTGTGCAAACAGGTTTCTGTCTCTTCTGTCAAAACTCCCAAGCTAATTCTTAACAACCAAACACCCACACCCTGCAGCTTGCCTCCCCCCACCCCCTCCCCACCCTGCAAAAAAGAAAGGGCACATCCTACCTGTTCTAAACTTGCTAACCTAAGCCCAGGTCTTTTGTAACACAGTTGTGCTAACCGTCTGTTGTCTTAATGGCTCTCTCCCCCCACGAGGTTTTCTCCCAAGGAAATTGGTTGTGACTTAATTAACACTTAACTCATGTTAATTTTCTAGGATTAAGAGGTGTCTCCCTTTAAGATGTCTGCCTGACTTAATTAGTTTTTACTTATGCTAATTCCAAGGGCTTTGAAGTTGGTCTCACACAGATCACACACTGATCTATCTTAAGACAGAAGGGTCTGACATCCTGTTTTAACATACCAGTTCCAATTAAAGTCTGACATTTATTAAATCCAGGCATTTAGCCCTCCCCCCCCCCGACCTATCACAAAAACCTTAATTAAATATAATGATTAGAATCTTAAGTGATAATAGTTCTAATACCTTGTTTCATTTTCAGAGAAGGCCCCCACCCCCTGTTCCCCAGGAAGAAGAGGAGGAAGAGGAAGAAATAGTAGTAGCCATGTATGACTTTCAGCCCATGGAACCTCATGACTTGAGATTGGAGAGAGGTCAAGAATATACCATCCTTGAAAAAAATGACATTCATTGGTGGAAAGCAAGAGATAAATACGGGTAAGGAATGCGACCATTATTTCAGCTTTTTAATACTGCCAGAAATGGATGGTACAATGATTCCGATAGACGTAACTACATTATGATGGTCATTACTAACATTTTAGTAATGTTGGGAAAGATTGAGGGCACTAGGAGAAGGGGACAACAGAGGATGAGATGGTTGGACAGTGTTCTCGAAGCTACCAACATGAGTTTGACCAAACTGCGGGAGGCAGTGGAAGACAGGAGTGCCTGGCGTGCTCTGGTCCATGGGGTCACGAAGAGTCAGACACTACTAAACGACTAAACAACAACAATGAACATTTTAATTGTTGGTGAATGGGTGTCCAACCTGTTTTTGCTCAAGAGCCAGCACCCCTCCAAAGGTTGTGTGTCAGCATTCCTGTGTACACATTTGCATGCATGCATTCCAGGAACTTGCCCGAAGGCAGCCACCACCTACGAATGGACTCATGTTTGCTGATGCGCTGGCACAAAGAAGACTTCTATCACATGATGCAGAAGGGAGCTTCCTTCACCCCACTCCTTGCTTGCAATACACATGCAAGAGAGAGGGAAGATCTTCTGCTCTTCTTCCTGTAGTTTCCCGTCAATGCCTGATAAAGTGATAATGATCTATAACTGCTGTTCTCACCACTTTGCCTGCTCTCTAGAATGATAGAGATTGTATATCTTCATAAGGCATTGACCTGAAGCTTTTGGAACCACAAAAACACACTATATTTTTTAAATAAATAACTATGGCACAAATGTCAGGGGATGTTGTCTCTAGGTATGACTAAAAATGTCTCCGGGGGGAAGGCCATATGGGTCCATGATTTCCATTTATCTACTGTTTAATATTTAAAAAATCTCCTAAGTGATGTAAAACATAAAAATAATACCGTTAAAATAAAAATACAGCATAAAACAGTAAACAGTAGTATAAAAGGAGGAATTCAGACACAAAAAACAGAGTCTGATCATATGGGTCAGGGAAATAATCCTGGAGAAAAAGAGATGTATTTCCAATACATCTGAAGCAACTTAACGGGCAGAGGGAAGGGCATTCCATAGTATAGGGGCAACAGCAAAAATATGCTATCATATTCAGCAGGGTTTCCCCAGATGATTTAAGCATCTGTAAAGGGACATGTGGTCTTTCAGGTGACTTGGTCCTGAGTTCTTTAGGGCTTTGTGTGTTAGCAACCAGAGCTTGAGCATGTATCAGTTCCTTCAGCAAAAGTGTAATATGTGCAATAAGTGCTCCACTCAACATGCTGCCTTCTGTGTTTATCATGAAGATTAAATAGATGGATCCAGAATTTGATTGATGCACCTTCAACATGCTATAAAGAATATATTTTAAAAGATGTTGGGAATAAGAGTGCACATTAATTTCTTGATTTACAATGAGAATGAGCATTGGTTAAGAAAAATGTTAGTAGCACTAATACGTATGTTGAAAGCAAGCTCATATATTATTCGTTCTTTACTATCCTGTGCATTGCTTTGAGTACCCTGTGTGGGCTAGATAGATGACTGTGGAATTTATAAATAAATGCAAGTTTATTACTCTGACATTGTTAATATAATATGTGTTTTCTAAGCATGGGTTTCTTTTGGTCACTTCTAGAAGCAAAGGATATATTCCAAGCAACTATGTAACAGGAAAGAAGTCCAACAGTCTAGATCAATATGAGTAAGTAATTCTTAAATGTAATACCCAGGAGCAAAAATTTCTGTATGTATTTTGGCAACTGAATAAAAATAATTGGCTGAATCAAGTGAGCTCTGACATCCACTTCTACAGTATTCTTCTTTCACCAGTTTGAGAGTAAGCTAACATTTAAAAAAACACTCCTGACCGGTTCCAAAACTTCATAAAAGCTGTTGTTCCGTAAAACACGTACTGATACTTACCCTCTTTATTCACAGGAAATCAACACTGTAGGGTAGCTAGGGCCACTTCATATTTTACATTAAGAAAAATTGATATATGCTTATATAAGTACACATCACAAGAAAATAAAGCTAATTCAGAACTCCTTGTGACTTGTTACAGATATAACACCGCTATTTTATTTACCATGATTAAGATATTAAAAGCAGTTTGTGGTTTGAGCGCCCCTTCACACCTCTTCAGCACAAACATTCCCACACATTTTCCTTGTCTGTCTTAATCATGCTTCTTTATTAACTGAGAGAGAATCTGGTTAGCATTAATGTTTTCTAACAATGCAGATATTTAACACGAAACCATGGTAAACAGAAATGTGGTGTGTGTATTTCTGTATGCATTTATAGGGAATAAACACAGAAGAGAGAATAATGGCATAGGGAAGGAGCTCATAACCTACAGTATTCCCAAATTCTTAAGCATGGTTAAGGGATCAGCAGGATGTCTGAATTGGATCTGTTCCGTTATGCTTTTAAAGTATAAACATGGCCATACTACAGATGTCACATATTAGAGCTTTTGATTCCCCCCCTTTCTCTTTAGATGGTACTGTCGAAATCTAAACAGAAGCAAAGCTGAACAACTCCTAAGAAATGAAGTGAGCATTTGCTTTATAATATTTTTAAGTACTCTACAACATAAAAACTTAAACCAACTTAATTTCATATGCTTGAATGAATCATAAATCATTCAAATAGGAAAAGTTTGATGAATGAAGTTTTCATTTTTTTATTGGATTTTAGGATAAAGAAGGTGGTTTCATGGTGAGGGACTCTAGTCAACCAGGTTTATATACAGTATCCCTTTATGCAAAATTTGGAGGGTAAGTTGCTCAATCAACAGATTATACCGCTGCCGCCCCCCCCCCCCATTACAATTTCTTGCTTGTATGCTTCCTCTTTTAAGACAAACCACACACATTTTTATCATCAAACCTTTTCTGTAGAAGTAAGCTGAAATGTGTGCCTCCAGTCATTTATCCAAACAGGTCATTGCACCAACTAAATTAGATCAAATGGTGTCCTAGGATTGGTTTTATTATCCTAGTTAGTTGGAACTGGCCTCTTCTTTGGTAATGGAAGCTTAGAATAATTAAGAAGGTGGGAAAAGTCTCTAAATTAATTTCTGATGGGCTACATGACCACCCGCATTAGAGTCAGAGCTTCTCTCGACTTCAGTCCAAAGTCACATCCACATCTGCAAAGGCTGGCGTTTGCTGACCTCAAATTCCCATGAAACTGTGAGGCAGCCCCTCATCCCCTTGCCTCCATTTTCCTGAGGAACTCTCCTTGTTCGCTTAAGCCTCAGAATGGACCCTGTGCATTGCCTTTGCACATACCAAGGATACACTTTATGTAAGTTGCTGAAACTATCATCGGAAATATATATGTAGCTGTAAAGTTCACCAGAAATGTATTTGTTTGTTTTCTTTAATGTTGCTTCTTATTCTTCCTTCTCTCTCAATTTGAATTTTAAAAATGCTGGTATCTTAGAAGTCTCAGATGGACTGAATAACTTTACTAGCTTGTAGGGTTGGTCTCACACATGTATGTTTGTGCCTAAGCTACCTGGCTACTTCTACTGTAGCTGCATGCACTAGGTTTTCACAATCGTTGTGAACAAAAGAGGCAAAGACTGTAATTCTTCTTTAGCAGCTCACTTCAGTTAACAGTTTCAGGGCAAAGTTTGTTCCTAAATGACTCTACTGATTGAAAAACACTCGTAAATGTTTTAGTAAAATACTTTATTAGCAAGATACATAACATAATTATGTCTAGTGTAAATGAAAAACCAAATTATTCTTATTGTTATTTTTAGAGAAGGGTTATCTGGAATAAGACACTACCATATAAAAGAAACGATGACATCACAAAAGCAGTACTACCTAGCTGAAAAACATTTATTTGACTCCATTCCTGAGCTAATTGAGTATCATAAACACAACGCTGCAGGTAAATGAGTCCAAGATTCTTATCACTCGAATGAATGCTGCTTAACAATCTAGTTGCATAACTTCGGGAGACAAGTACACCTTCCTAGCTAGAGAGCCTATGGCCCACTGCATAGGTCTGCACTTTCAAGCGCTGTGTCCGAGCACTCCCCACCCCTGCCACTTTCTGTAGGAAAACCCACTCTTTAATGCTAAATCGGAAAAAATGGCAATTCGGGTTTTCCATGGATTGTTGTTTGCTCTAATTCAGCAGTGAAGAGTGGGTTTTCATGGGGAAAGTGCTGGGGCAAAAGAAAAGAAAAAAGTGCTGTGACTGAAAGTGTAGGTGTGTGTCTAGAAATGCGATCCGAAAGGAAGTCCAGATGAACCCTGCGTACCCAGTGGGGGTTTTGGATTTGTTTTATGGTAATATTCCATGCTAAATCACACTTTGCCCCTAAAATTCCCTTCAGTTTCAAAAAATAATTCAGCATTGGGGTGGCCTGCTGCTCGAGAAACAAGTTAGACATACACTTTTAGTTTTTAAATAATAACTGGGGTATTTTCCCTGGATACTGTACGTTTGGTATTTGTGCAAGAAAGCAAACTATTATTCTGTAACCCTCCCGTGCTCCCCATCTTATTTGACTTTTTTTTTAACCTTTGTGGTTCCAAATTATCTTTGTAACGTATGCTATACACTTGAACATATTAAACTGCAGGCTGCTCCTAATTTTTTAAGCTTCTGAGAACACTTATTTTATTATATCTTAACATATCTGACAGCAAAGTGAATGATTATTAATTAACAGAAATGTGGCAACCCAATATCATGGTATGCGCTAATAACAGCAGGACTACCGTACATTACTACCCTTCCTAATTCCTGATGTAGTCTCCATATGGATTTCCTCCAAACTTCCAGGTCTTGTTACAAGGTTACGATACCCAGTGACTCCAAAGGTGAAGCCCTCCCCAACTACGGCAGGATTCAGTTATGGTATGTTTACACACCTACATAACAAAAGATTTATTTTGAAAGTGTGGGGATCACATTCTGTAAATCTACAAAGAGGCAATTTTGTTTGAAATTGAGTATCTTCTTATGTTCTTGGTAACGGATAGTTCAACATCTGCAGTGCTGAAAAGCCTTCTCAACTCTGTAAGCCTACGCTTGATGAAATTAGACATGACAGTCATGTGATGGCCCTTACATGCTTGTTTTTATTGACTAAATAACAGCCATGGGATGGGGCAATCTGGATTGAGGACCACTGCATGAAGGATGAGGGGTTTTTTTTTAACACTTTGCCCCCGCCCTGGTCCTGATTTAGATCCCCACTTCCATGGTTGGTCCAGGGAAGTTGACATTGGCACTTGTAATCTTAGCCCAGAGCAACTAACAGCCACGGGAACAAAGAGTTAAAAGAGCCCCCTCCCTACACCTCTTGGAAAAGAGCCTTCTCATAGTTGCTGTTTGGTAAAGAAGAAAACAAACACACAAGCGCCACTCCTGTGATTGGGTTTATGTCTCCTTTAGGCCTTAAAATTGCCTTTCCCAGGACAATATAGTAGGATCTATTCTTCCCCTTCTCTATGATTATTATGATAGGTTAGGTCCAACAGTAATTCATATGAAATATAATAGAGTGTAACTAGACTAAGGGGAAAAGGGGAAATATTGGCACTAGAAAGATGCTGGAACAAGAATTAATCACCATGTTAATGACAGATGGGATGTGAAGTAATGTCTTAAATTACAAAAGCATAGTCCGACACATTAGGGGTTGAAGCTTTCTTGGGAAGTACCCAGAGAAGTACCAGACCGCAGTGCTTGTATTTTAGCAAACAAAGGCTGGGTTGGCTTCTGTCAAGTGTGAGAAGCATGAGAGATGTTGCTTCAGAAGGGGCAAGTGGATTACAGTACACAATCTGCATTTGTTGGTTTGGGCCTATCCACACCTTCCTCTTGTTGCGCTCCAGGTTTTCTCTTGATTGATGTTTGCTCTCTGATTTAGAACTGAATAGTGGGTTTTCTATGGGAAAAGGAGCAAGGACAAGAGGGGATACTGCTTGGACCCCTGCCTAGAAAGTCAAGCAGAAAACTGCTTGGACGAGCCCTCAATAAAATGTCTCCTGTGAAAGATTTGTATTAGAAAGTTGGGAGCTTAGGTATAAAAGGTTTTAGATTTCTTTAAATAAAAAAACAAAACTACAAGAACCTGTTGAGTGGAGAGGATTCCTGAAGATCCAGTTGCTGTGGAGTATTCTTCTTTGAGAAAGATGTCCCAACTACAGTATCCATTTTTTTAAGGAAGGCTTTGAGAATGAGAAGTGGGGATCCTGCAGCGAGTGCCAAATTTCTCTGGTTGTGGGAAAGGATGGATCATGGTTTTGGCTGAGTCAGAAAAAGAAAAAGGGAACCCGGGGTGGGGGCATAAGCATTGTCTTCCCCTGAACACCTTTTTTTTATTTTCCTCCCTTGTAGAGAAATGGGAGATCAATCCTGCCGAGCTCACCTTCATGAGAGAGTTGGGCAGCGGCCTTTTTGGTGTGGTGCGCCTTGGCAAATGGAGAGCGCAATATAAAGTGGCCATCAAAGCAATCCGAGAAGGTGCAATGTATGAAGAGGACTTCATAGAAGAAGCTAAAGTGATGATGTAAGTAGCGTGTATAGGTGCTAGGCTTTGCTTTTAAAACCCTAAAGAGCCTGGTCCTTATGTATCTTCTCCCTAGGGTATTTGCATGCACCTTTATTTATTTAAAGTATTTTTATTCCACCCTTTGGCTGAAAAAGCACTCAGAGTATATTTGGTGTTTTGTTGGAGGGGATGCCAGGGAACAGGAAATTATGTTCACATGTGGTAGGGGTTTAAATACTGTATGTACAATTTTTCTGTCAAAAGGTCTTTAAGGAGATAACAGAAATCACTGGGTTAAAGCTGACTGAAAGTCCAGAGGTAGCATTATTATCAATTTACGATGGAGTGGAAGGTTCGCAGGCTACGAAGGGCTTGCTCACAAAATTATTGACAGCTGCACACATTATTATAGCTGGGAAGTGGAAGGGGCGGGCAGAATATAAAATAGAAGAATGGTATAAAGAGGTGTGGGATGTAGCTATTTTTGATAAAATAACATGTGCCATTAAGGGAAGATGGGGACTCAGCAGGAGAAATGATTTTGAGGAGATATGAAGGGTGTTTGTAGAATTTGTACTGTTAAAACAGGAAGGGTCAAACCATCGCAAGAGGTGTTGAAATCTTGGAAGGTTGGATAGTTACAGTAGAATGGTCTCGGTGGTGGGGTGCACATTTTTATTCTTATTTATTTATGATTATTACTTTGTCAGAATAAATAAAATAATTTTAAAAAGAAAAGACTCTCATTGTGTCCCACAAATATCAGGAGTGAAAACCTCAGCTCAGTCTTTAGACATGATGCACACGAAAAAGTGAATGGAGGGAGTAGGAAAAAAAGTAACTCAGGCACAATTCTTAAAAGTCATAGTGATAAGTCTTAAAATGACCAGCTGGGATAGAAATAGTTTGGGGAGCTTTAGGGAATGGCCAAAGACTGCTGGTCACTCAGCAGAGGCAATTAAATATATGGATTTTAATTCCTTTCAGGAAGTTGACGCATCCAAAATTAGTCCAGCTGTATGGTGTCTGCACCCAGCAGAGACCTATTTATATAGTGACAGAGTTCATGGAGCACGGCTGCCTCCTGAATTACCTTCGGCAAAGACGTGGACACTTTACTAAAGACCATCTGCTGACAATGTGCCAGGATGTTTGTGAAGGGATGGAGTACCTGGAGAGAAACAGCTTTATTCACAGAGATCTGGTAAATAATATAATGAAGAGTCTTTATATTTTGCTTCATGTAGAAAATGTAATTATTAAGGAAACAGTGTTCAGAATGCCTGTTTTTGGTGGTTTATAAATATTGTCTTACTCAGTTGGGGTGGCCCAAAGGGAAAGGAAGGCAGGATTCTTATCACTTAACATATGCCAGAGGTTTTCAACTTTTTTTGAGTCCACGGCTCCCTTAACCACAACCACGTTCTTTCTGCAGCACTCCTGTGGGGCTCAGGAGCCCAGTTATGTCACCCCTTACCTGCAGAGCTGGCAGCCTCTCACCCTTTTTTGAACACCTTCCCTTGTGGAGTGTTCCCTCAGCCTCCTCTCCTCTCCCCTCTCCTTGGGAGTCCTCCGGGGAGCTGCTGTTGCCGTCCCTGGTCTCTGAGCTGCCCCCCCTCGCCCCAAAGAGAGGTGCCTCTTAGAGGCACAATTCGTCTGCAGAGCTTATAACCAGAGCTGCTGCAATAAACAGCTGTGCAAACCTTGGGGAGGCAGAAGAGGGCATCAGAAGTGGGAGGGAAAGAATAGTAGCCAAGCTCCTGCTCAGGAGTCATGCATGGCACTTGTTTGAGATCTTTGGACATGGGACAGGATACAAATGTAACTAATAAATATGTTATTTTGACTCTCAGATAATTAGGGAACAGTTAGCCTTTTCTTTTTCTTACGCTTTCATGTGGAAACTCCCAAGAGATTTTCAGACTGGGGACTAATTTCAGACAGGTGTATTGGCATGTGAGAAGGAGGCACCAAAGCTACCTGCCATCTTTAGCCACCCCAAATATCAGTATGTGATGTTCAGTTGGCTGAATTATTTTATGAAAGCCACTTCAGTCCTAGCTGAACTTGGGATCAGGCCAACGAGAGATTATTATGCAATAAATTTGTTAGGGTCTACAGTCCCTTTTTGTAATTTTTGCTACAGCTCCTGTCCCTCCTGCCTCTCATTCTGCTGCTTTCAATGGCATCCAAAATATGCCTCCACCTAAGGCAACAACTTGAGGTGTGCTAGGGTTGCCTCTGCACAGTTGCAGTTTTCAAAATTTAAGCTTAGCACATTCTTATCCGGCTGTATCATCACTGCAAATATTAACATGCCTGTGTTTTCCCTCAGGCTGCTAGAAACTGCTTAGTGAATGAATCAGGGGTGGTGAAAGTGTCTGACTTCGGAATGACAAGGTACTGGCCCCTGGAATTTAAGTGGAATTGATGCATTTTGTATGGGCAAATGTGAAAATTACAAGTACCTAGACTGAGCTGGCATTTGTACCTAGATTGAACCTGCATATCTTGCTGTCTACCAAGCCAAATGCAGCTTTGAAAGGGACTCCTGAAGACGCCCGAGGGCGGTGGGACGGGGGGGGATCAGATGATGTCATTGTGATTGGTGGATTTACTCATAGATGGAGGCCTGCAGCTGCTGCATACCTGAAATTGCAAAAAAGGGGGGCAAAGGGTTGCAGTTGTCAAATTCCTGACAGCTCCTAATAGACTAATAAATGCGAGTACAAGTACAGATTACAAGTTGTTGCAGATTTAAATATTAGTTCCATAGTGAATACTTTCAAATGATATTCGTGAAGTTTACAAGTAGCCACTAGATGGAGGTGTGAACACTTACCTCTTGATGGGCTTCTAGGGCTGGTTTCAGACTGGAGGAATCATAGTGTTTTCCCTTTTTAGGTATGTGCTTGATGACCAGTACACAAGCTCTTCAGGTGCTAAGTTTCCTGTGAAGTGGTGCCCCCCAGAGGTTTTTAATTATAGCAGGTTCAGCAGCAAGTCAGATGTCTGGTCTTTTGGTAAGGTGGCAATGTTTTTATTCTATTTAAAATGTGGAGGTATTGGCTACAAACTGACCACATAATTTGTACTTACTATTTAGAATTGGGGTGGACAACACTTTGGCTAGTGGGCCAGATTGTTATCTCACCTACCCTTTGTGGACCAGGTTTGACAGGTGGGCAGAACCAGCCATTTGTCAACCACCTGACCTTTTTTACCTTTAAGGGTCTCAGCCCCTTTCAAAGCACTCTTTGAGAGAGGGGTTTCTGAAGATCTGATAAGCCGAAGCATCATGTGATAGTCATGGTTGTCTGAATAGGCCATCAAACCTTCTCTGAGATGTTACACATAATGTCACAGTGGCCTGGGTGGGCTACTTCAGAGTAACGACTCCACACGGCTCTGCATTTTATCTTTTTATTGGTGCTGCGTATTTACAGTGCTAAAGGCAGTACTATTTACAGAGACACATCTTATCCGCTTGAGTCAGAACCTCCGAATGGCGTTTGGCGCATTTTTCTCCAACATAACAACTTGGGGAGACCCAGCCTCTTCCCCCTACGTTTTCTGCGCAATTCCGGAGTTGGGGGGATAGGTCTGCCCCCCTTGCTTCCCCCTTCCTGTCCCACCTGGGACGATGGCTCCGCTACCCTGCCTGAGCCTCGGACACCACTTCCTGCTTCCCCACTTGAGTCGGAACTCTCCCTGCTTTCCCCTGCGCTCGGGGATGGGCTGGAACTCAGGAGGGGAGGGACTTCGCGATATCCCCTGTCCCTCACATCCACCCCCCTCCCAAGCCCTCCTTCTCCCCTCCCGAGGGGCTCCAAGGGAGTCGGTGACGACTGAAAGCCTAAAAACTCTGTGCTGTCCGAGCCGGTTGGTGTGAACACCTCCCCCCAATCCCGCGAGCTCCTTCCTTCCGCCTGAGAGGACTGAAATCCCAAAAAGTCAGTGGCATCGGAGCTGGTGGGGGTAAAAATACGCTGCCAGTCCGCCTCTTCCTCTGACAGGGTGGACCTCGGAGACGCCCATACCTCTTCCTCCCGGTCCTCAAACTCCGCTTCCCATCTCCACGGTGAACTGCTCTCTGCAACCTGTTCCCCCTCTCCCTCTCCCTCCCTTTCCATGTGCCAGGGCTTGGGCCTGTGTGGGAAGAGGGCGTGGAATTCTTCCACCAAGAATTCCTCCTGTATCTGAGTGGCTGGGACCCATTCATTCTGGGACGGCGGGGCATCCTCCCATGCCATGAGGTACTCCAGGCCCCCCACCCCTCTCCGTGAATCAAGGATGGTCGTGGCTTCATTGAGTTGCTCCCTGCCTCCCCTCTCCCCCCCTCCCTCGGGGGTCTGTTCGCTGCCTCGGAGCCTGCTGCTTTCCCTGTACGGTGACAGCAGCGATCTATGAAAGACTGGGTGCACCCTCATGTCTTCTGGCAGGCTACCGGGTTGACCTGTTGCGTGACCGTGAAGGGGCCCAACCTTCTGGGTGCCAACTTCTTGCACCGCCCTCTTGTGGGAAGGCCCTCCGAGGACAACCAGACCTTGTCCCCCACCCTGATGACCTCCCCCGGTCGCCTGTGGCGATCTGCCCCCTTCTTGTACGCTTCCTTGGCCCTCTCCAAGTGTTCTCTGAGCTGCTGGTGCACCGTCTCCAGTTCCTCTGCCCAATCCTCTGCCTGCGGGCCCTCCTCCTCCTCCTCCTCCTCCCTCTCTGGGAAAGATCTGAGGTTGCGCCCGTAGTTGGCCTTAAAGGGCGACACCCCTGTGGAGACGTGCACCGCATTGTTGTAGGCAAATTCTGCCAGTGGCAGGCGATCCACCCAGTCCGTTTGCCTCTGGCTGACGTAGCATCTCAGGTACTGCTGCAAAATGGCGTTGACCCTCTCCGCCTGTCCATTGGTCTGCGGGTGCCGGGCCGTCGACAAGCTGACCTCCACCTGCAGGAGGTTCATGAGCCGCCTCCAGAACCTGGAAACAAATTGGCGGCCTCGATCCGAAATAACCCTTAAGGGTAATCCATGCAGTCTGAATACGTGGTCAACAAACAGTTTGGCTGTCTCTTCTGCCGAGACTGCCCTGGCACACGGTATAAAATGGCACATTTTGGACATAAGGTCCACCACCACCAACACTGCGGTCTTGCCCCTGGACGAAGGCAGGTCTGTGATGAAGTCCATGGACACTACTTCCCATGGCCTGTGCGGTGTGGCTAATGGCTCCAGCAAACCTGCTGGTGCTGCTCTGACAACCTTTGCTCGCTGGCAGGTGTCACAGCCCCTTACATAGTCCTGAACATCCTCCCGCACCCCTGGCCACCAGAAGTGTCTCATGACTAGGTGAGTGGTTTTGTCCCTTCCAAAATGACCCGCCGTTGGGTTGTCGTGCATCTGCTTGAGGACCTTACCTCTGAGCTGTGTGGTGGGCAGGTACAGCGCTCCCCTGTAAAAAAGCAGTCCCCTCCTTTCCTCAAAGTCTTTTGCCTGCTCCCTCCCCCCTCGCAGCTCTCTGAAGATGCGGGTGGCAAACTCATCTGCTGCCGTCAGTGCTGTGAGTTCTGCCTCGCTCACCACTGCTGCTCCGCAGGACCATGCCGACGGGGGAAACACGTGTCGGGGTGCTGGTGGTAACTCCTCCTCCATGTACTCTGGTTTGCGGGAGAGGGCATCCGCCCTGACATTCTGCTCCCCCGGTATGTAGTGGATGGAGAAGTTGAAGTGCGAGAAGAACTCTGCCCACCTTATCTGCCGCTGGTTGAGCACCCTGGCCGTTCTCCAGAACTTCAGGTTCTTGTGGTCCGTGCACACCTGAATGGGGTGCTTGGCACCCACCAGGAAGTGTCTCCAGTGCTGGAATGCAGAATGGATCGCCAAAAGCTCTTTATCAAACACCGTGTAGTTGCGCTCTGGCTGTGTCAGCTTTCTGGAGAAAAAGGCACAGGGTCTCCACTCTCTGTTGGCATCCAATTGCAGTAAGATCGCGCCCACCGCTCAGTCTGAAGCGTCTGTCTCGACGCGTAGGGGCGCGTGCTGTACCACGTGGAACATGTTCTGGTCTGAGGCGAACACCCTCTTGAGGTCCTCGAACGCTGCTTGCGCCTCCGGTGTCCACCTGAACTTCTGCTTGCCCCTCAGGCAATCCGTGATGGGAGCTGTAACACGCGAGAAGTTCTTGATGAACTTCCTGTAGAAGTTGGCGAAGCCTAGTAGGCGTTGGGCATCTTTGCGCGTCCTGGGGCTGTGCCAGTCCAGGATGGCCTGCACCTTGTCCTTGTCCATCGCTAGCCCCTTGTCTGACAGCTTGTAGCCCAGGAAGTCCACCTCCTTGGTGTGAAACTTGCACTTCTCCAGCTTCACATACAGGTGGTGCTCCTTCAGGCGCTGCAACACCTCCCTGACATCCTTCACATGTTGCACTGGGTCATTGGAGTAAATAAGGATGTCATCTAGAAAGACCAAGCAGTTCTTGAAGAGGAGGGACCCCAGGACGTGGTGCATGAAGGCCTGGAAGCATGCGGAGCCCCCTTGCAAACCGAAGGGCATCACCAGATATTCAAAAGAGCCCAGCGGCGTGAACATCGTGGTCTTCCACTCATCGCCTTCCCGGATCCTGATCAAGTTGTACGCCCCCCTCAGGTCGAGCTTGGTGAAGATCTTGCCCCTGCGTGCCGCTGTCAGCAGATCGTCCACTCTGGACATTGGGAAAGCCACCGGTTCCGTCATGCTGTTGAGCCGTCTGAAATCAACCACCAGGCAGCGCTGTTGCGTGTCTTTCTTGTCCACCCAGAAGACCGGGCTGCCCCCTGCTGCCTTGCTTTCTCTGATGAACCCCCTCTTGAGGTTCTTGTCTATGAACGCCCGCAGATCCTCTAGTTCCTGATCTGACATGGAGTACAGCTTGGCTGGGGGTAGTGTGGCCCCTGGCACCAGGTTGATCTGGCAGTCAAAGGACCTGTGGGGAGGTAGGTGGTCAGATTCCGCTTCGCTGAAGACCTCCTGCAGGTCCCAGTACGGTTTGGGTATCGCCTCACCCCCCTTGACGTGCATGGTGGCCACCGTGGCTATCGGTGGCCCCTCCCCTGGTTGGTGCTGCATGCAATGTTCCAGACAAAAGTCCGATCCAAACGTAATGCATCTCTGGTGCCAACTGATGGAGGGGTCATGGCGCGCCAGCCAGCTCATGCCCAAGACGATGGGGGGGGTCTGAGATGGTGGTGACGTTGAATGCCAGTGTCTCTGAGTGGCGTCCCACCGTCATTCTCATGGGGGGGTGTCTGGTGGGTGATGGCCCCTCCCAGCAACTCCCTGCCGTCAATGGTGGAGACGTGCAGGGGAAAATCCAGCTGCAGAAGTTGGATCTGGTGCGCTTCTGCAAAGTTTCTCGAAAAGAAGTTCGCCGAAGCCCCCGAGTCGATTAAAGCTAAGACCGTCAGGGGATACCCATTAGGGAGCGTTAGCGTCACTTCTAGAACCACCCCTGCTCTGGGGGGGGGGGTGGGCTGGTGCTGCTCCTCGCTGTGCGGGTGGGTGGGCTGGGGCTGTTGTCTGCCGATTGCGCCTGGCTGCTGCCCCTTGTCTCCTGCAGCCAGGCTGTCTCGTTTCCCTGCTGTGGTGCTGCGTCAGTGGGGGAGGGTACAACCGTTCCCGCCTTTCCTTACCACTCCCTGCGATGTGGGCAGTCTCTGACGAGATCCTGAGGGGAGTTGCAGAGAAAGCAGTTTCCGCCCCTTCCCTCCTTGCGTCTTGGCGCCGCTGGGGTTTGAAAAGCCCCCGCGCACGCACGCGCTATCAATTTGCATGGGTTCCTGGTCTGTGCTGGCCCCAGGCGTGGCCTGGGAGGGCTGCTGGAGGAGTGGCCTCTCCTGCGACCGTGGGAACCAAGCCCGCTTTGCGCGCGTTGCCTGCTTGTCGTTCCACCGGGGTTCCTGTCTCACCCCCACCGCCAGAGCCGCTTTGCTAAGCTCATCCATATTATTGGGCTTTGGACCTCTCGAGAGCTCATCCTTGACGTCCTCATGCAACCCCAAATAGAACGCAGCTTCCATCGGAGGCGTGTGAAGATCCCACCCCAGTCTGTGCACCAGCATGGTGAATTTAGACCAATATTCGCGAACTGTCATTTTTCCCTGGCGCAAATTATGCAGTTCCTCTTTGGTATGGTCCAGATGGCTATCACTCGAATACATTACTTTTAAAGCTTCTAGAAACAGTTTGACATTCTTCATGCAAGGATTTTTTGCCGCTATTAACGGTCTAAGCCACTCCCTGGCTGCCCCGGTAAGGTGTTCCACTATAAACGCTACCCTGTGCGCATCATCAGGGAATTCATCATGGTGCAGTTCGAGGGCATACAAGATCTCAGTCTCAAAGCCATGATACTCCCTCGGATCTCCGTTGAACTTGCTTACTAGGGTCCCCGCTCTCCTTCCTGGCAGCACTTGGAGTTGGGGCCCCCCTCCTCCCTTGTTTTTCTCTGCATCCAACTTGTTCTGGAGGTCTACCGCCACCGCCCTTAACTGCTGCTCTTTCTCCTGTAGCGCTCTCACCTGTTCAGCAAGGTTCTGCCTGTCCTCCTTGACCTTCTCCGTTTCTTGCTTAGCCATCTTTAATTCTCCCTGTGCCTGCAACGCCAGTTGCTGCAGGTCCTACTGGGCTTTCTCCGCGATCTGCCGCCATTTCTCTGCTTCTGGCGCGCTCATCCCGGCAACTCCAAAGTAGCCCCAAAAAAGATTCGGAGGTTGCTGTCACAGTGGCCTGGGTGGGCTACTTCAGAGTAACGACTCCACACGGCTCTGCATTTTATCATTTTATTGGTGCTGCGTATTTACAGTGCTAAAGGCAGTACTATTTACAGAGACACATCTTATCCGCTTGAGTCAGAACCTCCGAATGGCGTTTGGCGCGTTTTTCTCCAACATAACAACTTGGGGAGACCCAGCCTCTTCCCCCTACGTTTTCTGCGCAATTCCGGAGTTGGGGGGATAGGTCTGCCCCCCTTGCTTCCCCCTTCCTGTCCCACCTGGGACGATGGCTCCGCTACCCTGCCTGAGCCTCGGACACCACTTCCTGCTTCCCCACTTGAGTCGGAACTCTCCCTGCTTTCCCCTGCGCTCGGGGATGGGCTGGAACTCAGGAGGGGAGGGACTTCGCGATATCCCCTGTCCCTCACACATAATCTCTTCAGTCCAACTAATTTTTCTCCAAATGGCTTATTCTCAGTCTTACTGTTCCAGTGTCAATTCTAAATTATCTTAGAAGACTTGGGACCAGCAGGCATAAGGAACAATAAGTAACTTTTTAGGAATTTTTTAAAAAAATTCCTTCAGTAGCACCTTAAAGACCAACTAAGTTTATATTTTGGTATGAGCTTTCGTGTGCATGTATCTGAAGATGTATCTGAAGATGTATCTGAAGAAGTGTGCATGCACACGAAAGCTCATACCAAAATATAAACTTAGTTGGTCTTTAAGGTGCTACTGAAGGAATTTTTTTTTTTTGCTTCGACTCAGACCAACACGGCTACCTACCTGTTTTTAGGAATTATTTTCTATTAACATATTTGCCATTACAGATACATCATGCATGTTCTAGTTTAAATAACATCTCTCTGGTAATCAGCCAACAGTCTTTTTGTGTCTCTTAATTTTTCAGGTGTTCTCATGTGGGAAGTATTTACTGAAGGCAAAATGCCCTTTGAGACAAACACAAACTATGAAGTAGTGACTATGATTAGCCAAGGACACCGTCTATTTCGGCCAAAGTTAGCATCTAAGAATATTTATGATGTGATGTTGCTGTGCTGGCATGAGGTACAGTACCTTATATTTTAGTTGTACATCTCCATGTGATCCCTGATATACAATACAGGAATGCTTTATACTTAACTATGAAGGCAGAGAACAATCAAGGCTAAAAAGAACAAAGCAAAAAAAGAAGGCAGGATAGCTCAATCAGTAAAAGCATGAAACTCTTAATCTCAGGGTTGTGGGTTTGAGCCCCACATTGGGTAAAAAGATTCCTGCATTGCTGGGGGTTGGACTAGATGACCCTCGGGATCCCTTCCAACTCCAAAATCCTGATTCTATATAATTTGAAAGTATAAATCTAGTACAGACCCAGGGTTTCTGTACTGGAGCAAACTGGATTTGCACTGACTTGTCTCCCCATTAATGTAGTGGCATCTCATGGTTTTCTCAGACCTTCCCCTCTTTAAATGCTATTTCCCCCCCAATCATTGGAAAGTCCAAAGGGGCAAGGATCAAAGAACCCTGCATTTACTGGGGGAAAGGTAAAACAGTGAAACAGGGAGGGCATCATGCTCCAGTGTGGACAAGCCTTTTGAGTGGAATTTGCATGGTTCCTGAATTGTAAGAATGACCAACCGCTACTTGATGGAATCACTTTGGAGGCACAGGTGAGAGAAATGCCATCAAAAAAAAAATAGAAAGGGGGAAGTAATTAGAGAACCCGTGACACCAAGAAGTGACTGGCCTTCTTATAGAACGTTGCACCTTCAAAAAATGGTTTTAGGAATCAAGTAGAATTGCTTACATCACATACATGCAAAAGGTTACCCTCTAACAAAATAAAACCTTTATCATTGTTAGCAAATTCATACTGATACTCCTAAATTCTGAGCTCAGTTGGAGGATGACCTATATGATTTAGTAATTGCAGTGAAGAATGAGAAATTATTTGCTTCACTCTGTTCTAAAAATAAAATAAAAATCCCCATACTTTTTACTCATTCATTTTCCCTCTGTAACTTGGGTTGGATGGTCTCTAATGTTATTTTAAAAACAATTATTTTATTCATTTGCAATTGTGCCCCCCCCCCCCAATTATCTGAGCAGTACACCAGGTGAATTAATGGAAAGGTGGTAGCGGTGGAGCAATCCTCTCTACTACTGTATTATTAGCTTTTACCTGCTGTTTTGTTGTTGTGTTAATAAAAATATTGTTTTAATCAGAGTTAAAGAATTGGCAGCTCACAACAATAATACTATCTATTAATTTCTAGAAACCAGAGGGACGCCCTACATTTCAGGATTTGCTGCAGATGATTGATACCATAGCAGAAGATGCTTCCTGAAAAGGCATGAGAGGAACAAAGTTGTTCACAGTAGAGACAGCATCATGAAAAGAAATGCTCCTAGATGTTGCTTCAAAGGGCCACATACAGAGACAGGACAACAGTGCAGTGTTTCCTTCTGCTTAAAAGGAAGTGTTTTACCAAGATAGCCATAGTTTGCTCAGCCATTTAAACAGTCTGTGGAGTAGACACTGATGAGGTGGAAATCATGGTTCTTGGCTGGGGGAAGAAACAGGATGGAACCACACTTTGAGCCCTAAATTGCAGAGCAGTAACTGGATTTTATAAAGTCTCTTCCCACTTCTGTCAACCAAATGTTGAGGAGTGGCAAGGACTAGATTCTTCAGCAGCAATGTTTCCAAGGCTTTCCTGAAAATGCAGTGCCACATTGGCTCACCAAAGCTATAAATATTGCCGTTAGCTCATGATCTTGCAGTGCTCTTTTGTTTTGCTTCCTTTCATAGTTGGCACTGCAACACCTCTCAGCTGTTCCACCTCAAATGAAGGACAGTGTTCTTTTAATCTTCTCTCCTGGACTTTTTCTACAAAATAACTATAGAGGCAGACCAGAGGCTAGTCCTATGATACTGCTACTGGACAGAGTGCTGGATTCCAAATCCCTCTTCACCAATGAAACACTTATGGGGATTGTGGGCCAATTGCTATCTTTCAACCTAACCTACCTCACAGGGTTGTTGAGAGGCCAAAGGGAGAGAGGACAAGAGAATCTCGAGTTTCTTAGAGGAAGGGTGGGATTAATTTTTTTTAGAAGTTCTAGTGGATGACAAGCTGCTGCAATTCACCCTGAGCCTATGGATTAGGAAAATGTATTAAATAAAGAAGAAAACCTGCTGGGGGGGGGGACTTTGACAGCATTCATATTTATATATATATATATATATATATATATATAGTTCACATCCTGTAAATATATACACTGCACACATGTATTTATATGAATGGGACTTTAGGTTTTCTTGAGAGTTTTGCAAAGCACAACTTGTTGAATTCTTTTTATGTTGCACATGTAGTTGAACACATCGCCAAGAGTTGAAAGAGTAAAGTTTCGAGTTCCGCTTCCGCTCGCAGGAATGGCTGACCCTTTTTCCATCCCTCCGACCTTCATGAGGAATTTGGCGGTTGCTAGGGGAGTAAATGGCAACCTCCCCACCTCTCCGGGGGTTACGGAGAGGGGCCGCAGGCCCGCAGATGCCCCTAAACCCACCCCGACTGTTCAAGGGGTGGGGGGGCCTGGGCTGAAAGCACTTATGGAGGATCGGAACTCCCCAGACGCCTACCTGTGTGGCGGGATCTCCATGATTAAAGAAGATAATTGGGCTTAAATTCATGGACGCGCTTCAAAAGGAAGGGCAGAAGCTCTGTTTATTGCCAAGGAATTTTCGCTGCTGAGCGTGAGGAGTGAGGGAGTATATCATCGGCAAGAAAGATTGATTGGGACGCCACGAGAAGGGAAGTGAGTCTTTTTAATTTTTTCCCATACACTCTACGAGTTATTTCATACCTTCCCGGACGTGATGTCCTGTTTGTTTGGAACAAATGAGAAATGGAACTTAACTGTGTGAGTTGGACTTTATAAAACTATTGATATTATATGGTTAGAAGCTGTAAAATTGTTGAAGAGAGGGCCCCCCCTCCAACTGGACAATCGGAGTGCGGCTGGAAGCGTTTGGATTTATGAGGTGTGACGTACTTGGAATTTGAACAGCGATCTGAAGTTAAGTTCAGCTATAGGGCAAGGAGAGCTATAAATTTATTAAGAGTCTGTACATAATGTGACAGCTGTGCCTATGCCCGGAAAAGCTGTAAATTTTACTATGATCGTTTGTAAAAAAAACGTTGAGAAGAAAACGAAAGTGATCTGAGCTTTTTAAGATGGCGCTGTTTTGTGTTGAAGGACCGACGCAAGAGGAAAGCACTCCAGATAAAGAGGATTTATGGGGAGGCCAGACTGATTAAAACTCACACAGGAGAATGAATATATGGGAAATCTCGTTTGATGCTTATTTCAGCAGCGGTGGAAAAATTGGATGAAAGAAGAAAACATTTCAGTGACTGCAGGGGAAAGATCGAGATTATCATGGATTATGAGTGACTATTTGGACTTTAGAACAAAGACGGCAGTAGACAGTTGCGAGAAAACCCCAATTTTTGAAGCATGGGAACTCCAAAATTTTATATGATTTGGCATAATATTCGGTTTAATTGATATGGATTTGTATAATTTGGAATAATGGATGTGATATAATTGTGTTTTAATTGGAAAATTAATAAAAATAGATTATAAAAAAAAAGAAGAGTAAAGTTTCAGCGTTATTACAAATTGAAGAGTTATTGGTCAGTGTGCTGCAGTTGATAAAATGCTCTTCACAACCCTCATAAAATATTGTACCAAAAATGTGTCTATTAAATAATATGCATATTGTTTGAAATCTTGATAAAGGCTGTGCCACTGATTTTTATTTCCAGACTTGTCTGGAATTAATTTTAACACTCTTGCATTAGGATTCCCCCAAGATGTTTTGCTGCTCTGGTCTGCTGTGCTGCACAGTGGGACATTCAAGTCTTCTGCAACATTCTACTAGACACCCAAGCCACCTTAGATGCAGGAGAGAAACTATAACTCAAAAAGGTAGGCCTCCTGACAGCGATTACATCAAATTATGACTCCTTGTAACCATGGGCTCCATACTATCCAAATTACATCCCCAAGGATAGCAGAATTACCTGCATAAATTCAAGCAGATGACATTGGAATAATTGCTATTTTACATAATACAGTGGTACTCGGTTTTCGAGTGTCTCCGAAGCCAAACGTTTCGGAACCCAAACGCCGAAAACCCGGAAGTGAACACTTCCGAGGCACGTTCCTCAATTTTCTCAATTGAATTTGCCAACCACCCACTGCACTTCCAGTCTTCCGGAACAGATTACATTCGACAACAGAGGAACCACTGTTATTACCTTAGAAAAATTCTAGTCATGGGAAGAGGTGAGACAAGTCTCCCCTCCCCCATTTTTTCAGCTATGTTGCTGGCTTCTGAAATCTCTGTCTACGCAAACTTTCAAGCGTATCTCTAGCACAGCTAGAAAGCAGCTATCCTTAAAATACATATTCTCAGGAAGCTGAATGCTATCCACTACCAACTTTTTCCAAAACCTGCAAACTTGCAGCATAGAGCTCGTCCCAACTTCTGCTTGTCCCATGCATAGAAAGGATGGGTCCGAGAAGCTTTCTGCTTGTCTCATGCTTTCTAGGCACAGATGCAGGCAGCTTTGTCTTTGCCCCGCCCTTCCCCCCCTGGAAAACCCGCTTTTAAGCACTAAATCAGAACAAATGGCAGTTCACGGAAAATCCAATTACTGTTTTCCGATTCAGCACGAAACCATGCAAAAGCTGTCTTCGTAAGAGTGATATCACGGCAGCAAATCGGTTTTTTATGTACTTTCCATGTTAATTTGTGAAAAAAAGAATTGTCAAGATAAGCCTTCTCCAAAAAAAATTCAGTTCAGGTTTTTGTACACAAGGAAAGGCTTCTTTATTGTTTTATGAAAAATATTCCCATATCTGTTTATTTGCTTCATTCAAAAACAGCTACCGTATGCCAGGTCATATGGAACCAGACCCCCCACCTCTCTACTCATCATTCCCATTGCTAAAGGTTCCTGCAGGAACCAACACAAATTCCCCAAAACACTTCCTCTCTCTCTCTCTCTCTCTCTCTCATTAAAAAAAGAAGAAGTGGGCACAAGCACATTTTATTGAAACAATATTAACCACCCACCCACCCCTGTTTGGACATCATCATAGTACCAAACTTAAAATCTTTATATCAGAAAGTTAACATCTTAAAAATAAGTTTTATTCAAATGTATCAAGTCAAAATGTTTGTACACACAAAAAATCCTGAATGACATTAAAGACTCCCCTGCACATAAAAGTACGCTTCTCTGATAAACATTTCAAAATATAATGTTTGCTCTTTTAAAAAAAGATGTTAACACTAGGTAAATAAGAGTGTGAATGAATAAGGTATTTCCTCATCTGATTTTTTTTTTACTTAAACCTTTTTAAAAAATAAAAAATTCTAACGCGGACAAATGCCGTACCTTACAATAAATAAATAAATTTTAATCTACGGCATCTGCTCTGACTGTAAAGAACTCATTTCCAGATAACTTACGTTATCTTTAGTCACCTTTAGTTGGAACACTTTGTAGAAAATGATCATACATATTACAAGATGGAATTAGTGCTCAGGTAGGAATGTAGTCTGAGGTTTTTCCTGAAACTACTAAAAAGGTTATCATGTCTGTTCTCCAGTAATGTGTAACTGATTCCTCATCCCTTTTACTGCCTCCTTCATTTGAGAACAAATTCAAGCTTTGACGGTGTCAGTAAGTGAAAATATGCTTCCGTACCAGTTCATTCAGTGCTATGCTAACTGGCATATGAGAGACCTCTTTCCCCAACATACAGTTCTTTGCAAGAATTTTGAAAACTAGAAGATACTTTCCTCCCCTTTTGGACATTTGCTGAAAAACTGTGAATAATAAATTTCCACTATGCTTAGGTGACAACATTCAGGGAAGTCATGATTCTTACACACAGCAGCAAGTTGGCCAAGAAAACCACTATTCTCCCCCCCCCCAATGCAATGAAACCATAAAGTGCTATCTATGAAAATATGTTATGTATACAATTCAGTTCTCTTTACCAAGAGCACCACAACTGTCACTGAAGTTCATTTGCTGCCAAAGATGGGAAGTGCGCGCACAAAAACATCATTATTTCCATTTCTGATCATTGAGGACACCATCACAACCACTTTCTGTCCTTCCAGGTACCACTCAGAGGTGCTTTGGTATACGTTTTCCAAAGATAACTTAGTGGTGGCCACCCCTTTGTTCATTTCCTCGACTGAACAGAATGTCATCCTCATCACAGGTCAAGGCTGGAGCTTCCATATTCTCCAATAAAGTATGATGAGCCTCATAACCATGGAGAGGCAAGATTGGCTCCTTTTTAACAGAAGATGTCAACTGGATCCAGGTGGTGCTGACGTTTTTAAAAGCATGCAGGAAGAAGATGCCTATAATTATGGTGAAGAAGCCACTCAAGGTCCCAATGATATCGCCAAGCTCCATGCTATTCCATTCCTTGAAGAGGATGACAGAGCATATCACCACCATGGTTGTGAAGCACACATAATGAATGGGTGTCACTAGAGATGTATGAAACACATCCAGTGATTTATTGAGGTAGTTAATCTGAGTACTGATAGACACCACCAAAACAGCTGCCAAAATATAAACCAATGGATGTCGGAAGACGGGCTTCTGATAAAGCATGTCTTTAATAGCAATGCCCAGACCCTTGACAGAGGAGACTGAGAACACACCAATTACTGAACAAATGGAAATGTACACCAGTATATTGCTCTGGCCGAGCCTTGGAGCAACACCAAAAATGAGGACCAGCGAGATCACAATTACGATAGTGGCAAATGCAACAAACACTGTTTGAGAGAAAGAGAAAGGAATATAATTAATGTGTGTGAAGAAGCAATTCATAAAATCACAATCTGGTCACCTCCAGATATCCATGAGCAAAGGAAATATTGCTATTCACGGTGAGGGGGTTGGGAGGGCCAATTCTGCTTATTCCCCCAGCAGCACTCAAAAATCTCCATAAGTCTGGGAGACCTTTTCAAACAGCATAGAAAGCGATGTTGATGGAACATCATTGCTTCCTCCTCTTCCACAAGTGATTCGTTTTAGCTCTGGATTCAAGCCAGCATGAAAATCACGAATTAAAGACAGCATAGCTCCTCCCACTTCCCCACATGGAAATATAGTTCCATGTATACATTTAAAACCTCTCCATTATCCTCTGCAGACCAAGGAAAGGGCTCTTGTGTACAGAGGAGTGCAAGCGTAACACTCCTGCAGTGGGAGTTGTATGCACTCATCGGGCTCTAGATCAGAGCCAAATATGTTTCACCTTCCAAGACTCTATGGAACTCTGCTTGCTTTTGCAAAAACCTAAATTCAGTTCTGCAAGCAGGGCCATTGCTGCAGAAGAAGCCACCTTTCTCTAAGCAGCGCCACACTGCATTCTATGCAATTGTACATTAAGAAGAAAGCTGATTACCATTTCCCTTGGCCATTTTGTCAGGTGGGGACAGTCACCCACTTTTCATCACCATGAAGTCAGATGAAGCATTTTTGTTTGCCCGCACAGGCAAAGACGTAGAGCTTTGCAAGTGTCAACGATCGGCTGACAGGCAGTGGCAGCAAACACCACTTCTGGCAGAAGGCCATGTCTTTACCTGCGACATGATGTAAAAGGTAGGCCTAGCTGACGTGGCCTCACAGGCCCAAGGGCTGGAGGTTCCTCTCTGCTGTTCTATGCAAATAGCAAATGCACGATGGATCTCTTCATGAATCAAAGTTTCTCGGCCAAGGGAAGTTTAAGAGAAAGCTCAGCAACCAGGAATGCACTTTGCACCCAAAAATTCTGGGTCCAAAAGAACCTTAGGCATGATGAGAGCTGGGAAAGCGCTCTGGCGGAGCCACAATAAACAGTACAGCTTTTAATGGGCCAAATTGCTTTGGTATAAGGGTGCTTCGCATGACCAACATTGCCTCAGAAGCGAAAGAAAGCCACTGTGTGCCTCCACCCCCCAATTCCCTCAGGGCAAAAGTGCAAAGATATTTGCTCAAGCAATTAAGCGGGCAGAGTACACAGTAATGTCAAGCTTGACTGCCTAACACACCCCTGGACCTGTCTGCATTGAAGAACAGAGTATGGGCCCCACCCAATGTTTACTTTCCCCTGCTTTTATTGTTTGGTACTAGCAGCAGAGAGGCTGAAAGCACAGTGTCGCGTGATACCAGTGCCCGATCTGAACATTCACATATCACAATTGCAAAGAGCCTGGGAGCAATGGGGAGACAGGATGCATCCACCTAGTGGGGTTGCCAGTCTAGCGTCCAGCCCCATCTAACATCCTATATTGGATGTAACATGGCAATGGGGGTCTATGTATTGTAGAGTACACTATGCACAGTCCACAAAACACCAACCCTATGAATGAGCTGGTTCTGCAGTAAAGCAGAAACTTCAGCAAGGTAACATTGCATTTACTTGTCCCAAGCCAATCATCTGAATGACATACCTGGGTCTTTTAGCTTTATCTCCATTTCATCCAATGATGTAACCTGTTCCTCTTCAGGTGCATGAATCACCATCACAGTGGACCCCAAAATGCTCAACACAAAATGCTCAACCTTCCCATGAATATTGAGCTCTTCATTCAAAAAATAGGAAGATAATATTGCACTATTTGGATTTAAACAAAAAGAAAAACCACCTTAAATATAGCATATAACAATATCTCGAATGTCGAAGCTATAAATACGGCAAATAAAAAAAACCCGAAGTTCAGAACAACCACAATGAATAAGAACAAAGGAAAATACAATGCATATTTGCAAAGTAAGATAAGGCTAGTTCGTGTGTGTACATATCTGTGGCACCACACCCTAAAGAATATTGTAGGGCAGTGACCTGAAAATGGGCATTTCCTGCTCTTGCCGATTCTGTGGAATGCCATTCCCTCTGCCATATATGAGCTAGCAACCATCAGCTGCACCTGATGTCTTATGAAGACTTTTTTTTGCCCAGACTTTCCCTGACCCATAAGAATGGGTCCTGCTTTATATTTATGAATCTCTTCAATCTATGTTCCTTTCCGTTTAAAGAAAGGGGGGGGGGGGAAGACTATACAAAGGATGTGTTTTTTTCACGCCTGCATCACATGCACCTCTTCTACAGCACAGAAAGGGTTGGACAGGTGCAGGTGTACACTAGCTCTCCTAAAAGGCAAGTCATCATCTCAGCTGGATAAGCACCCATAATTTGTTCATCAACTCACTGTTTCCGAGGCACAGTATTTCAAATATCACCTAGTGAAATCAAAAGCTTGATGCCACTGGGCTTAATGTGGAATTTAATGCCATATGTGGTACAATGTCACATTATGAAGAAAGGCACCTGGTTCTGCAGAAAACATGGGGATATTTCCATTTCTTTCAGCTGATTTTTAAGCAGTTGACAATATGCTCTTCTCAGAAGAAATATTGTATCATGTATTTTACGTATGAAATGTAAAAAGGAAGCTGCTCTCAGCTGTATCAGATTCAGACTGTAAAACCACTGCCACCACATAGGCCTTCCCCAGATGGACACCTGCGGGCCAATTAAACCATTGGTGCCTGCCAATGTAATTTTTATGCTAGGCAAAAGCCTTTTTTAAACTTGTTACAATTTAATATTTTCATCATGCTGCTTTTAGTACATACCTGTACACTATAATCATTCTTTTTCTATTTTGAAAGAATGCCTAAATAGACTTCTGCTCTGGTTCAGAGAGGCTGCTCTTATTTTTGTTGCTTTGGGGGCAAGGCGCCCCAAGAACTTGCCTGGAGGACGTGGTAGAAATATCCACAATAAAACAAGAGTGGAAAAGCTGGCAACTTGCTAACTCGCTTTCGGCCCAGTCAAATGACTGACTTCAGAGTGCTTAACAGAGTGTACTGGATGTTGCTATGAGCAAAATAAATTTGTACTGACCTTATGAGAACACTCAGTGCACCCAAAGGGGTGACCAAAGTGGCTGGTGCAAAGGCATAGGCGGCAAAGTTCGCTGCTTCCCCTATTCCCACTGCAAAAGGAACTGCTGTTAGCCAGGCAACTGAGATTTCCCAACAGTTGCAAGAACCTTGTTGTAAATGTATGCCAATGGTTCCAACCTATCCATCCAACTTATCCATCCAGTGACAACTTTGAAGCATGAAGTATTGCTGCTCAGGACCTCAATACTTCAGGAACCGCCTCTTTCCATATGAACCTACCTGCACCCTGAGATCATCTTCTGAGGCCCTTCTTCATGTGCCTCCTCCTAGAGAGGTGTGGAGGGTGGCAACACGAGAACGGGTCTTCCCTGCAGTGGCTCCCTGTCTGTGGAATGCTCTCCCCAGGGAAGCTCGCCTGGCGCCTTCATTATACACCTTTAGGCGCCAGGCAAAAACGTGCCTTTTTAACCAGGCCTTTGGTTGACCTGAACGACATCCTATAACCTTTTAAAATGCGGCTCTTTTGGGGGGGGGCAGTTATTGGGTTATTGTTTTTATCTTGAATTCGTATATTGTGATCTTTTCTGTGAACCGCCCTGAGACCTCCGCGTGTAGGGTGGTATATAAATTCAATTAATCAATCAATCAGTTGAGAAAGATCTTAAATATATGTGCAAAGAGCGTTTGTTGGAAATAAAAGTGTTGTGCCTTTCAGAAGTAGCCCCTAAACTATAATCTCATTGAATGTAAAAAAATGAAGTTATTGTTCTGTTCTAAGAGTCCCTCATCCTTGCTTAGATCTTCAGGGTGAGGATTAAGAGGTCACAGGTTCCCTATCACCTTACTGCTGGGAGACATGAATGCTGCCAGAGGTATTTATGGAAGACATCTGCTGTGGGAACAACAGAGAAAGATTTCTCTAATAACACAACTATAGTAGTGGCCATCTTACCCAGCACCCATCTTAAGTGAGGCTGTCTGCTGCACCATCTGAGAAACCTAGCCAAATCATGGGCTAAGGAAACACCATACATTTTAAACACATCACCCCAGCCCCCCGCTCCAGCAAGGAATCCTGGGAGCTGTAGCTTAACCCTCACGGAGCTACAATTCCCAGCATCCTGAAGCTACATCTTCCAGGAAGTGTGCTTTTAAACTACCTTAAATGTATGGTGTGTGCACAGTCATGGTTTCCAAACAAGTATATGCACATAAGCTTTAAACACCAGTGTGTTCCTATTAGAAAAACTGCCATTTGGCAGTGTGTGGAGTTGCCTGTATACAAATAGAGAAGCTCTTTAATACTCACTTGAAAGCAGCCCTGCCCACCACAGCCATTCCTTCAGGTAAGAGTACCCACCCTGTCCTTAAAAGAGAGAGAAAGGCACTATTTTCAATGAAAAGAATGAAGGAAAAGCCATAAAATATTTGAGGTATACCTTCTAGCTTGTTTTTATATTTTTTAAAAGTGCTCTCTTATCCAAGCAAACCTACTCAATTACTCTACCTGGCAGTGCCAAAGAGAAAAGCTGGATGGAAAAACAATCGAAAGTCTAGGGAAGTTATTTTAATGTGCAGTCATTACATTACAATGCCAACATTGAAAAGTAGTAATACCGTGTTTCCCCCTTTTTAAGGCGTAGTCATAAAATAAGCCATAGCAGCATTTCTAAGCATTTGAGAAATATAAACCGTACCCCGAAAATAAGCCATAGTGATAGGCGCTGTGCGGAAGAGAGCACTGAGCTCCCCGAGTCAGCAGCAGCAACGCCGGCCGCAGCAGTGTTTGCTGAGTCCTTCCTTGCTTTTGGCACTTGGTTACTGTGCTGGCTTGGGATGGTGTGTGTGCAATTGCTGTTGCTGCTTCGTGTTTTTCAGCTAGATTCTCTGGGTTCTAAGCACTTTCCCCCGTTTGTTTGTGAAGCAGTACTCGGCTGCAGCCCCTGCCTCTCCTGGCGGCTGCATGAATGCGAGGCTGGTCGATCCCCAGGAGGCTGCAGTTGATCGCTATCTCCTTTTCCATTTCTTTTGTCTTTGAGCACCCGGCCCCGCCCCCTCTCCCCTTCGTGGAATGAAGAACGGAGTTTTAGCAGCATTTCCTCATTATAAAAAAAAGGTCAGGAACTTTTACTTTAACCTCAAAAATGGGATATTTCCTCTCTCTAAAAACAACTCTGACCTGAACACCAATAAAACGGGGGTAGATCACCTCCAGTTTATAAATCCGCAAGTAGATCGCAGTCTCCTGGAAGTTGGGCTCTATACTTTGGCTGATTGCAAGCCTTTGCATCTTTAAAAAACAAAAACCATGCGCTTCTCAGTCTTAATTTTCCTTTAATTCATCCCCCTATACCCTCCTTCAACCATTGCCTCCTTCCATTCCTTACCCCCTCCCTCTCTCCCCACTTCCCTCACTCCTGTGCGATCTCATTTAGTCATATACTTGCTTTTTCTGTTGTGTTGTCTATTTTATATTTAATATTATTACCCTTTATGATGTTATTTTTTCCCTTGAGATAATTATTTATTTTTTATCTTTAACTAACTTTCCTTTCCATATTTTTCCATATATAACTCAACACTTTCCCATTCCTTCTTAACTCTTTGGATAGAGTGCCCCCCCCCATTATTGTTGTTAATTTTGCAATTCCTGGGTTTTTTATGGAACCGAACAGCTCGGGTGCTTCAGAATGTGCCTTCTGTTGCTACAGGGCTATGGGGCTTCACTATTTGACCCCCCCCCCAGGTTGGGATTTTAAAAGTAGTTCTGTGGGTCCCAGGGCGCAGAATCACCCCCGATCCTTTCCTTTGTCTAAACAGACCTCTTCCCCCCTGATTTTGGAAGGCTGTGCTTCAAGGGTGATACCAGGGGTTTTTTAAGACCTGCGCCTCTTAAGGATTGTTACGGTCCATAACTTCCATTGCTTTCTACAGGGTTGGGGGTTTAAAGCACTGCCACCCCCACCCTGCAGGCGCTCGGAACTGGCAGCACCAACAACGCGCCCAGCAGCGCGCAGAAGAGAGCACCGAGCGTCCTGAGCCAGTGGGTCCCAGTTGTACCAGCACTTTTTTTAAAAAAAGACACCCCCTGAAAATAAGCCACTGTGTGTTTTTTTGAGGGAAAAAAGTTATAAGACGGTGTCTTAAAAAAGGGGAAACACGGGTTAACAGGAACAAAGATTTACATTTTGTATTATTTTCATGCCGCGTCAAGAACTTATTTAGCTGAAAAGTGAGTCAATATTGCAAGCTCCCAAAACAAACTGCTCACAAATTCATTATTATTTATTATTTATACCCCGCCCATCTGGCTGGGTTTCCCCCGCCACTCTGGGCGGCTTCCAAGAAATACCAAAATACATTAAAATATCACAGATTAAAAACTTCCCTAAACAGGGCTGCCTTTAGGTATTTTCTAAATGTCAGGTAGTTGTTTATCTCTCTGACCTCTGATGGGAGGGTGTTCCACAGGGCGGGTGCAACTACCAAGAAGGCCCTCTGCCTGGTTACCTGTAGCTTTGCTTCTCGCAGTGAGGGAACCGCCAGAAGGCCCTTAGTATTGGATCTCAGTGTCCGGGCTGAACAATGGGGGTGGAGATGCTCTTTCAGGTAACACATAAGTTGTTATCTACTCTTCACAGCACTCCAACTATGACTGCTTGGACTACTGCAGTGTGCTCTACACAGGGGTACCTTTGAAGGTGACCCAGAAACTACAACTAATCCAGAATGCAGCAGCTAGACTGGTGACTGGGAGCAGCCGCCGAGACCACATAACACTGGTTTTGAAAGACCTACATTGGCTCCCAGTACGTTTCCAAGCACAATTCAAAGTGTTGGTGCTGACCTTTAAAGCCCTAAACGGCCTCAGCCTAGTATACCTGAAGGAGTGTCTCCAACCACATCGTTCAGCCCAGAGATTGAGGTCCAGCGCTGAGGGCCTTTTGGCGGTTCCCCACTGTGAGAGGTGAGGTTATGGTGAGGTTAAGGGCCTTCTCGGTAGTGGCGCCTGCCCTAGGGAACGCCCTCCCATCAGATGTCAAAGAAATTAACAACTATCTGACGTTTAGAAGACACCTGAAGGCAGCCCTGTTTAGGGAAGTTTTTAATGACTGGTGTTTTAATGTATTTTTAATCTTTTGTTGGAAGCTGCCCAGAGTGGTTGGGGAAACCCAGCCAGATGGGCAGGGTATAAATATTAAATTATTATAATTATATTATGACAGTTTCAAATACACATTTCAGAAATACAAGCCATGCTTTTGGACTTGAGCTTTTGAACATTTAAGAGAGGTTGGTTACAACTTTGAATGTTATAAAGCACAGTGCTATTTTTTTCTAGAAAAAGAGGTGTGATAACTCACCACAAACACCTCCCTTGTTCTGATAATGGCAATGGCACCCACCTGAGAGGTGCTAGAACTGAGTTCCGGTGAATTCCGGCTTTTTAAAAAGCCTTGTATAAAAGAATAAGTATTTCTTACCTGCTCTAGTGAACCCCTTTTCAGCCAACTGCAAAAGGCCCTTCTTTTTCAATATAAACCTGGAACCAACAAAGATACTTGAGCCTATAGCCAAGGCGACACCTACATACAAGCTGTATTTGCTTCTTGTGGGCACAGAAACACTCAGCTCGGTTTCATTGGCATATCTGCCGGAATAGGCAAAGAAAGAAGCTTCTAGCTTTGTAACATTGAGAACTTGACACCAGGCATGATGAGAGTTGGGGCAGACCAAAGGAAACACGTCACCTGGGAAAAGAAGAAAAGTACGGTATATATATGACTGAAGCACATCAAATCCACACACACAAAAGACTAAAAGCAACTATCCACGTCTGTAACAAACGAAAACTCTTGCCCCCGCTCCAGGTTTTCATAGAGCTTAGTACTACGTTGAGCCGCCCAGCTTGCAACAGGCAGGAAGCAAATAATAATCACTGAAAACATCCATTAAAAATGAAAGCAAAGAATAATGCGATACTTAACGATGCATAAGAAGGCCATAACTACATCAAGCCTCTGGAATTTGTCTTTATATCCCACTTGTCTTGGAGCAAAGGAACAAAACGAGGAAAGTTTTCCCAATTTTGAATTTGGCCCGACAACCAAGTAAAACAGTTCTAAGTTTAAAGATGAGGGGAGAAGATTGATGAGAGATTCCTTGTTTTCAGGAGCAGCTTCTAGAATACCAAAGTGATGCACTGAGATAGATAGCATCGTATGGACAACTGCCAGCCTGCATCTGCTCAACCTATATATTTCTATAAACGAAAACAACAGTACGCATGTAGTTTCTCACAAAAAACAAAAACCTGACCCAGTAAAGCCATCCCTGGAATTAACACCGGGGAATACATAAACAGCCCTGGGATAAATATTATGGATGGTAGATAAAATACCTTAATAAATAAAATAATCAATATGAACATATTTTCCTAACAGATCTCTCCTCGCCGAAAGAGAATATTTTACTTCTAAGAGTCTTCTTTAGAATGCACAGGAATATAAAACAGGGCCACATGCTGATTCGGACCACTCGCCCATCTCATCCTGTGTCACGTACTCTGACTGGCAGCAGGTTCCCAGGGTCTCTAGCATGCAGCAGAGTGATGGTGACAGGCAGCACCATGTCAGCTGGGAGGGGGAGGCGTAAGAAGGGAAATAGCTGAAGGCAGAATTTGTGTCTGAATAGTGTAGGAAGAGATGCATAACACTAAACAGGGAGCTAAATAATCAGCAGTCCTAGGTTACTTTCAGACATTGGTTCCGTTGCCAAATCTCGCATTAGTTGAATTCCATGCAAACTAATATGGGTCCGTATAGTTAAAGCTATGGTTTTCCCAGTAGTGATGTATGGAAGTGAGAGCTGGACCATAAAGAAGGCTGGTCGCCGAAGAATTGACGCTTTTGAACTATGGTGCTGGAGGAGACTCTTGAGAGTCCCATGGACTGCAAGAAGATCAAACCTATCCATTCTGAAGGAAATCAGCCCTGAGTGCTCACTGGAAGGACAGATCCTGAAGCTGAGGCTCCAATACTTTGGCCACCTCATGAGAAGAGAAGACTCCCTGGAAAAGACCCTGATGTTGGGAAAGATGGAAGGCAGAAGGAGAAGGGGACGACAGAGGACGAGATGGTTGGACAGTGTTCTCGAAGGTACGAACATGAGTTTGACCAAGCTGCGGGAGGCAGTGGAAGACAGGAGCGCCTGGCATGCTATGGTCCATTGGGTCACAAAGAGTCGGACACGACTAAACGACAACAATATGGGCTTTACTTAGTCTGGAGGGGAAAAGTTAATTGGCACCGGGTGGGTGGGCCCCTCATGAATATACATTCCACGGAAGAAAGTCATTCATTCATGAACCTTTCATCATGATCCCCTGTCATCCAAGTACCGGGGGTGGGGTGGGGAATGGGAGGCAGCAGGAGACAGATAGTCCCTTCATTTCAGCAAGGACTTGAGCGTAAAGCAGATTCCCTCTTTCTTCCTTTTTTAAGCAAATGGTTTTGGTTACAGATGGGCAACAGAACGACGTCTGGGTGGGGGTTTAACAGCTAGAGGAGATTGCAGACCACAGTGCTGCTCATTCAAGCATTTGAAAAATTCAAATGCTACCTACGTCTAGCGATGCAATTCTTGGCACAATGAGGGGATGAAAAACACATTGGCGGCGGCGGGGGGATATCACCACAACTTACAGTGCACATTCTTGGTTGTGGAGAGAGAGGTCCCCTTAAAAGAGGAGAAGCAGGCTCTACCTTAATAGTTGTCCCAAACAGTTAAATAATGAAGTTATTGCTCCTCTTTAAAGAGGAGTCTGGAATCCCGTTCCTTCCTTCTCTCAACTGCTAGGAGGTGAACAGCACGAGTCAAGGAACACGGGTAGATGGACAAAGGCACTCAAATACTAAATACATACTAATGTCACCGCAAGAAGCCTCCTCAGTAATATTTCTCCACATGATATTCCTTTGAATATATCTCATTTCTGAAGCAAGGTTGCTTCATCACATGCACAGGTCCCCTCAATGCCCGAGGTCTAAAGTGCTATTTATTCATCATTTCTGAGGTAAAGATATTTACCATTCAGAAGTCAAATACACATTTACATATATCTGCAGGGCAAAATATTGCATCTCAAAAAAGGAACTGTAGTCTGGAGTAACACACACACAAACACACACACAGGAATATTGGTTGTTGCTGGAAACAGTAGCAAAATCCTATTAGACCAGTGGTCTCTCAATGTTCTTTTGAAATGAATACATAAATGGAAAGTATTAAGTGGAGATCAGCTGGGTAGCAGCTTAATGTTTTTTTGTGTGTTGTTTTTGTTTAAATGTCTTTGTTATGTCTTTGGTTACTCTCTTTTCTCACAAATACTGTAATTAAATAAGTTAAGCTTTTATATTATTGCTATAGATTTGAATCCTTGAATATCTTGTATTGTGAAGATATGGAAGTTTTAATATTAAAATGCCACTGAAGTCAGAAAACGCACTGAATTCATCTTCTGGAAGTGGTATGACAAGGTTTTTATTCGAGCAGATATTTCAGCTAGGAATTCAACATAAGTCTAATTTACTGTGTGACAGAAACCAAGGACAGCGCAAATAATAATTTTCTTCCCCCACACTAAAATTTGATATAAAACCCGAATTACACTCGTCGCAATAGCAGACTTCAATTGTTGTGTAAAAAAAGAAAATGATACCTGGCAAAACGACAGCAGTGTTTTGGTGCTTTCAAAATGGGGCTTAATATTATACAGTACATGGCCTGTTCTGATATTGCAAATGGGTCACTGGCAGCAAGTTGGCTTTAACATCAGATTTTCCTCAGAAAGGGTAAATAGCAGACGAGGATAGCAAGGGTTATGTACTCCTTCCCTTCTTAATGGAAATAAATACTGGTACCGGTACTTCAAATAAAGTACTGTAGTGTGCTATTATCCTCTCAAAACTAAAAGGGCAGATAAAGATTTTCCACATGAGCATCTCCATCTCACGTTCCCGCCAAAAACCGAGAGACAAAACTGCAGCCCATCAAGTTCCATTCAAGGCAGTCTGCAAGTTGAACTACCTGCTACCTAGAACCTCAGAGATTAATGGACAGACTGCAGTGAGGACCTGCAAAGCACTTTTGGGAAATGGAGTAGGCCTAATGGGTGGGAAAACATCCACGCAAACTGAGATAATTATCAACCAAATTACATGACTGGCAGCTAACTTTTAATATGTATACAAGAGGAGGGAGATGAAGGGAGGAGTAGGAAGCAAACACCGGGACAATGACTCGCAGTGTTTACATATTTCAGAATGCTGCAGTTTCACTGACCGAAGGGCTGCATTGTTTAAATTGCTTTGATGACTACTCTCAGTTTCAACAGAAAATAACTGTGTGTGTGTGTGTGTGCGCCCAGTCAGATTGAGTCAGATCAGATTTTCATTTCAATGAGACATCTTGCTTTCGGTGCCAGACATTTGCCACCTCACTTCCTACGAAACACACTGCTCTCATAGAATCAACAGAGCAACACCGCTTCAAATATACATTCTGTGGGGCTTTAAATCGAGGGCTTATAAGCTATTCACATGAGCTTTTTTGTGGAACAACTGCAGTTATAGAATCACAGAATTGTAAAGGAAAGGACCCCGTGGGTTAGAGAGTCCAACCCCTTGCAATGCAGGAATCTCAAGTAAGCATCCATGGCTGATGACTATCCAACCTCTGCTTTCTGTCTCAGGCAGAAATCACACACCGTTTTCACATCACTTGAGTGCTGTGCCCCACAGTGGAAGAAGCCATTAGCTCCAAACTGGTTCTGCCAGTGCTTTATAGAGATGTTCATGTGTTCAGTTCAATTGACAACACCCATCATGTGACCTGCTATCATGCTTTCAATGGATGCTTCCCTGACAAGGTAAGAATAAAAGGTAATTTAACAAGTGGCAAACCTTTCACTAGGTAATCAAGCAATTCTGAAAGTTAGCACGTGAACTACATCCATTATATTGCTGATATAAATATCAAAGGGCAGTACCTTTCCACCTGGTAATAAATTACATCATATTATACCATTTCCCCTGTGCAGTTTCCTATACAGAGGAACCTCCGTTTTTGAACGTAATATGTTCCAGAAGTCAGTTCGACTTCTGAGGCGTGTTTGAAAACGGAAGCATTCACTTCCGGGTTTTCGGTGTTCGGCTTCCAGGCTTCCAAAAGGTTCAGCACAATGCCGGATTTACGTATAAGTTAAACAAGCTATAGCTTAGGGCCCCACTCTCTTGGGGGCCCCCCAAAAAAAAAATTAAGGAAAAAAATCTGGATGTTCATTTCCAAAATATAAGATTAAAAACAAATAAAATAAAACCTACATACAGCAACAGTGTTTTGTGTTGTGTAGGCTCCCATGATGTAAGTAATGGGCCCCGCCTGGTAACCTGCTCCCTAAAATATCACTGGTTTGCTCATTTCTATATATACGGTGCCTACATTCTGCATGGAATGTATTTCAGTTCAACAATTACTTTGATAAAACACATATTTTGTTATGTGCAAATGGTCCATAAATTACCATATAGCATATATTCAACACAAAAAACAGCAACAATTTGTTGTTGACAAAGGACAGCTGGACATATAAAGGGCCCCATTACCTTCAGGAGCTTAGGGCTTCATCAAACCTAAATCCGGCCCTGGTTCGGCAGCCGAGACATTCAAAATCTAAGGTTTGACTGCACAGTGTATTGAGCAAAACCACTTCCATCCTCTCATTATCCTATTTCATCCTTTTTACTATAATCGCACACTCATGGAACTACATTTTTATTCGTTACCTACTCTTGCAGGGCCTTTCTACCATAAGTGTAAATAAACCATCTATCATAAAGACACTGCTGCCTCTGCTGCCTCATCCCTAAGGAAACACAAACCCTGAGTCAGTGGAGGACCTTGGGGTCTCCAATTTCAGTGGCGCACCGTGCCAAAACTGGGCACCCCGCTGCCTCTCACGCTTCATTCTAAATAATAGCTGTGCAGCCAAACTGGTCGCACTCCCCTAATTTGCCTCTGCCTGGATATGTGGCCAGAAACCCTGAAATCTCACACTGCTCAGAGGCTGGAGTGGCACAAAACAATACAGTATAATACAGCTGAAATATGGCTATCCATACAATCTTCGGCATTAATTATTTCACTGCAGTTGAAACAGAGGTGCTTTCTTCAAATTTTAAGGGTACTGTATTGCTTTATTAGTGGCTGGGCTCATGCATTTCATATTATTACTGTATAGCACTTGCAAGCTGCTCTTTGATTTCCCCCCACAAAAATTATAAAGAGCGGTGCACTGTGTAAATACAACAAATAATCTATAATGCTGCCCTCGACCCTTTTTATGGAGACACCCATTCAACAGGGCCAGCTTTCCCATCCCTGCACCACACACCAGAGCGAAGTTTAACCTGTTGCATTTCTGCTCCCAGCCAAGCCGTTTTAGAAACTGAGAGATGAAAGCTAGGAGCTAACACCTTAAACCTAGGTTATGGGCACCACAACGGAATGTCTAGGCACACTTTTTAAATAACCAGAATACAAAGCTGAACAATGAATCAACTGCAGCTAAAATATAATGTTCATTTTTCACATGGGCTAGTCCTTCCCCTGCCCACCCCCCTAATATTCTTAAGAGGGTCTCTTCTCCAATCTTCAGAGAGTAGCTGGAAGTGGGTAGGCAAAAAAAGGTCCTCCTTTCCTTCCACTCTGCTGTTTTAATCTGATATCTTTAGGCGCAGCACTGCACCCAGAGCTCAGAAACTGCTGGCGCCGATGAAATTCCAGGTCGCTAAATGCGTCTAGAACCACGGGAGTTTCAAACACTGCAGTTGAGCTCTGCAAGAAACGTTGGCCGCTCTAGGCAGGCAGAAAGAAGGGGATTTTGAGAAAGCGAATGCCTCGGAGGAGCAGGCGCAGAGACCATGGATACCAACTCTCTGGGGCCCTGAGCACCCAAAAACTCCCCATGAAGGTGTCAGGCACCCACAAATTTCGGTGCATGGCCCCCACGGTTTCGGGGCCAAGAGACCATGCTGCCTCCAAAACCTTGAGCAACTCGCAGAATTAGGGCTTCGACCTAACAGAAGCAGAAGACATCAAGAAGAGGTGGCAAGAATACACAGAGGAATTATACCAGAAAGATATGGAGGTCTCGTACACCTCAGGTAGTGTGGTTGCTGACCTTGAGCCAGACATCTTGGAGAGTGAAGTCAAATGGGCCTTAGAAAGCATTGCTAATAACAAGGCCAGTGGAAGTGATGATATTCCAGCTGAACTGTTTAAAATTTTAAAAGATGATGCTGTTAAGGTGCTACACCCAATATGCCAGCAAGTTTGGAAAACTCAGCAATGGCCAGAGGATTGGAGAAGATCAGTCTACATCCCAATTCCAAAGAAGGGCAGTGCCAAAGAATGCTCCAACTACCGCACAATTGCGCTCATTTCACACGCTAGCAAGGTTATGCTTAAAATTCTACAAGGCAGGCTTAGGCAGTATGTGGACCGAGAACTCCCAGAAGTGCAAGCTGGATTTCGAAAGGGCAGAGGAACCAGAGACCAAATAGCAAACATGCGCTGGATTATGGAGAAAGCTAGAGAGTTCCAGAAAAACGTCTACTTCTGCTTCATTGACTATGCAAAAGCCTTTGACTGTGTCGACCACAGCAAACTATGGCAAGTTCTTAAAGAAATGGGAGTGCCTGATCACCTCATCTGTCTCCTGAGAAATCTCTATGTGGGACAAGAAGCTACAGTTAGAACTGGATATGGAACAACTGATTGGTTCAAAATTGGGAAAGGAGTACGACAAGGTTGTATATTGTCTCCCTGCTTATTTAACTTATATGCAGAATTCATCATGCGAAAGGCTGGACTAGATGAATCCCAAGCCGGAATTAAGATTGCCGGAAGAAATATCAACAACCTCAGATATGCAGATGACACAACCTTGATGGCAGAAAGTGAGGAGGAATTAAAGAACCTTTTAATGAGGGTGAAAGAGGAGAGCGCAAAATATGGTCTGAAGCTCAACATCAAAAAAACCAAGATCATGGCCACTGGTCCCATCACCTCCTGGCAAATAGAAGGGGAAGAAATGGAGGCAGTGAGAGATTTTACTTTCTTGGGCTCCTTGATCACTGCAGATGGTGACAGCAGTCACGAAATTAAAAGACGCCTGCTTCTTGGGAGAAAAGCAATGACAAACCTAGACAGCATCTTAAAAAGCAGAGACATCACCTTGCCGACAAAGGTCCGTATAGTTAAAGCTATGGTTTTCCCAGTAGTGATGTATGGAAGTGAGAGTTGGACCATAAAGAAGGCTGATCGCCGAAGAATTGATGCTTTTGAATTATGGTGCTGGAGGAGACTCTTGAGAGTCCCATGGACTGCAAGAAGATCAAACCTATCCATTCTTAAGGAAATCAGCCCTGAGTGCTCCCTGGAAGGACGGATCGTGAAGCTGAGGCTCCAATACTTTGGCCACCTCATGAGAAGAGAAGAATCCTTGGAAAAGACCCTGATGTTGGGAAAGATTGAGGGCACTAGGAGAAGGGGACGACAGAGGACAAGATGGTTGGACAGTGTTCTCGAAGCTACGAACATGAGTTTGACCAAACTGCGGGAGGCAGTGCAAGACAGGAGTGCCTGGCGTGCTATGGTCCATGGGGTCACGAAGAGTCGGACACGACTAAACGACTAAACAACAACAACAAATCAAAAGAAAGAACTTCCCCTGGTTGGAGCAGAATATCCTCGGGTGTTCATTCCCCCCTTCCGCCTCTCGATGTGGAAATCAGGCATCAACAAGGGGATGTGGGGTGGGATGCGATTTTTTGGGGGGAGGGGTTACCCCGCACGGCAACGACTGACCTTCGCGGCACGCGCTTCGGAGGGGCGCCGCTTTCTCCCCCATGGCACTTTCTCCAAAGGCGCCCTGCGCCACAATCGCATCCCCTACGCACGGCTCTCGCAACCGTGCCAAACGCAGAAAGCTCTCTCCGCTTCCAACGCCAGCCAGCCCGCCCCCTTTCCGCTTGGAAGACGGAGCACTTTCTCGCCGCCTCTCCCTCGCCGGCCAATCGCAGCCCCGGGGCGGACGTGGAGGGCAGAGCGCGGGGACCTCCCAAGCGCCTCTCGCTTCTTCCACATCCCCGTCCTCCTCCTCGCCAGTCCTCGCCAGTGATGCAAAACGGCGAGTTGGCCGGCGAGGGAACTCCTCGCTAGCCCGCGTTCCTGGTATGGCGAAGCTCCTTGCAGAAGTGGTGTGAGCCTCGCCTCAATTCCATTACTTGTACCCACTCCCATCATCATTCGGAGGGGGTAAAGTTCTTCAAGGCTGAGGCATCAGAGCCTCTACCCAAAACCAGTTTCTCCAGAGTCATGGAGGATAAACCTTTCTCTTCAACCAGGCTGGTTAACACACTCAAATGTGTTTGGGGCAGGGGGCAGGGGGGCGGGTTATTGGTTCGTTTTTGTTTTATTATGTACTTTGTATTCTCATTTTGTGTCTTTCTTGTGAACAGCCCCTGCAATCATTGGCTGAAGGGCACTGGGCAGTATACAAATTTAATAAACAATACTATTCTGAAGAATAGTGTGCATGCACATGAAAGCTCATACCAATGACAAACTTAGTTGGTCTCTAAGGTGCTACTCGAAGGGGAAAAAAATTTAAAAAATTTTGTTTCAACTACGCCAGACCAACACGGCTACCTACCTGTAACTAATACTATTCTTGTTTACTAATCTGATTTACTTTCTCATAATGTTCTAGCTCAAGAGCAATTGAGAAGATGCATCCACACCACAACCATACAGTTTGTATTCTGCTATTTTTCTGGGAAAGGAAGTGCTGGAACTCATCATGAACACCTCTTTCGTTCTCTTAGAATGGCAATGGCGCTCACCTTAAAGAAAAGCCCTGACTATTACCCCGTAGTCAGGCTGCTCCAACTACACTTAAACACACACAGGCAGGTTCCGTGTGTAAATGCCATCAGTGCGGGAGGGGCTGCTGAGGCTGCTGGAATCCTGCACCCTTTACCAAGGGAGTAAACTCAATTTAACTTAATAAAAATATACTGTTGTGTATACAGGGTTGCACTGTCAATAGAGGCTTTCCACTTGCGTTAGTAATCCAGTAAGCAAACACTTTAAGCCTCTCTGCCACCAGCAGCGATTAGTATCAATGCTGTCTTAAGTCTGCCTTCAGAAAGTGAAAAGGAGCCATGATCCCTGAACATCCTTACTTTGTTCTGAGTACAAACAGGTGGTTAATTTGTGTTGGAAGCAATGAATCCATGCTAACTACCGTAAACAGGATTGTAAACAGATTGAGGAGTGGGAGCCTTGGCTTTTCACAACCCAAGAGATAAGCGTTATTACCTAAGATCCAACTGTTCTTAATGGCACAAATGCAGGTGGTCAGTTTTTTTAAAAAAGTCAGCAACCTTTGTAAGTTGCATCTGTGTGCACCTTTGGTCTTTTAACATGTAGGATTTCCAAAGAAATAGCAATCTTAATTTATTGTGGCGGGGGAGAGGTTTTTGGCACCTTAAAGGCCAACACATTTATTATGGTACAAACTACGTACAGACCCATTAATCAGAAGCATGAAGTTATGAGAATATGTACACATGGTGGAGGCGAATTGTGAACAGGTCAGAAAGAAGTGAAATATAGAAAGTGCATTAGGTGATGATTATACTATTAACTGTGGCCATTCACAAAAACCTGTTGTTAGTTGATAACCAACTTTAAGTAGGCCAGTTAACAGATGTACCGCAATACGCCTTTCAGTACAAAAGTGATAGCACTGAAACTCTTGAGCAACAATAATTTGTGGTTTCATGTCGCAGTCTTCCTTTAAAGTACCTATCTCAAAGACTGAAATGTTTCTCTGCTGGTTTTGGATATTGCCATTTTGGATATCGGTTTGTGTTAATATTGTGTGTGTGTAGAGACAACAGTAGCATAAACTAGTTAACTGAAACTGTATTCCTTTGATATTTACTGATTCCTCTCCTTTTAATTTTCCCAATAATAATTTAATTTAGATTATAAACTTGTTGAGGCAGAGATCCGTATCCTATTGTCCACTGTCAGGTGTCATACACGCTAATGGTACTTACATTATGTTATTTATTATTATTAGTCTGGTACAGTACAGTGAGTTAACTTTACAATGTGCCTTTTTAACTACAGAGCAGACTTAAACATTTGATTTGCAAACCAACATGGGGGCCTCTGTCCAGAACCATATATAGTATTTGTTATCAGTTAACAGCACAACCACATCCATGTCTGTTTAGAAGTACGGTACTGGTAAGTCCAGTGGAATTCAATGGAGTTAAGTCCCAAGTAATAAGAGTTAGGATTGTAGCCTAAATTGCTAACTGCTAAGTAGAGACCGAATTCAACAATGAAGGCTCAGCAAATAATACATACTTCATACATATTGAGTATTATTGAAGAAGATTTTGGGGTCCAGGAGCAAAAAAGGGCATATTATTAGGACTGTTGTTTATTTTGAACTATGCTGCCATTGGGGAGCAGAGTAGTATACACCAGTGTCTTTCATAATTCTAAAACTAGTTGATCCTCTGTAATTGGTTTTGGGATTGTGGTCTTGTTTCTGGTTTTGGAGGTTTGTTTTGAAGGCTGCTTACTTCGGCCTCAGTAACTCCTTTAAATGGCTATTACAGTTCTGTGTAGTTGGTTGTTTTAAGCAGAGACCCATAAGTGAAATCTGACTTGTTGCAACGATTGACACATTTACCTATAAATGCAGGAGGAATGTCCATCTCCTTACTAGGAAAATATGTAGCTCTATGATAACCAAGGCAGGCGGTAAATATGAAACAATAATTATTATAGTTCTAAGTTGTTGAATATAATGAATGATATGTTGAAGTGCATCCCACACCAGCTCAGAGTGGTACCGTAGACCTGGTCCTGGCAGTGGAAAGACGTAAAGAATATTCCCTTCTCCTCCTGCTATGCTACACAATGCTTGATGGCTACTAGCCCCTAACCCATTTTAAAACTATATTGTGGGAGTCATGCAATTGGAAGCATACCCTGCTACCCGAATACCCCCTCAAAGCATTAATAGCAGTGCTATTTTTCTGGGGACATACACATACCCCTAAACATTTTGTGAATCTAAGTTTGGCCTCATTGAAGGGCAGTATTTCAATATGAGTAGGAAAATGAGAGTACCCCTAAACATTTTTTTTAATAAAAGAAGCACTGATTAATAGTACATAGGAGGATAACAAATGTAGAGCTCTGTTCACAGAACCAAATGTAGCAATAGGAGCACCAGTCCAACTAATGTTTCCAGGAACAACACTGTCACGGTGGCCGGAGTAGGCTACTTCAGAGTAACGACTCTACACAGCTCTGCATTTTATCTTTTATTGGTGCTGAGTATTTACAGTGCTGATGGCAGTGCTATTTACAAAGACACATCTGTTCAGCTTGAATCAGAACCTCCAAGTGGCTTTTGGCGCGTCTTGCGCCAGCATAACAACTTGGGGAGACCCATCCTCTTCCCCCGACGCTTTCTGCGCAGTTCCGGAGTTGGGGGGACTGGTCTGCCCCCCTTCCTTCCCCCTTCCTGTCCCACCTGGGATGATGGCTCTTCTACCCTGCCAGAGCCTTGGGCACCACTTCCTGTTTCCCCACTTGAGCTGGAGCTTTCCCTCTTTTCAGCCTCGCTCGGGGCTGGGCTGGAACTCAGGAGGGGAGGGGCTTCGCGATATCCCTTGCCCCTCACATCCACCCCCCTCCCAGGCCCCCCTTCTCCCCTCCCGAGAGGCTGCACGGGTGTCGGTGGTGACTGAAAGCCTAAAAACTCCGTGCTGTCCGAGCCGGTTGGTGTGAACACCTCCCCCCAATCCCGTTGGCCCCCTCCTTCCTCCTGGGAAGAGGGAAAGCCCAAAAAGTCCGTGGCCTCCGAGCTGGTGGGGGTGAAAATCTGCTGCCAGTCCACCTCTTCTCCTGACTGAATGGACCTCGGAGATGCCCATATCTCCTCCTCCGTGTCCTCAAACTCTGCTTCCCATCTCCATGGTGAACTGCTTTCCCCCTCCTGTGCTTCCTCCTCCTCCCACTCCCGTTCCATGTGCCAGGGCTTGGGCCTGTGTGGGAAGAGGGCGTGGAATTCTTCCACTAAGAATTCCTCCTGTATCTGGGTGGCTGGGACCCACTCATTTTGGGATGGCGGGGCGTCCTCCCATGCCATGAGGTACTCCAGGCCCCCCACCCCCCTTCGTGAATCAAGGATGGCCGTTGCTTCATTGAGTGGCTCCCTGCCTCCACTCTCCCCCCCTCCCTCGGGGGGCTGTGCGCTGCCTCGGAACCTGCTACTTTCCCTGTACGGAGACAGCAGCGATCTATGAAACACTGGGTGCACCCTCATGTCCTCTGGCAGTGCCAGCCTGAATGCCACCGGGTTTACCTGCTGCGTGACCGTGAAGGGGCCCAACCTTCTGGGTGCCAGCTTCTTGCACCTCCCTCTGGTGGGAAGGCCCTCCGAGGACAACCAAACCTTGTCCCCCACCCTGATGACCTCCCCCGGTCGCCTGTGGCGATCTGCCCCCTTCTTGTACGCTTCCTTGGCCCTCTCCAAGTGTTCTCTGAGCTGCTGGTGCACCCTCTCCAGTTCCTCTGCCCAATCCTCTGCCTGTGGGCCCTCCTCCTCCCCCTCCCTCTCCGGGAAGGATCTGAGGTCGCGCCCGTAGTTGGCCTTAAAGGGCGACACCCCTGTGGAGACGTGCACCGCATTGTTGTAGGCAAATTCTGCCAGTGGCAGGCGATCCACCCAGTCCGTCTGTCTCTGGCTGACGTAGCATCTCAGGTACTGCTGCAGAATGGCGTTGACCCTCTCCGCCTGTCCATTGGTCTGCGGGTGCCGAGCCGTCGACAAGCTGACCTCCACCTGCAGGAGGTTCATGAGCCGCCTCCAGAACCTGGAAACAAATTGGCGGCCTCGATCCGAAATAACTCTTAAAGGTAGGCCATGCAGTCTGAATACGTGGTCAACAAACAGTTTGGCTGTCTCTTCTGCAGAGACCGCCCTGGCACACGGTATAAAGTGGCACATTTTGGACATGAGGTCCACCACCACCAACACTGCGGTCTTGCCCCTGGACGACGGCAGGTCTGTGATGAAGTCCATGGACACCACTTCCCACGGCCTGTGCGGTGTGGCTAATGGCTCCAGCAACCCTGCTGGTGGTGCCCTGACCACCTTTGCTCGCTGGCAGGTGTCACAGCCCCTAACATAGTCCCGAACATCCTCCCGCACCCCTGGCCACCAGAAGTGTCTCATGACTAAGTGAGTGGTTTTGTCCCTTCCAAAATGACCCGCCGTTGGGTTGTCGTGCATCTGCTTAAGGACCTTACCTCTGAGCTGGTTGGTGGGCAGGTACAGGGCTCCCCTGTAAAAAAGCAACCCCCTCCTTTCCTCAAAGTCTTTAGCGTGCTCCCTCCCCCCTCGCAGATCTCTGAAGATGCGGGTGGCGAACTCATCTGCTGCCGTCAGTGCTGTGAGTTCTGCCTCGCTCACCACTGCTGCTCCGCAGGACCATGCTGATGGGGGGAAAATGTGCCGGGGTGCTGGTGGCAACTCCTCCTCCATGTACTCTGGCTTGCGGGAGAGGGCATCCGCCCTGACATTCTGCTCCCCCGGTATGTAGTGGATGGAGAAGTTGAAGTGCGAGAAGAACTCTGCCCACCGTATCTGCCGCTGGTTGAGCACCCTGGCTGTTCTCCAGAACTCCAGGTTCTTGTGGTCCGTGCACACCTGAATGGGGTGCTTGGCGCCCACCAGGAAATGTCTCCAGTGTTTAAACGCAGCATGGATCGCGAGAAGTTCCTTATCAAACACCGTGTAGTTGCGTTCTGGCTGTGTCAGCTTTCTGGAGAAAAAGGCACAGGGTCTCCACTCTCTGTTGGCATCCAGTTGCAGCAAAATGGCGCCCACAGCTCTGTCTGAAGCATCTGTCTCCACGCGTAGGGGCGCATCCTGCACCACGTGGAACAGGTTCTGGTCTGAAGCGAACACCCTCTTGAGGCTTTCGAACGCTGCTTGCGCCTCCTGTGTCCACCTGAACTTCTGCTTGCCTCTCAGGCAGTCAGTGATGGGAGCCGTAACCCGCGAGAAGTTCTTGATGAACTTCCTGTAGAAGTTGGCGAAGCCTAGTAGGCGTTGGGCATCTTTGCGCGTCCTGGGGCTGTGCCAGTCCAGGATGGCCTGCACCTTGTCCTTGTCCATTGCTAGCCCCTTGTCTGACAGCTTGTAGCCCAGGAAGTCCACCTCTTTGGTGTGAAACTTACACTTCTCCAGCTTCACATATAGGTGGTGCTCCTTCAGGCGCTGCAACACCTCCCTGACATCCTTTACATGCTGCTCGGGGTCCTTGGAGTATATGGGGATGTCATCTAGGAAGACAAAGCAGTTTTTGAAGAGGAGGGACCCCAGGACGTGGTGCATGAAGGCTTGGAAGCATGCTGAGCCCCCTTGCAAACCGAAGGGCATCACCAGATATTCAAAAGAGCCCAGAGGCGTGAACATCGTGGTCTTCCACTCATCGCCTTCCCGGATCCTGATCAAGTTGTACGCCCCCCTCAGGTCGAGCTTGGTGAAGATCTTGCCCCTGCGTGCCGCTGTCAGTAGATCGTCCACTCTGGGCATTGGGAAAGCCACCGGTTCTGTCATGTTGTTCAGGCGCCTAAAATCCACCACCAGACGGCGCTGTGGCGTGTCTTTCTTGTCCACCCAGAAGACCGGGCTGCCCTCCGCTGCCTTGCTTTCTCTGATGAACCCCCTCTTGAGGTTCTTGTCTATAAACTCACGCAGATCTTCCAGCTCCTGATCTGACATGGAGTACAGCTTGGCTGGGGGTAGCGTGGCCCCCGGCACCAGGTTGATCTGGCAGTCAAACGACCTGTGCGGGGGTAGGTGGTCGGATTCTGCTTCACTGAAGACCTCCTGCAGGTCCCAGTACGGCTTGGGTATCGCCTCACCCCCCTTGACGTGCATGGTGGCCACCGTGGCTATTGGAGGCCCCTCCCCTGGTTGGTGCTGCATGCAATGTTCCAGACAATAGTCTGAGCCAAACGTGATGCATCTCTGGTGCCAACTGATGGAGGGGTCATGGCGCGCCAGCCAGCTCATGCCCAAGACGATGGGGGGGGGGGGTCTGAGATGGTGGTGACGTTGAATGCCAGTGTCTCTGAGTGTCGTCCCACCGTCATTCTCATGGGGGGGGGTCTGGTGGGTGATGGCCCCTCCCAGCAACTCCCTGCCGTCTATGGTGGAGACGTGCAGGGGGAAATCCAGCTGCAGAAGTTGGATCTGGTGTGCTTCTGCAAAGTTTCTCGAGAAGAAGTTCGCTGACGCCCCCGAATCGATTAAAGCTAAGACCGTCAGGGGATAGCCGTTTGGGAGCGTAAGCGTCACTTCTAGAACCACCCCTGCTCTGGGGTGGGTGGGCTGGCGCTGCTCCTCGCTGTGCGGGCGGGCGGGTTGGGGCCGGTTTGTGCTAACTGTGCCTGGCTGCTGCCCCTTGTCTCCTGCAGCCAGGCTGTCTCGTTTCCCTGCTGTGGTGCTACGTCAGTGGGGGAGGGCACAACCGTTCCCGCCTTTCCTTGCCACTCCCTGCGATGTGGGCAGTCTCTGACGCGATGCTGGGGGGAGTTGCAGAGAAAGCAATTCCCGCCTCTTCCCTCCTTGCGTCTTGGCGCCGCCGGGGATTGAAAAGCCCCCGCGCGCGCGCTCCTCCGATCTCCATCGGTTCCGGCTCTGAGCTTGGTCTGGGCGGGACTAGGGGTGGGCCCTGGGGTGGGGTTTGGTGATGTGGTCTGTCCTGGGAGCGTGGGAACCAAGGTTTTGCTGCGCGTGTCGTTTGTTTGTCATTCCATCTGGATTCCTGTCTCACCCCCACCGCTAGCGCCGCTTTGCTTAACTCATCCATAGTCCGCGGTTTAGGACCTCTCGCCAGCTCATCCTTAACGTCTGAGTGCAACCCCAGGTAGAAGGCTGATTTCACTGGCTCAGTGTGCAGATCCCACCCCAGTTTGTGCACTAGCATGGTGAATCTCGCCCAGTAGTCCCGAACTGTCGATTTTCCTTGTGTTAAGTTATGAAGCTCTTCTTTTGTGGCTTCCATTTCAGAGTCACTCGCATACATGATTTTTAAAGCTTCTAAGAATAGTTTTGCGTTCTTCATGCAATCATTTTTTTGCGCGATGAGCGGTCTGACCCATTCTCTGGCGGCCCCCGTCAAATGCTCTATGATAAAGGAGACTCTGTGCGCGTCATCTGGGAATTCTGCTGCATGCAGTTCCAGCGCATAATTTATTTCTGTCTCAAAGCCTAGGTACTCTCTCGGGTCGCCGCTAAACTTGGTGACTAGGGTCTGTCCCCTCCTCACTTGGACTAGCTGGGGCTGGGGCACCCCCCCACCTCTCGCAGCTTTTTCCTCATCCAGCTTTTTCTGTAACTCCACCACCATCACCCTTAGTTGCTTCTCAGTTTCATCTTTCGCTCTCACCTGTTCTGCCAGCTTGTTCAGCTCCTCCCGCGTTCCTCGCGCTTCCTCCTGAGCGGCAAGTAATTGCTGGTGTGCCTGCGCTGTCAGGTTCTGTAATTTCTGTAATTCCTGTGCCGCGGCTTCGGCCTCCAGCCTCCACTGCTCAGCGTCTTGCGCGCTCATCGCGGCCGCTCCAAAGTAGCCCGAAAGACTTGGAGGTTGCTGTCACGGTGGCCGGAGTAGGCTACTTCAGAGTAACGACTCTACACAGCTCTGCATTTTATCTTTTATTGGTGCTGAGTATTTACAGTGCTGATGGCAGTGCTATTTACAAAGACACATCTGTTCAGCTTGAATCCGAACCTCCAAGTGGCTTTTGGCGCGTCTTGCGCCAGCATAACAACTTGGGGAGACCCATCCTCTTCCCCCGACGCTTTCTGCGCAGTTCCGGAGTTGGGGGGACTGGTCTGCCCCCCTTCCTTCCCCCTTCCTGTCCCACCTGGGACGATGGCTCTTCTACCCTGCCAGAGCCTTGGGCACCACTTCCTGTTTCCCCACTTGAGCTGGAGCTTTCCCTCTTTTCAGCCTCGCACGGGGCTGGGCTGGAACTCAGGAGGGGAGGGGCTTCGCGATATCCCTTGCCCCTCACAAACACAGTACTTTTTTAGTTGATATTTTGATAAGAGGAGTGAGAATTGCTTCATTAATTTTTTAAGTGGTTTGTAGATGTCAGAATTTTTATGCAACTACTGATTTAGGGAAATAAAGATTATATGAGAGAGAACACCTGGTTAAGAGGGTAGCATGAGTAGTTACTGCATAAGTAGCTCAGCTTCTATGCCTGCTTCTATGCATGGGTCGGTGTGTGTGAAATCCATATGATCGATGCTTCCTCTCCCTAAAGAAATTGGCTGGGTGTTAATACTACAACCCTAATCCTGCTTTACCTGGGAGTAAGCCCCATTGAATTCAACAGAATTTACTAATCCAGTAGACATAATTAGGATTGCACCGTTAGTAAACGTCGCATGAGTTGTGTTGCTTCCAAATGTCTTGTAATCACCATGAATTTTATATTGTTTACCTGCGTCTACCCACCAGAAACTCACAACTTGTTTTTCTGGTTTAATAATAGTTATGAAATAGCAAAAGTAATTTCCCCAAGCTTTGCTAAGTTTTAACAATCCAGACAAAGCCACCTTCAACTGTATAATTGTATGCCAATTTGCTGCCCGATTCCGCAACACTTCCATTTCACAAGCCTTAAGCCAGAGGTGCCAGGCTTCAATTCAAACTGCTGGTTAAATGGAAGGCAAAGCGAGCAATTCCTTCATCTGCTCCCTCTTGCACCTGCTGTAGTGAACAGGGCTCCAGGCGCAGGGCCGGATTTAGATGAAGAGAGGCCCTAGGCTACTCTACTTGTGAGGCCCCACCCAACCCCCCACCCTCACGACTAGAAGAACAAATCCAGAAGTGAACTGTATAAACACAAATTCCAGTTCTTCAATTTTCTGCAAAAGATTGTTAGCTTGGAGCCTGGTTTCCCCTTCCCATTAATCATCAGAGCACAAATGACTGAGGGTATCAGTGATAGCATTGTAACTTTCCAAATCAGCTTCTGTGGCTTTTGCGTGTGCGTCCCACTGCCCATCTCTTTGTGGAGGATGAAAAGAAGGAATCAACGTCATTGATAATGCCAAAACAGTTCACTGCATCAAGGCAGCAATCCACAGCTGAACGGCCCAGTGATCGGTATTAACTTCATTATCATAGCTTTTTCGAGTCTGTCTCTTGTGCTCGCTAGCACCACTTTCAAATCTTTTACTCATGCTTAGATTGGAATCTAAAAATAGAAATAAAAATTGATCTTCAACTGGATAATCTTGGGCTTCTGTCACTCTTCAGTAGCTGCCAGCGCTCACTGACTTCCCTATGCCTTTCCTGAGGGCCAGAGAGACCCCTCTGGCTGACTCCTGGGGTTTGGAGATGAAAACCCCTAACTTTGGGTTTCTCCTGGAGGGTTGGCACCTGCACATTTTTGGGCTTTTCCCCTCCCAGGACCCTTCTTAAGGCACTGGTAGTGGGTAGAGCGGGGGAGTCTCTGTGGTGACAGCACCAGACTGGGCTTCTAAACAAATAACAAATATTTTCTTGACTATCTACAAGTAAAGGTAAAGGGACCCCTGACAGTTAAATCCAGACGTGGACGACTCTGGGGTTGAGGCACTCATCTTGCTTTACTGGGCGTGGGAGCCGGCGTACAGCTTCCAGGTCATGTGGCCACCATGACTAAACCGCTTCTGGCGAACCAGAGCAGCGCACGGAAACGCCGTTTACCTTCCCGCCGGAGTGGTACCTATTTATCTACTTGAACTTTGATGTGCTTTCAAACTGCTAGGTTGGCAGAAGCTAGGACCAAGCAACGGGAGCTCACCCCGTCATGGGGATTCGAATTGCCGACCTTCTGATCGGCAAGCCCTAGGCTCAGTGGTTTAGACCACAGCGCCACCCGCGTCCCCTACAAGTACAGTCATACCTCGACATCCGAACACTTCGACTTCCGAAGGTTTCGACTTCCAAAGTCGACAACCCTGGAAGTCTTTCTGCCCCGCACTCACAGCGTGTGCGTTCTGCGCCTGCACAGAGCGGCACGCGCAGTTGGCGCATGCGCGAAGCGCAATTTGCATGCACCGAAGCGGCGCTTCGACATCCGAAAACCTCGACTTACAAAGATGGCCACGGAACGGATCGTCTTCGTAAGTCAAGGTAGCACTGTAACAGGATTTTAAACACAAAAGGCACTTTAAATTAAACACAGAAAAGGAAAACAACACCGGGCACAATTAAAATAAGACAAAATGCAGTTCCTCTGACCCTGAACTGATCTTTATACTTATTTTCCCTTGGGATGAGGTCCAGTTACCAACCTGCAGCCTGGCCTGCCTTCTACAGGTAGTTCTATATCCCTCAGAGGATCCCTGCCCACTGCTGCCTTCCCTGGTCCCCAAGGCCACTCTCTGCCGGTGGGCAAATTACAGTGCATGCTGCAGGCACCAACAGGGCTCTGTGAAGTGTGAAATATAGACTTCTCTGCCTGGGAGGGAGGGCCAGTCCCAGGCAGTGCCAGTCACATGTGCTTGCCTTGCTCTGTTCAAGCCAAGGAGGACAGAAGGAACGAAAGAGACTTGGGAGAGCTTACTTGCCTGGTCTATCTGCCCCAGCTGGGCCCCCCCACTCGCACTCTCCCACTGATTAAACTGCAGCACATACCACAACTGAGCTGACCCTGACCCCTGTGGGTCTCTGCAGTTAGCAGAAGGAAGTTCCAGCCAAATACAGGAGCGAAACAGTGGTCAGTAGACCACAATCATTGTTATTGCGCAACAGGTCCCCACACAGAGTAAGAACCCCAAAAATGGGTTACAAGCGTTTTGAAGGCCTTCCCTCCCTACCAGAATACATATCCAGAACCATCATTGATACATCACTGATACATCATCATGATGTCATGAGGAGGGAGGGGAGTCATGAGGTTACCCAAGTTCAACAATTTCCCCTGTGCATAGCTGCCAAGTTATCCCTTTTTTTAAGGGATTTTCCCTTATGCTGAATAGGCTTCCTCGCGAGAAAAGGGAAAACTTGGCAGCTATGCCTGTGTCATAAATGAGCCAGCCCCCAGGGAAGGTTTGCAGCCAGCTCCCAGGGAAGGAAGTAGCCAGGAAGAGAGAGGGTCTGGCCAGTGCGAAGAAGGGCTAGTGAGGCCCCCTAGATTTAGAGTCCCTAAGCTTCAGCCTACTTAGCCTATATATAAATCTGTCACTGTCTAGGCATCATACACAGCAAATAGGAAGGCAGCAGACACATGGAACAAGGCTATGTGCGTGTTTTGCAGTACAAGCCTGTAAATGTCTACTCACAAACAAGACCCGTTGCGTCCTTAATTTCCACCTTGCATTCAAGTTCCAGTTGTGACGGAGGCAGAAAACAAAGCCACGCATTTTGCTCCAAATCAATATTCTATGCTAGTTTTAACACAAGGAATTGTTTCAGAGGCGTAAATTGTGCAGTTTTCAAAGCAAAGAGGTACAAACCTAGCAAAATAATGGGCTTAAGTATGACCTTTGTTCTAGAGTGCGTGTACATACTGAATGAGAATTAAGATGATCACTTGTAAAAGGGATCTGGGAGGGCCAAGCCATATGGAGGATTGCAGTTGTTGGTATTGGCTCAGGATAGTGGGTTACAGATGCAGTACATTAATATTCTTGTGTCTATAAACTGAGGCAGCTGTGTTGGCAAACCAATAAAACAGAATGCTTGATTTTAATGTGATTGTAACAAGGAAGAATTGTTTTCCTTCCCACACAGCAGCAGCCCATTGTTTTGTCAAGTAGCTTTTTAAAAACATAGGCACTTTTGCCTGTATTGACAGTTCCTTGTTCCAGATGCTGTCAGAGAGAGAAACATAAGATGCTGTCGCATCTTACTGGATGCTATAGCAAACCACTCCAGGGAGCCCCTAGCAGAGCAGGAAGTCAATAGCCCTCTCCTGCTGCTGCTCAACTCAGCTGGAAGGGAGCCAAGAGCAAGCCAATTCAGCTTTAAGGTAAAGACTTCACATTTATTTTCCAGTACTTCAGGATGAAAGTGTCATGTTGGCCACTAGCCTCAGAGAGGGAGAATACAAAGGAGGATGGCTGAAATGGGTGATTGCCTGGGGAGACCCACTCCTCTCCCTGAGGTTTATAGTTTAAAGTTGAAGAGGTGGAACTGAGCCTATGAATTCTAACCAACATTGAGAGGGGTAGAGCAACATGTAGAATTTTGATGTCCGCTCGAAAACCTCTCGGGGGGGGGGGAGCAAGATCTGGGTTCAGAAGGGACGGAACTTCTAGACGGAACTTCTATAGGCTTCCTTCTGGCCTTTGAAAGATTTGACTAACTTGGAATATCACAAGGAAGCATTAGATGTTTTTCCCTTTTACAAATGGCAGTTCTGGTATCCAGTAGGAAAAAAAGGAACATCTAGTCTGAACACGTTAGCATAAACTGTTCTATTTCTTCTTCCCCTCAGCTAAGGTTTTCAAGAGACCCAAAACTGAGCTCCAATTGACAAGGAAGCAAGTTTAAAAATGTCTCGTTTTCTGTCCCAGTATGTGGTGGTTCTGTCTTCAGGCTCGGTATTTCTGGAATAGTGTCTTTCAAGAAAACGGTTTTCCTGTTGCAAGAAAATTGTTCCCGTGCTCAGCCCCTCTGGGTAAAAAGCTGGCCTCTGAGAAAATGTTCTTTTTTCTGGTAATTGGAGATGAACTCACGAGTGCCAGTACCTGCATTATCTAAAGTCTGCCATGCGTGTAGCCAGGATTTTTTGTTGGGGGAGGGGCAGGCCTTTTTCTAGGGGGGAGCAGAACCTCAGCTATGTATTTTTATTGATTTTTTAATAGGGGGCAGCTGCCCCCCCTGCCCCCCCGGCTACACCCATGACGTCTGCGGCAAACAAATCGACAAAGTTCTGTGCTGAACTGCATGTTCGCCATGGTACAACTTCTGGCCTAGAAGTTGTCTGATTGGCAAGCTCAAGTCACCTCTGTGTGCTATTTAGGGAAAAAACTATGCATAACCCGTTGTCTTTTGCCTCACATCTTTGTTACTGACATCTGCAACACCTCTTTGGGGTCAGTTGCTCTGGTGGTTTGCATTAGGGTGTCTTGGCTCCCACTCTGAGATGCAGTACTCAGACCCTGCTCAATTGTTACCAGAGGTTTTATCCTCCAAATCATTACACAGCCTAAACATAGAACAGGTTACAAAGTTCAAACATTCAAAGCAGAGCTCTGCGGTGCTTGACTAGCCCCGTACTAAGACAACACCTGATGAACACCCTTTGCATCCTCTTTGGAAGAGGGAGGCAGGCACAGTCATTTGTGCAGTTTGTGTACTGAGTGACGGGACCTGACAACCTACCTGCAGGTAGGTTGGGACTATTTGTGCTGGCGGCGCACTTGGCAACCAGGGTAGGATCTGTCCAACTAGCTCATTATCCAATACGAGCCCAGATTGCAGGGGGTAGGACTAGATCAGGGTTTCCCAAACTTGGGTCTCCAGCTGCTTTTGGACTACAACTCCCATCATCCATAGCTAGCAGGACCAGTGGTCAGGGATGATGGGAATTGTAGTCCGAAAACAGCTGGAGATCTAAGTTTGGGAAACCCTGGACTAGATGATCCTTGTGGTGCCTTTCCAACTCTATGGCTCTAGGATTCTATGCTTCCTTGGTTGCCAGGGAGATCACACTAATAGGGAGCGGGGCCTTGTTGAGGTAGCAATCCCTCCTCTACTGGGACATTAGGGCTGGGAGGTATTTTTCCATCCACTCAGCCGCTCCTGCAAAGCTCAGCGCTCCCAGATATTATCCAGCTGTTCTCCAGCATCCAGCACTCTCATCCCATTCCCCCTGCTCCATTCCCCACCCCTTTTTTGGAGTGATTTATATTGAGATGTATTTGTTGGGCTATATGAGATGAAAATCGATAAAGAATAATTAAATGGTGTATTTTTGGTTGTACACATAGACATTTAATTAACGATCAGGTGTAAGGAGTGTGTGGAACGAAGGCATTTGCTACAAGCACACCCCTTCAATACCTTTAGGAATTGTTCTAAGTCAATTGTCAAAACATTTAGGATCTGTCCAGGAGCACAGAACAATTTGGAGTTCTGTCTTCTCGCAAATGCCTAGAAGCTTCTGAATGGTGGCAGCCTTAATGAGATTTAGAGGAATTAGAAAAGACCTGACTAAGTGAGATGTAATAAGATATTAAAGATAGGTTAAAAAAAATAAAAAAATCTGCTGCTGCTATCCTTCTTCAGTTCATCCAAGATTACAAGCTTCATGATGTGTGCATGGCTGGTGGGGGAGCATTTAATTTTAATTTTTTTGCAGAGATGTTGACTAGTCCTGGAAGTTTTATTTTCCTTTTGTCCTGGACGCCTCTGCCAAAGGCATATGGATGTTATATTCAGAGTAACACAAACACTGACGCTCATACGGTAGGTCACATTCCTGAGAGGGAGTGCCACTGATCACCACATTTCCTCCCCCTACTACTGCTGATACAGGATGTGAGGGACAAGGGGTATCGCGAAGCCCCTCCCCTCCTGAGTTCCAGCCCAGCCCCGAGCGAGGCTGAAAAGAGGGAAAGCTCCAGCTCAAGTGGGGAAACAGGAAGTGGTGTCCAAGGCTCTGGCAGGGTAGAAGAGCCATCGTCCCAGGTGGGACAGGAAGGGGGAAGGAAGGGGGGCAGACCCGTCCCCCCAACTCCGGAATTGCGCAGAAAACGTCGGGGGAAGAGGATGGGTCTCCCCAAGTTGTTATGCTGGCGCAAGACGCGCCAAAAGCCACTTGGAGGTTCTGATTCAAGCTGAGCAGATGTGTCTTTGTAAATAGCACTGCCATTAGCACTGTAAATACTCAGCACCAATAAAAGATAAAATGCAGAGCTGTGTAGAGTCGTTACTCTGAAGTAGCCCACTCCGGCCACCGTGACAGCAACCTCCAAGTCTTTCTGGCTACTTTGGAGCGGCCGCGATGAGCGCGCAAGACGCTGAGCAGTGGAGGCTGGAAGCCGAAGCCGCGGCACAGGAATTACAGAAATTACAGAACCTGACAGCACAGGCACACCAGCAATTACTTGCCGCTCAGGAGGAAGCGCGAGGAACGCGGGAGGAGCTGAACAAGCTGGCAGAGCAGGTGAGAGCGAAAGATGAGACTGAGAAGCAACTAAGGGTGATGGTGGTGGATTTACAGAAAAAACTGGATGAGGAAAGAGCTGCGAGAGGTGGGGGGGTGCCCCAGCCCCAGCTAGTCCAAGTGAGGAGGGGACAGAGCCTAGTCACCAAGTTTAGCGGCGACCCGAGAGAGTACCTAGGATTTGAGACGGAGATAACTTACGCGTTGGAATTACATGATGCAGAATTCCCAGATGACGCACACAGAGTCTCCTTTATCATAGAGCACTTGACGGGGGCCGCCCGTGAATGGGTCAGACCACTCATAGCGCAAAAGAATGATTGCATGAAGAATGCAAAACTATTTCTAGAAGCCTTAAAAATCATGTATGCAAGTGACAGTGAAATGGAGGCCACTATAGAAGAGCTGCATAATTTAACACAAGGAAAATTGACAGTGAGAGAGTATTGGGCAAGATTCACCATGCTGGTGCACAAATTGGGGTGGGATCTGCACAGCGATCCTGTGCGGTCAGCTTTCTATCTGGGGCTGCACTCAGACGTGAAGGATGAACTAGCGAGAGGTCCTAAACCTAAGAACATGGATGAGCTGAGCAAAGCGGCGCTAGCGGTGGGGGTGAGGCAGGAATCCAGATGGAACGACAAACAAACAGCGCGCGCCCACAGACCTTGGTTCCCACGCTCCCAAGACAGATCCCACCATCCAGCCCCGCCCCAGGGCCCACCCCATGCCCAGCCCACGCCAGCCCCAGAGCCGGAACCGATGGAGATCGGAGGAGCGCGCGCGCGCGCGGGCTTTTCAATCCCCGGCGGCGCCAAGACGCAAGGAGGGAAGAGGCGGGAATTGCTTTCTCTGCAACTCCCCCCAGCATCGCGTCAGAGACTGCCCACATCGCAGGGAGTGGCAAGGAAAGGCGGGAACGGTTGTGCCCTCACCCACTGACGTAGCACCACAGCAGGGAAACGAGACAGCCTGGCTGCAGGAGACAAGGGGCAGCAGCCAGGCACAGTTAGCACAAACCGGCCCCAACCCGCCCACCCGCACAGCGAGGAGCAGCGCCAGCCCACCCCCCCCCCCCAGAGCAGGGGTGGTTCTAGAAGTGACGCTAACACTCCCAAATGGCTATCCCCTGACGGTCCTCGCGTTAATCGACAGTGGTGCATCAGCCAACTTCTTCTCAAAGAAACTTTGCAGAAGCGCACCAGATCCAACTTCTGCAGCTGGATTTCCCCCTGCACGTCTCCACCATTGACGGCAGGGAGTTGCTGGGAGGGGCCATCACCCACCAGACCCCCCCCATGAGAATGACGGTGGGACGACACTCAGAGACACTGGCATTCAACGTCACCACCATCTCAGACCCCCCCATCGTCTTGGGCATGAGCTGGCTGGCGCGCCATGACCCCTCCATCAGTTGGCACCAGAGATGCATCACGTTTGGATCGGACTTTTGTCTGGAACATTGCATGCAGCGCCAACCAGGGGAGGGGCCTCCAATAGCCACGGTGGCCACCATGCACGTCAAGGGGGGTGAGGCGATACCCAAGCCGTACTGGGACCTGCAGGAGGTCTTCAGTGAAGCAGAATCCGACCACCTACCCCCGCACAGGTTGTTTGACTGCCAGATCAACCTGGTGCCGGGGGCCACGCTACCCCCAGCCAAGCTGTACTCCATGTCAGATCAGGAGCTGGAGGATCTGCGTGCGTTTATAGACAAGAACCTCAAGAGGGGGTTCATCAGAGAAAGCAAGGCAGCAGGGGGCAGCCCGGTCTTCTGGGTGGACAAGAAAGACACGCCACAGCGCCGTCTGGTGGTGGATTTTAGGCGCCTGAACAACATGACAGAACCGGTGGCTTTCCCAATGCCCAGAGTGGACGATCTGTTGACAGCAGCGTGCAGGGGCAAGATCTTCACCAAGCTCGACCTGAGGGGGGCGTACAACTTGATCAGGATCCAGGAAGGCGATGAGTGGAAGACCACGATGTTCACGCCTCTGGGCTCTTTTGAATATCTGGTGATGCCCTTCGGTTTGCAAGGGGGCTCAGCATGCTTCCAGGCCTTCATGCACCACGTCCTGGGGTCCCTCCTCTTCAAGAACTGCTTGGTCTTCCTTGATGACATCCTTATATACTCCAAGGACCCAGTGCAGCATGTAAAGGATGTCAGGGAGGTGTTGCAGCGCCTGAAGGAGCACCGCCTGTATGTGAAGCTGGAGAAGTGTAAGTTTCACACCAAAGTGGTGGACTTCCTGGGCTACAAACTGTCAGACAAGGGGCTGGCGATGGACAAGGACAAGGTGCAGGCCATCCTAGTCTGGCACAGCCCCAGGACGCGCAAAGATGCCCAACGCCTACTAGGCTTCGCCAACTTCTACAGGAAGTTCATCAAGAACTTCTCACGTGTAACGGCTCCCATCACTGACTGCCTGAGAGGCAAGCAGAAGTTCAGGTGGACACCGGAGGCGCAAGCAGCGTTCGAAAGCCTCAAGAGGGTGTTCGCTTCAGACCAGAACCTGTTCCACGTGGTGCAGGATGCGCCCCTACGCGTGGAAACCGACGCTTCAGACAGGGCTTTGGGAGCGATCCTGTTGCAACTGGATGCCAACAGGGAGTGGAGACCCTGTGCCTTTTTCTCCAGGAAGCTGACACAGCCTGAACACAACTACACGGTGTTTGATAAGGAACTTCTCGCGATCCATTCTGCGTTTAAACACTGGAGACATTTCCTGGTGGGCGCCAAGCACCCCATTCAGGTGTGCACAGACCACAAAAACCTGGAGTTCTGGACAACAGCCAGGGTGCTCAACCAGCGGCAGATACGGTGGGCAGAGTTCTTCTCGCACTTCAACTTCTCCATCCACTACATACCGGGGGAGCAGAATGTCAGGGCGGATGCCCTCTCCCGCAAGCCGGAGTACATGGAGGAGGAGTTGCCACCAGCACCCCGGCACATTTTCCCCCCATCAGCATGGTCCTGCGGAGCAGCAGTGGTGAGCGAGGCAGAACTCACAGCACTGACGGCAGCAGATGAATTTGCCACCCGCATCTTCAGAGAGCTGCGAGGGGGGAGGGCGCAGGCAAAAGACTTTGAGGAAAGGAGGGGGTTGCTTTTTTACAGGGGAGCCCTGTACCTGCCCACCAACCAGCTCAGAGGTAAGGTCCTCAAGCAGATGCACGACAACCCGACGGCGGGTCATTTTGGAAGGGACAAAACCACTCACCTAGTCATGAGACACTTCTGGTGGCCAGGGGTGCGGGAAGATGTTCGGGACTATGTAAGGGGCTGTGACACCTGCCAGCGAGCAAAGGTGGTCAGAGCACCACCAGCAGGGTTGCTGGAGCCATTAGCCACACCGCACAGGCCGTGGGAAGTAGTGTCCATGGACTTCATCACAGACCTGCCTTCCTCCAGGGGCAAGACCGCAGTGTTGGTGGTGGTGGACCTCATGTCCAAAATGTGCCATTTTATACCGTGTGCCAGGGCGGTCTCTGCAGAAGAGACAGCCAAACTGTTTGTTGACCACGTATTCAGACTGCATGGATTACCTTTAAGAGTTATTTCGGATCGAGGCCGCCAATTTGTTTCCAGGTTCTGGAGGCTCATGAACCTCCTGCAGGTGGAGGTCAGCTTGTCGACGGCTCGGCACCCGCAGACCAATGGACAGGCGGAGAGGGTCAACGCCATTCTGCAGCAGTACCTGAGATGCTACGTCAGCCAGAGGCAGACGGACTGGGTGGATCGCCTGCCACTGGCAGAATTTGCCTACAACAATGCGGTGCACGTCTCCACAGGGGTGTCGCCCTTTAAGGCCAACTACGGGCGCGACCTCAGATCTTTCCCGGAGAGAGAGGGGGAGGAGGAGGAGGAGGGCCCACAGGCAGAGGATTGGGCAGAGGAACTGGAGACGGTGCACCAGCAGCTCAGAGAACACTTGGAGAGGGCCAAGGAAGCGTACAAGAAGGGGGCAGATCGCCACAGGCGACCGGGGGAGGTCATCAGGGTGGGGGACAAGGTTTGGTTGTCCTCGGAGGGCCTTCCCACCAGAGGGAGGTGCAAGAAGCTGGCACCCAGAAGGTTGGGCCCCTTTACGGTCACGCAACAGGTAAACCCGGTGGCATTCAGACTGGCACTGCCAGAGGACATGAGGGTGCACCCAGTGTTTCATAGATCGCTGCTGTCTCCGTACAGGGAAAGTAGCAGGTTCCGAGGCAGCGCATAGCCCCCCGAGGGAGGGGGGGAGAGTGGAGGCAGGGAGCCACTCAATGAAGCAACGGCCATCCTTGATTCACGAAGGGGGGTGGGGGGCCTGGAGTACCTCATGGCATGGGAGGACGCCCCGCCATCCCAAAATGAATGGGTCCCAGCCACCCAGATACAGGAGGAATTCTTAGTGGAAGAATTCCACGCCCTCTTCCCACACAGGCCCAAGCCCTGGCACATGGAACGGGAGGGGGAGGAGGAGGAAGCACAGGAGGGGGAAAGCAGTTCGCCATGGAGATGGGAAGCAGAGTTTGAGGACACGGAGGAGATATGGGCATCTCCGAGATCCATTCAGTCAGAAGAAGAGGTGGACTGGCAGCAGATTTTCACCCCCACCAGCTCTGAGGCCACGGACTTTTTGGGCTTTCCGTCTTCCCAGGAGGAAGGAGGGGGCCAACGGGACTGGGGAGAGGTGTTCACACCAACCGGCTCGGACAGCACGGAGTTTTTAGGCTTTCAGTCACCACCGACACCCGTGCAGCCTCTCGGGAGGGGAGAAGGGGGGCTTGGAAGGGGGGTGGATGTGAGGGACAAGGGGTATCGCGAAGCCCCTCCCCTCCTGAGTTCCAGCCCAGCCCCGAGCGAGGCTGAAAAGAGGGAAAGCTCCAGCTCAAGTGGGGAAACAGGAAGTGGTGTCCAAGGCTCTGGCAGGGTAGAAGAGCCATCGTCCCAGGTGGGACAGGAAGGGGGAAGGAAGGGGGGCAGACCCGTCCCCCCAACTCCGGAATTGCGCAGAAAACGTCGGGGGAAGAGGATGGGTCTCCCCAAGTTGTTATGCTGGCGCAAGACGCGCCAAAAGCCACTTGGAGGTTCTGATTCAAGCTGAGCAGATGTGTCTTTGTAAATAGCACTGCCATTAGCACTGTAAATACTCAGCACCAATAAAAGATAAAATGCAGAGCTGTGTAGAGTCGTTACTCTGAAGTAGCCCACTCCGGCCACCGTGACACATGTGTTTGTGTATGCACACATATTCTCTACCAGGTGCTGATGCTGGCGTGGGAAAGAATGATGTATTCAGTGAAATCACATGTGAATTGGAGACTCATTCATTACAGAGGCAATATGAGAGTAAACTACAAAGAATTGGCTTTTCAGAGGCTACTACTGTGACTCCAAGTAGGTTTAACATCCAAAGGGACGAGTACCCCAATCATACATTGAGTCAGGTGCTTCAAAAGAAAGATTTACAGCAGTTGTTTTCAAGCAGATTGCCATGGCACCCTGGGGTGCCTTGGGCAACACTGGCCTCTGTCCCTCTGTCCCTTCCCTCTTATGCCCTTTCACGTCTCTGCCTCCCAAAGGCTTGCACAGCTGTTTATTGCAGCAGCCCTGGCTACAAGCTCCTCAGGTGAACAATGCCTCTGGGGCTGGCCAGGGGGTGCTGGTTGCCAGGAGTTGAGGTGGCATCAGAGTAAGCAGGCAAGCGGGCGAGGGAGCCCAGCCAGCCCGCCAGCCCTATAAAGTTTCTGAGTCCAGCTCTGTTCCAAGAGAGCTCAGAGTGATGATATCTTGTTTTTAAAAAGCCAAATAACAATGATAGAAAAACATAATATAAAACCGCATTAACTTATAGACACCTTGGAGAATAAGCCTTTAGCTGCTGGTGGAAGCTAAACAAGGTATGGGCTGGCCTCTGTTTCCTGTATTGAGTGTCTTAAAGGGTGGTTGAACCTGTTGGGTCAATCCATCAACCTCTGATGGATGATTTAGAAGGATTGGGTCCGGCATCACTTTCGTTCTGTGTGTGTGTGCCAGTATCCATACTCGGTAGAGTTACATCTCAACGCAGCTCCTTCCTTGGAAGCATCTTCAGGGTTGAAGGTACACACAGTAGACAATAAACACTCATGGACACCTTAAAGATTCAGTCAAGTGTAGGGATTTACTTGACGGACATAATAGCATATTGGTAGCAAATATATACAGAGATTCACCACTGCCGTGGTCAAGGCAGGCTTAGAGTCCAATCAAGAGTCCAAGACTCTCTCTGCTCTCACCGCAAGACGCAAGCAAGAGACTCACAACACGTTACACAGAACCATTGTTATTAGTACTTCCTGTCATACTGTGCATTTCCAAAGAACATTTCCCACAGAAAATGTCCTTGCACAGACAAAACAATCAGCCTTCTGCTTCTTTTTGAAACTTCTTCTTTGTTCTTCTCTGTTTCTGGAACAAATGATGAGAGAATATCCAACAGAACCAAGTGGGAAAAGTCATATTTTGTATCTTTACTGTTCTGTGCCCTTATTGACCATTATGGGGTGAAGCACAAATCGGAGCTGATATGATACCCAGAGATAAATGATAGCTGTCACTTGAGACCTCCCTAAGAACCTTAGTCTTTCACAATGCCCATGTGTAATATTCATATTATTAATATTCCTCAACTGATGCTAGGTTGTTATCATTTTCTTGATGGACACTATGGTTTGTAGCCAGTGCTAATCCTGCTCAGAGTAGACTCAATGAAACTAATGGGCAATTAATGGAATGGTTATTAATTTCAGTGGGTCAGCTCTGAGTTGAAATAGCACTAGTTAAAACCCTCTGTGTCCCTAAAAATTGTATGGCATACAGAAAACTGCAAGTGGAGTTCTCTTTCCTACTTCCGACGGGAAAACACCTGAACCTGTTGAATTTCTGCCTGACACAGCTGCTAGACATACAGAGTGCCTGGGGGTGGTGTGGTCAGTGGCAGCTATAAATAAAGGTGCTTATCGTTTAGCTCAAAATCTCAGTCAACAATGGGGTCAAATATGTTTTACTAAGTGTTTGTGTTCTGCCCTTGGAATGTTGCTACTTACCGTATTTTTTCGTGTATAAGACTAGGTGTTGTTGTTTTTTAACCAAAAAATTAGGTTTAAAATTGGGGCTTGCCTTATACACAGGTAGTGCTGAAGGGTGTTTTCTTAATTTGGAGTCCCCCAAAATAGGGGGCGGCTTATACATGGAGACATCTTATACATGGAAAAATATGGTATATTGCCTATTTTGAAAGCACGTACTGCACTTCAAAAGGGTAATTTGTTCACAGCTTCATTTTGGATTTTCCATTATGGCTATGGCTGCAGGAGTGAAGCGATTTAAGGGATTGCCTTCATTACACAGAATAGCAGATTATGTTTCCAAGGTGAGCACACGCAGGCGCCGTAATACCATCTTATTGCAACTGTATTGCTGGCATCCTCTTCACTAGAGTTCATTTATTCCCAACTTCCCCTCCTCTTCGTTTTGTTCTAGATATACACTTTCCTTGGAAAGTGAAGAATTTCATCACCATTCCGGATTTACTGCAGTACATGGAATGAATAGAATGAGGTTGGTATGTCTTATTTACATCGCTCAGTTTGGCTTAAAAGTCACAAATGAAAGTGGTGGTGGGTTATTAATAGATGTAAGTTTGCCTGGGAATGCTACATGGAATTCAAGGAGTGGGCAATATTGAAATGCGGTTTTGCTGAAGTTGGCAACTTCCTGGAAGGAACACGGGGAAACTATGCATTACAAAATAAGAAACAATGTGCGTTTATTTTGCAATATATTGTGCAAAAGCAGCAGCAGCAGCAGCAGCAGCCCTCTCTGAGTCTGTTGATCATTGTGAAGCAATCACCATGTCTATACTGTGAGAAATTGCTGTTTTCTTTTCAAGATGCTAGAGAAAGCAGATCAGTGATCAAATTGGTTTGATCCAAGTAAACATAAGCACACGTTCCAATATGGGGCTTAATCCCCATTAAGAGTGTTACTCCTAATTGCCTACATCCCCCTGATTTCAGGGGGTGAGAGAGAGTTAAGCATGTATTTCACTAAACTATAGCAATCATTAGGATTTATGTGTGCTTAGATTTGGCTGGATCATACGCATAAGTCCCTTTTCTTTCTATTTTCTGATTATTTTTCTGTTATTCGCTCTAGATAAAACCAGTCATGATGCAGCCTCACAAATACATTTCAATCCCATTGGTTTTAAGGGGAGGGTGTTTGAAATCAATGAGACATGATTTCTTTTCTCTGGATCATGCCAATGCAGATTAAAATCAAGCTTTGCTTTAATGTCTGAATTTCAATCTTGGATCCATTTTGCAGTCTCCTCCCAGATAATACCTTTCAGTTATGACCACAAAGATCAAAGAGGCGATCAAAACCCATCACTCACATTCACATGTTCACAGCTTGCCTATCCAGGGCGAAAATGAAAGTACGAAAGGAGTGGAAAATGATGAAAGCAGGTGAGTAGTGTGAACCAGTTGACCGGTTTTTAATTTTTTCATGGAGGATTTGCATGTGAATGACCTGCCTTCTTAAGTCCTTCGTTAATATTGCTATCACATTTTACTGTTGCAATTTAGTTAAATGTGTACTTACCTATAAGCAATGCAATCCAAAACATATATAGCCACTAAGTCCCATTACGTTCAGTGAAATATACTTCCTAGTGTGTTTAGGATTGCAGCCTTTAACATGCGGCACAATCCAGCAATTGAGATTAGGAGGGCTTATAATGGTTTAACTTCAGCTGAACTTTGTTTTTTATTTGGCTAGGCCATGCCATGCCACCTTACATATTGAACATCCTTTAATTGTGGCTGTATGATTGCTGAAAATCTCTTAAGTTTTGTGACTCGTCTTGTCGACACAACACCAATAAGAACTTGGGAAACTGCCTCATATGGAGTCAGTACATCTTCCTCAGATGTATACTCGCTAACAGAGAGGATGTGGGTGGCGCTGTGGTCTAAACCACTGAGCCTCTTGGACTTGCTGATGAGAAGGTCAGCGGTTCGAATTTCCGCAACGGGGTGAGCTCCTGTTGCTCTGTCCCAGCTCCTGCCAACCTACATAGCAGTTCGAAAGCATGCCAGTGCGAGCAGATAAATTGGTACCACTGTGGCGGGAAGGTAAATGGCGTTTTTGTGCGCTCTGGTTTCCGTCACAGTGTCCCGTTGCACCAGAAGCAGTTTTGTCATGCTGGCCACATGACCCAGAAAGTTGTCTGTGGACAAACGCTGGCTGCCTCGGCCTGAAAGCGAGATGAGTGCCGCAACCCTACAGTCATATTCGACTGGACTTAACTGTCCAGGGGTCCTTTACCTTTTTTACCTCACTAGCAGAGGCTTTCCAGGATTCCAGGCCAAGGTCTCCCCCAGGAGAGACTGGGGACTGAACCTGCTTGTTTGTTTGCTTACTTATTTTATTTACTGTATATTCCTGCGTACTGTATAAGACTACTTTTTAACCCAGGAAAATCTTCTCAAAAGTTGGGGGTTGTATTATACGCCCAGTCGTCTTATACGCCGGGTACGCCGGAATATACGGTACAGTATATCCCATCCCAAGGAGCTCAAGGTGGCAGTACCTAGGTTTCATTCCCCCACCCCACCCCACATTTCACTTTTAATTGGTATACTGCCTTTCTGAATTGCTATGCACAAGGCGGTTTACAGCAACAAAATATGCAACACAAACCTTATAATAATCTGATCCAATGCTAAAAGTCATAATACGTAACTTTAAAACGGAACGACTTAAGTAAAACAACAATCTATTAGAATATAGTAGCACGCAATAAATTTAACTCTCCAAACATCAGCAATGACAATAAATAATTACTAAACTATGATCAATAAAAGTAACTGCAAGTCACAATGTGTAAAATACCACAATACATACATACATAACCTTGTAAAAGGGTCAAACTGAGAAATGAAGACACACAATTTATAAAACTATTTTTAAAAATCCCTAAACTCCTCCTCCCTATTTTTTCCTCACAACAACCTTACGATGTAGGTTAGGATGAGAGGCAGTGACTGGCCCAATATCACTCAGTGAGCTTTATGGCAGAGTGGGGATTTGAACCCTGATTTTCCAGGTCTTAGTCCAACACTCTAGTCTAACCCATAGCTGTCAAGTTCTCCCCCTTTTTAAGGGAAATTCCCTTATGCTGAATAGGCTTCCTCGCAAGAAAAGGGGAAAATTGACAGCTGTGCTCTAACCACTACACCACACTGGGACCTACTGCATGCAAATCGGGTGTTCTCTTACTGAGCTAAGTCCCTCCCCCAATCCAACACTGAGACGGATTGCCTAGAAGCACCCTGTTGCAAAAGGCTTGCCGAGATATCACAAATGGGTTGTTGCCGTCAGGCTTTTTGTACTGTAATTGGATTTCCTCCAGAAATGGAAAGTCTGTGTTAAACTTGCAGGGCGGGGCGGATATGTGGCATTTAGATAGCCACATTGTGTGAATGCTGCAAAAAAACCCCTTCCATGCACAAGGAGCACTGACTCCACCGTAAACATCTACCTACATCCAATTATGTAGATTGAAAATTCCTTTGAAAACAATACAGTTTCCATCCCATCGAAGTAAATGCCAAATTTTGGTTGATTTTAATGGATTTGGATAGACCTGCAAAGCGTATAGCTTTTCATAAACAAATGAACTTCGCTTTTTCACATAGCCGCGTAGATGAAAGGTGTTTTTAATTTTTATTCCAAAGGGATTTATGCACAACTCTGCAGAGCACTATGTACCGGTAGTTGTTAAAAACAGCTGAGACCTTGCTGCCATCTGCAGGAGGGCTGGATAAATGCTGCCGACTGCTGCTTTATAGAGTACAGTATAATTTGCCATAGGTTGAAACAGACTGTTGGGAGAACCGTATACATGACACCTGCCTACAGAAGGAACAAATCATATTCTCATTTGCTGGTAACACCAGTCTTGCTGGTGGAATAGCATTTGTATTTACAGGGTTCTGCCTGTAAATTTGCTTCAGCCATTATTGCTGGTTGGCATGGTAGAACTCATCAGAGTGTAACAAGAAATGTCTTTACTAGGCCAAGAGAATGCCAAGTGAAACACCTGGAGACAGATCTAGAGAATGGCTAAATATTATATATATTTTAATGTTGGGAAATTGGCCATCATTGAGTATAAACTGAAACCTGCATGGCAACTAGGCAAGCCTGATAGTTTTGTTATCTCTTCCTACACTCCACCCATCCAAAAAAAAATGTTACTTTTTAATATGGTTGCAGCAGCAAATCTCCTATATGCCAACAACACACCTATCCTCCCCCCCCCCCGTTACAATAATAGTGGCAATATCAGTTTTTAAATTGTATTCCACAATTGATTGTAAAGGTGTTTCTTTGGTACAAAGAAATGGAAAATAAAAAATGTAAGAGAATTAAATATGCACTGTGATATGTAATAAGACTTTTCTGAAGGGGTGGTTCTACTTTTATTGTAAAAGTCATATAATTTCCATCAATCTTTCAGCAAATCTGATGGCGAAAAGGAAAAAGAAAAGGACACAGTGGCCAAGGAAAATAAGGACAGCCAAGAGAGACAGAAAGATAAACCTGAGAAGAAAAATAAGGAAGAGGAGTAAGTGTTTTTCAGGGCTGAAAATATGTTATAGAATACGTTATAATTTTCACTTGACTGGGACTCACAGTGTACTAGTGACACTACTATATAGCATGAGTAGCCAATAGGGTGCCCTCCAGATGCTGTGGACTACAACTCCCATCATCCATAACCAGGCTTCTTCAACCTCAGCCCCCCCCAGATGTTTTTTGCCTACAACTCCCATGATCCCTAGTTAGCAGGACCAGTGGTCAGGGATGATGGGAATTGTAGTCTCAAAACATCTGGAGGGCCGAGGTTGAGGAAGCCTGTCCATGACTGTTGGTCAAAGTGGTTGGAACTGATGAGACTTGTAGTTCACAACATCTGGAAGGCAATGTGTCAGTTTCCCTTGCTATGCAGGAACATGTGGGCTTGGCCGATGGCATGCTTATGGGCTACTACATAGGAAGTTAGGTAAAGGGACCCCTGACCATTAGGTCCAGTCGTGACCGACTCTGGGGTTGTGGCGCTCATCTCGCTTTACTGGCCGAGGGAGCCGGCGTACAGCTTCCAGGTCATGTAGCCAGCATGACAAAGCCGCTTCTGACGAACCAGAGCAGCACACGGAAACGCCGTTTCCCTTCCCACTGTAGCGGTACCTATTTATCTACGTGCACTTTGACGTGCTTTCGAACTGCTAGGTGGGCAGGAGCTGGGACCGAGCAACAGGAGCTCACCCCGTCGCAGGGATTCGAACCGCCAACCTTCTGATCAGCAAGCCCTAGGCTCTGTGGTTTAACCCACAGCGCCACCTGCGTTCCCCATAGGAAGTCACCATGCTATTTTTCACTTGACCCTGTTGCCTCTTCAGCTTCCGGCACCTCCTACTCCCAGTCTGCTCCCTCTGACAACGCATCGGTGTCCCACCACCAATCCCCTGGCTCTGCGCCTGCTTTCCCTGGGGGGTTCCCAACTGGTGCCCCCTCACCATTCCTCTGCATCCAGCCAGCCCAAGACATTTGCCCACTAAAGAATCTGGCCGTTGATCTGAAAAAGATTTGCCACCCCTGATTTGGAGAAAGCATGATGATCCATCCAAAGTTAAGTACTTTTTAATAGTGTAGTTATACCTGTCTGCTCAGAAGTAAGTCCGATTAGATTTGATGGCATTTACTCTCAGAGAAGTGTGTACTAGACTGCAGCATATGTTTGAGCAAACTCATTAAAATCAATAGGAAAATGCTGCTGGCTTTCATTTATTATGGCTGTTATGTACCACTTGCTTCTTAATATATTAATTTCCTTCTGCTTGCTGTTTAGGGAGAAGAAAGAGGTATTTGTTATTGATCCCTCGGGAAACTTGTATTACAACTGGCTGTTTTGCATCACTCTGCCCGTCATGTACAATTGGATAATGATCATTGCTAGGTATTTTAAAACAACACAGCACTGCAGCGTATTGATCTATATTAGGTATTTTGCTTTATCTTAAATGGATAAATGAAAGGAAGCAAGACCCTTTCAACAATAAAACAGTTCTGCACTGTCTTAAAGGGGGAACCTATTACATGCTTCAGCAGCTAACTAATGTACTTGGCTAATCTGAGCTGTGACCAAGGAAGTCCTCAGCTCAAAATGTTACATCCCACTTGAAACTTAGGCAAGCCACAATAAACATGGGTACCATTTTACCCCTCACTTATTGCAGTGTGGAGAAAGTAGTGCTTACTTGTCTTGCAGGGCTGCTGTAATGATTGCAGATATAATGTAAGCAAAGAGCTTTGGCCATTCGGGAAATGTATACAAATGTTGATGATTTGCTGAACCATAGTGTGATAAATTTAGATGCAGAGCTTCTCTCTGTAATGAGTGTTGCCCTAAATTTGATTTAGCCTCAGCTACATGTGGGATGAGAGAATTTTGATTTGAGCCAGACGGACAGCGAAAAGATGATACAAGTCCTCTGTCATCCATTCCATCAGCATATCATAATTTGGTTATTTTAAACCTAAGCAGTGATGAGCAAGCAGATCAAGAAACAAATAATACACTTCAGCTAGTTCTCACAGCTACTTTGACCTGTGTTGGGAGACATTATTACTTTAACCAATGTTGGGCATCATTTGATTTTTAAACCTGGATTTTCTTTTTGGCTGCATTTTGCCACTTCCCCTAGAAGCTCAGACCACAAATGACCAAAACATCGTAAACTTGGGGAAAGTGTTTTTTTTTTTTGCATTGGCATGGCATGGGTTTGTAGTGGAATATATACAAGCACTTAACACTGGACAAGAGTGAAGTAAAAAGGTCACTCATTGTGTACAAATCATGGGAAATATAAACTGAGAGTCTTCCCTCGGTCCCATTGAATTGTCTAATACTGATGGAAGTAGATTTCTATAGATCACCCGGATGCCCTTTGTTCTTTTGTGCAGGACAGAGGTAGGGAAACTGTGGCCCTCAAGATGTTGTTGGACAAGAGTTTCCATCATCCCTGATGCTGGGCCATGCTGGCTGGGGCTTTTTGAAAGTTGCAATTCAACAACATCGGGGTGGGCTGGGGGTGGCACAGGTTCGTTATCCCTAGTTTAAGGCCTGCATTGCCAAAATGCTTACTTTCAAATTCTAAATTCTGAAATTATGTTTCCTTTCTTACTCAGAGCCTGCTTTGATGAACTTCAAAGCAACCATCTAGAGATGTGGTTCATTTTTGACTATATATCAGACATTCTCTATGTTGCTGACATGTTTGTACGTACAAGGACAGGTAAGAGTATGCTCTGCTAAATCATATTGTTAGTAACTTTTTATCTCTTATACTACCTTGTTAAAATGAATAGCAAAGGAAAGGTAGTAAGCTTTCTTTAGGGAGGGTTGTGGAAGACATTGAAAGTGTCTATGTGGAAAACGGCCCATCTTAAAAAGTCACCTATTTCACCACCAGCACTGATGTATCATATTCTGATAGTAACATCCCACATTGCCTCATCCAGCCAACTCAAGGTTGTCTCTTTATATAGCATTTATTGGAATAATAATCTTTTGGTTGTTCTCATTAATAACTGACAATGCATATTAAGGCAGGATAGGAGTACCACCTTCTTTATTTTAGAAATGCATACAGTAGTCTGCTTTTAAGGCTTAGGTTATTAAAATGATTGTATGGGCAAACAATAGTTTAAACCACCAAAGGTGAAATGCAACAACCATACAAAATCAAGCAGCCCTAGTAAATTCTTAACAGCAGCTGCTTAGAATGCAGCAGATCTCTAGCTTAGCTGGCTGATTCCTGGCTCAGTCAGTGTTTGATCGCAGGCATCAGCTCAGCTGAAGATAGGCTGGTATGACTTGCACATCCTGACTCACCTGGCTGAACCAAAGCTTGCTGAGCTGAGGTTGGATTAAGTTCAAAAACAGGAGATTCCAGGGGTGTGGGGGCAAGCAGCACCGGTTGTGGGTGGGATTTAGGTTGGACCCTAAGCCTGTTCAGCCCAGTCATGGATGCAGCAACCCAATGTAAAACACTATTTTAAAAGCTTGTTTCCCCTCTGCCAGGCTCAAGCACAGCAGCCGCCACCCCACAGCTGAATGAGGTTTGGATTTGGTAGAATTCCATCACATACTGGTGAATTTTGAGTTGCACACTTATACTTGATTGCACAATAACCCCGCTTTCCCAAAAACATGTGTTTTCTTGTGAGTGGGGAAGTGATGGAACAAACATGCACTGGAAAGTGTGGGATAACACGTGTTTTGATGAGCAGGATGAACTCTCAATAAAGGGGTAATCTGGCAGTGCCCACAATTTCGTGGTTTGCATGTCATGGGAAAACTGTGAGGTTTTTCAAACCCAATGAGTTTCTTCTGCCATCTGGAGAAGTGGCGAGAGGAGAGGGGAGAGCACTTGAACTTGTCACTACTACCTGTTCCAACTAATCGCAGGGCTGGACCAGGAACATTCCATTTGAACCAACTTCTTTCTTCTGCTTGACCTTCCTCAGAATGTTTGTAAATAAAAATGATGGGGCACTAAGTTTGCCATCTCATCTCCTAAGCAATGATTCTGCATACCTTGATAATATTGGTAACAGGAAAAACAGAGTAGTTCAGAATTTCCACCCAGTTATGGTTCTACTGGATTTCACAGTATTATGAAAACAATTTTTTGGTGGGGGGGGGATGAATACAGGTGTCCATTTACCAAATTCTGTCATTTACCTGCTTCTAGAGTCCTGATTTGGTATGGAACTGGAAATACTGAATTATAAAATTCTCCCCACTTGGCAGGATAATACAGACAACTGGTTTACCAAGGAGTTACTAAATTATCATATATATTTGCCCTTTGCCATGTCAGCAAAAATAAAACAAAATTGTATCACAAAGTTATTTCTGCATTTTATTATAGGTTACCTGGAACAAGGTTTGTTGGTGAAAGAAGAACTTAAACTTAAGAAAAAATATAAGGGAACGGTACAATTTAAATTAGACGTACTTTCCATCATTCCAACTGATCTACTTTACTTCAGGTTAGGCTTGAACTACCCAGAAATAAGAATAAACAGATTACTTAGAATATCACGTATGTTTGAATTCTTCCAGCAAACAGAAACAAGAACAAGTTACCCAAATATATTCAGAATTTCGAATCTTGTCATGTATATTATAATTATTATCCACTGGAATGCATGTATGTATTTTTCAATCTCCAAAGCCATAGGCTTTGGAACAGACACATGGGTCTATCCCAACATTAGCCATCCCGAATTTGGCCGGCTGGCTAGAAAGTATATTTACAGCCTTTACTGGTCAACACTGACCTTGACAACTATTGGCGAAACACCACCTCCCGTGAAAGATGCTGAGTATTTATTTGTCGTTGTTGACTTCTTAGTTGGTATATTAATTTTTGCTACCATTGTTGGTAATATTGGTTCTATGATCTCCAACATGAATGCTGCCAGGGAAGAATTTCAAGCAAGGATTGATGCTATAAAACAGTACATGCAGTTTCGGAATGTGAGCAAAGACTTAGAAAACAGAGTTATCAAGTGGTTTGATTATTTGTGGACAAATAAGAAGGCAGTAGATGAAAGAAAAGTCTTGAAGTATCTCCCAGATAAATTACGAGCAGAAATTGCCATCAATGTTCATCTGGAAACTTTAAAGAAAGTCCAGATTTTTGCAGATTGTGAAGCTGGCTTACTGGTTGAGCTAGTCTTAAAACTACAGCCTCAGGTGTACAGCCCTGGAGATTATATCTGTCGGAAAGGTGACATTGGGCGAGAAATGTACATCATCAAAGAAGGGAAACTTGCTGTGGTTGCTGATGATGGAGTTACTCAATATGTGGTCCTAAGTGATGGCAGCTACTTTGGGGAGATTAGCATTCTCAACATTAAAGGTAGCAAAGCTGGAAATCGGAGAACAGCTAACATCAGAAGCATTGGTTATTCAGATTTGTTTTGTCTGTATAAAGACGACCTGATGGAGGCTTTAACAGAATACCCAGATGCAAAGGCCTTGTTGGAAGAGAAGGGAAGGCAAGTCCTTATGAAAGATGGACTGCTGGATTTAGATGTTGCAAATGCAGGAAGAGATCCTAAAGATATCGAGGAAAAGGTCAACCAAATAGAAATAATGCTTGACTGTTTACAAACAAGGTTTGCCAGACTTCAGGCTGAATATGGTGCTGCGCAGCAAAAATTGAAAATAAGGCTAACACAAGTTGAGAGCATCATGAAAGCGCCTATGGATTTTGATTTATCAAATTTAGAAGAAACTGAAGAATGAAAACAGTAGAAAGTAGATATTGTGAGCACTGCCGAATCTGTAATAAAGAGTCTAATAAAAGACAAAATAAGGAGGCTTCGTTGAACATGGAATCTGTTAATCTTGGCTGATTTTATTTTTAAGCCAAGAATGAAGGGTATTTTTTCAATAATTTACATTTTATCTGTTATAAGTGTGACTTCAGAAATTATCACTTGATCTAGATGATAAATATGCTAAAATCCCAATGGATCAAACTAGGTTAATCTGAACAGGAATCATTTTGTACAGTTGTATTGCATGATTACATTTTATATTGTGCCCTGTATAAGGCACCTAGCATCAAGATAGTTGGCTGGACTCCTCAGCAGTAATTTTGATTTACAGAGGATAAGTTTGCTGGACTTTCTACTCAGAACAAAGACACCTATGATATAACATCTTTGTTTTGTAGCAACTGCCCAGAAAATAAGCAGTAATTTTAAACAGTCAGTTGCAAGTTAACGAGAGAATGTGATGCAATAAAATTCCACACTGTTTAATAAAATATTTAATTAAATCCTTGTGAAATTTTTTGGCTTTTGTATTGACTGGCTACAAATAACCTCTGAGTGCCTAAAGGGGTTTCTTGAGATGCAGCTGTAAATTCTTACCAGGAGACCTCATATTCTGTGATTATTAACAGTTTTAAACAATTATTTCTAGACTCCATAGGGTGACTAGGTACAGTAGATTAAAATAAAGGCATAAGCCCTGCCCAAAGGTAGCAAGATTGACACTGTAAAAAATGGATAAGGTGGAAGGAAGACATCAGTTTGTAAATGGCAGCAGGAAGAGGTATATTTTGGAACATGTGCATTTCAAAATGCAGCACTGTTCTGTCAGTCTGCTTAAAGCAAGGCTTTCCACTCAGCAGTCTTGATCTGGAAATTCATATAAAGGTAATGTGGCTTTTTTACCCTGTTCTTTCCTTGGACTGAGGTTGGGAAGCTCTGCAGGTGCAACTGCTTCCTGGGTCCCTCTGGTCAGTGGTTTGGACCAGGCTGATCTTCTGTTGGTAGGTGACCTTGATGGGGGGAGGTGGTGTAATCTCTCAGCAGCCCTTAGTGTTCTGCAACCTCTTGATAAGCACATTCCATGTCTCAGTTCTGTTTTGACAAAACATGTTGTGGATATTTAATATTTGTGCTCTCGCTGGTCTATCTAGGCATCTCAGAAATAGGAGAAAAAAATTATTAACTCTTGGTTTCTGCAGAAAAAAGAACTTGTACTGCAACAATTAGTGTTTATTCTTTGTAGTACACTGGCATTTTGTGTTTAGAGAAGCAAATATCCGTTTAGCTACAGTTTGGATTAGGTCACCTGATTTTAAAAACGGGGATTGAGGGATTTGCTTGCTTTTTTCAGTCCTTGGGAGAGATGGCTGAAACCTGAAAAACAGCACTTTTGATGTACAATATGTGTAGGCACACACACAAAAGTTTTTTTTCAACTGTCCTCAAAACCTTTCCCTCTGCATTTTGCTTTTTTTCTTCTTTTGCCATGGGACCTTTTTTATTCTGAAGAAGCCTGACATGCAAATTGATTGTCTGAATGTGATTAACGTCAAGTGGTTTTGCTAAGTAGCACAAACCAGAGGGGTGGGCTGGGGAATCCAGAGAGCATAAACTCCCAGTAACATTTCGCTGAGCAAATCTGGAACAAAACTTAGTTGTAATAACTAATGGCCACATAATAATAATAATAATAATAATAATAATAATAATAATTTGTCGACTGCCCTTCATAAAAAACAAACCAATATCTTCCCCCTCCCACAAACACATTTAAAAAACCATAGAATGTTAATCAGCCAAACGCCTGATTGTAGAGAAATACTTTTATTATGTGTTGTTGTTGGACACGACTAAACGACTAAACAACAACAACAATAAATAAAATATATTACAATATATAATTGTAAATTATAATATAATATATAATATAATTATAATTTTATAAATATTATGTGTATATGTATTATTATTATTATTATTATTACTGTATTATTATTATTATTATTATTACTGCGCAAAACGAATGCGCTCGACGGCGCTCCTTCTGATGCATTCTGGTGGCTGTAGTTCTCCGTGGGTCACTTCCGGAGGCCGGCGGTTCTGTATGCACCGCACAAAGAAAGGGGGGAGGAGTCCTGCCATACTACGGTTCCGGTGTTTGCCCTTCCGATTCTCTGCCGCGAGGGATGCCGGGAGTTGTAGTTTAGGCGCCGGCACGCCGCGAACTGCTACGTTTCCTACACCTGGATCCTCCCAGCTGCTGCGCCTCATCCTCTGAAAGCGGGCGGGCGGCGACGGGCTGCCCCGTCCCGGCTCCGAGCGAGCAACGGGCCTTGTGGCGGGGAGGGAGGAGGTGGAGGAAGAAGGATGGAGGCGGCTTGGCGCCAGGGCGGCCGTGGCCGGGGAAGGGGGAGAGCCGGAGCTGGCGGGGCCCCTGCAGGCAGCGGACCTGGCGGCCGGGGAAGGGGAAGGGGAGGCGCCTCCCCGGCCGCCGGGGCTTGTAGTAATAACGCCTCAGGAGCCCGCGGTGAGTATTTTCACAACCTCACACACCTACCGTAGGGGGGGGGAACCCCTCATACTCTACTTGGGGCCCAGGTGAAATAGGAGAGGCATGAGGAGGTGTTTTTTTTTTATTATTATTATTATTATTATTATTAAAATAAAATGTATTGAAGGGAAAGCAAGAATGCAGCGCACTGCAGCTGCCTCAAGTGCATTTATTACTATTTTTTACTCTCTCTCTCTCTCTCTCTCTGTGTGTGTGTGTGTGTATATATATATATATATTATAATACATAATATATATAATAAATTATATTATATTATATTATATTATATTATATTATATTATATTATATTATATTATATTATATTATATATTTAAAAAAGGCTTCTTGGTATGGTGGGAGAGGAGGCTTAGATACACCCTTGCATAGCTTCTAATCGCCCTGAGCAGAAGCTGAATTCTTGTTCGAAGTGTAGGTATACTGTACTGTATATATCTTCATTAGGATACAAATCAGTTCATAATAGGGACCATTTTAATTTAAGGTGGACTCTCTTAAGTTAATGTGTTTTTAACATGTACAGTTTACGCTTGTTTTGATCCGTATTAAGGTTAATGTTATTATGTTTTATACCCTGTCTTTCTCCCTAACAGGGACTCAAGGCAGCTTACAATAAGAGCAGTTGAAAACTGTTGGGTGGGAAATCATTAGAAACAACAACCAATTAAGCATTGATAGAATTAAGGCAAATATAAAATGTATTAAAAACAGACAGATAATTACAATAAAAAGGCACCAGCCTTTCACTAAAAGCAATCGATTTCTTAAAACCTGCTCAATTATTTGATACATTGGAGCCAAGCCAAGAACTGGGAGCATGCCTGATTTGTGTGGCGGCTGCTGTAATTATTGAACATTAGGTCATTTGCGATATTGTTGCTGTGCTTGACATAGCTGAACTTATTTGAAAACCAGACAAGTATTATATGCAAATGTGCTTACATGACGCTCATTGACTCCCCCCCACCCCCAGAATCCTGGAACTATAGTTTACCCCTCACAAAGCTAGAAGTCGCAGCACCCTTAAAACTGCAGTTCCCAGGATTCTTGGGGGGAAGCAATGACCTTTAAATGTATGGATGTGAATATGGAATCCCCACACCAGAGAATAGAAGCAGCTGTTTGGAGGAGAGATGCAGCCAATGGATGTATGAAGACTTAGGCATTCCCTTCCACTGCTTCTTTGCTCCAAAATGGCCCCTTCTGAAGCAGGAAAAAAAGCTGTTAAGGGTTTGCTTATGCACATTTATGTGTAACTATAAGTTGGGCCCTTAGATACAAGCCATTGTATGCCTTCTTCACCTTTGCAGCAGAAGTGCAGGTGTAAATGAGCTTGTATACATACAAGCTCATCGCAATATATACAAGCTCATTTACACCTGCACTCCTGGTAGTTGGTTTTCCTGGGATGCGGGTGGTGCTGTGGCTTAAACCACAGAGCCACTCTATTGCTGATCAGAAGGTCGGCGGTTTGAATCCCCGTGACGGGGTGAGCTCCCGTTGTTCAGTCCCTGCTTCTGCCAACCTTGCAGTTTGAAAGCACGAAGTGCAAGTAGATAAATAGGTACCACTCCTGCAAGAAGGTAAACGGTGTTTCCGTGTGCTCTGGTTCGCCAGAAGCGGCTTAGTCATGCTGGCCACATTACACAGAAGCTGTACGCCGGCTCCCTCGGCCAGTAAAGCGAGATGAGTGCCGCAACCCCAGAGTCGTCCGCGACTGGATCCAATGGTCAGGGGTCCCTTTACCTTTATACGTTGCTTATGCAGTAAGAACCAGGGAAGTATAGGCTGTGTTTCAAGAAAATACGGAAACCAGCTGTGAAGAGAGTCATGTGCCCCTTCCAAGAATGCCAGAAGATAATCGAAACTGCCAGGATGTGGCCTTTGTAAAAAAAAATATCTTCATTTAAAAGCATCTAATGTTTGCTTTGTTGGTTAGATAGTTAAACAGAGTTTTTATTAGTTGCATTTATTTTGCTGAAAGATACTGTCACATTTTTAACTCTATTTAAACTTTGTTCCCCTAACAGAGCTAACCTCTCAGAAAAAATTTGATGAAATTAAGAAGGCTAACCAAGCTGCAGCTAGAAAGCTTGTTGAAGATCAGTTCAGTTCCTCCTCTGAAGAAGAAGATGAAGATATCAAAGGAAAACATGGAAAAATATTGGCCAAGACATTTACCACTTATACAAATCAAACTGGTAAAGCTTTTATTTATTTATTTCACATGCCCTAGCCTTATAAAGACCTACCTATCACTACACTGAGATCATTATTCAGATAATGATTTCTATAATTGGGGTAGTAACACATTAATGAATGCTTTTATTATAGGAACAATACAGTATGTATGCTCAGAAATATAGCTCAATCTATCACAAAAGTAATAAGTGTAACAGTAAATACAGCAGCTGTAGGAGACTATATAACACTGTTCTTAAAAGATCTGCGCTGGTTGCCTATTCACTACCAAGCCTAATTCAAGCCTAAATGGCTTGGGACCTAGTTAACAGAGGGAGCCCCTCTCCCTGTACCATTCAGCCTGTGAGTTGAGATTCACTGGAGATTTGGGTGACTAAAACTTGGAAAAGGCCTACTTTTTGATAGTCCCCTGATTACGAAATAGTCTTCCCACAAACAGTCTCTTAGTAGTCATTATACTTTGGGGTTTAGAGAGGTATGGCCTTGATTCATGTATGGTTTCCATTTCAGACCATCAGTAAATGTTAGCGTGGCATTTTGTTTTACATGGAAATAACAGCTTCACAAATAAGCTTTTGATTTTTCCTTTGGCACTGGTCCTCTAACATTAGGATAAAATAGTAATGACTACTGCTTTGTATAAAAAACAAAATTGTCTTCCTGTGTTGTTCAAAGATGGAGATGCAAGTGAACTGGAACGCACAAGGCAGTACATGAATGATGCTTTTCAGTCTGGGGCAATGACGTGCTTGATATGTATTGCTTCAATTAAGAGAAACCAAGCGGTAAGCATCTTACACTATAGAGTATTGTAACAGTACCACTTCTTCAACATTTGCTGTTTAGTTGGAATATATTTGTTCTTCAGTTAGAGAGGGCATATAAAGAAGTATGCTTTCGACTGCACTGCCACTTTGTCTTTGGAACTCCCTTCAAAATGCTGTTGATAGCTTCAGAAAGTGATCAAAAGCCTCCCATTTTTCAGACATTCATATTGTGGCTGGGCATGAAAAAGTAATTTTGCTTTATTACTTTGACTGCCTGAATTGGGTCCAGCTGCAGAAATCCAACCTGTTCTCTGCATCCCGTTACATTTATTTAGGGAATCGTCAGCACATTCCCCCCCCCCCCCACCTAAGAAGCCATAGTAAGAGCTAGTGGTACAATTGAAGTCACCACTTCTGATACTAAAATTGCCATGTGTTGAAAGCATCAGTCAAGCTCTGGCCTTTAGCACTCTCTCACTTGTGCATTCTTGCTCTGAATGGAATGGATCCTAGCCAAGACAAGCATACTCTGAAAGGGGTCAGGTCCAAGGAAGAGTGACTTATTTGAAGTACAGATGCACATCATAGTAAAGCAAACTATGGCTTATCAGGACTGTGAGAATGTGTTGACTCCCAGAAAGGAGCTCATACCCATGTGGCTCCTCTCCTGGTCTTTTTAGCGCAATGCAAGATTGGCTTAGTGTATCATTTGAACCTAGGATCGTGGTTAAGGTCTCTCCTCCTTAACCACCCAAGGTTTGTCCTCTGGTTAATGGCTAAGGAGGAGAGACCTTAACCACGATCCTAGGTTCAAATGATACACTAAACCAAACCTTGGCTTATCTGCTTCATTGCACTATGCTTAATAATAATAACCATTAATAATTATATTATTTGTACCCTGCCCACCTGACTGGGTTACACCAGCGACTCTGGGCAGCTTCCAACAAATATAAAAGCACAATAAAACATCAAATATTTAAAACTTCCCTATAGAGAGCTGCCTTCAGATGTCTTCTAAAAGTTGTATAGTTATTTATCTCCTTGACACCTGAGGGGTGTGTGTGCATTCCACAAGGTGTAAGGCACTCTGCCTGGTTCCTGTAACCTTCTCATAGTGAGGGAACCACTAGAAGGCCCTTGGAGCTGGAACTCACCGTCCAGGCTGAATGGTGGGGGTGGAGATGCCCCTTCACGTATACAGGACCGAGGCCATTTTGGGTTTTAAAGGTCAGCACCAACACTTTGGTGAACACAGTGGGTTCAAGATGCTCTCCAGGAGTCAGTATGGCCACACGGTCTTGGTAAACTATAGTGTGGATTGTTGTGAAATACAGAAATTGTGAAATTGTGTCTGTCATGCTTTGACCACATTTTTAAAAAAACTACTAATAAGTCTGTGCTGCATTTGTTAAAACTCTATAACAGACTCTGTAGTGGGGATGATACCGTATTTATTTGAATGTAATGTGCACCTTTTTTGGCCAAATTACATTGCGAAAATTAGGGTGCGCATTAGATTCAATGGAGCATTCGATTCATGTAAATACGCTTTAAAAAAGTTTTTTTAATAAATAAAATGGCTGCTTTACACAGCCAGATAACAGGATCTACATCAGGACATAGCACAATAAATAAAACCCAATATTCACCTTAGGTTTTTTTGCGGCGGTGGGAAAGGAGGATTGTTGCATATGTGTGTTGAATTTTATACAGCAGATCAGCATGTTTACTTGGAAAGGTCTTTGAAACATCTTTATCTGTCTTCTAGGTCTGGAGTTGTTCTGGATGTTTCTGCATATTTCACATGCCTTGCATTCAGAAGTGGGCTAAGGATAGCCTTTTCCTAATATCTTCTCCATTGACAGATGATGATTTTGGAAAGAGGGATTATCCATGGCCTTGGTAGGCTTTTAAGGTTTTATTTTGCAAGCTCCTTTATGTGGTGGGAAAACAGTACTTAAAAGAAGAGCTAGACAGCTGTAAAATGTGAGCTCTAATGTTGCATTTAATGAAAAAATTCCTTTGCGTTTAAGTATCTTTAGCAATGCCAGGATACGTTGGTGTGTGCATGAAAAATACCACCTCCGTGACGGAGGACTTGCCTGCACTGTGAGCAAAGCCAACTAAAGTTAAACACTTTTAAGTAGTAATGGGTGAACTTAAAACATTGTAAATCAGTTGAATCCCACACCATTTGCTCAGATGAAAGTTCTCTGTTTCAAGAACTTTTAGTATATACACTTTTAAAGCTGGAAAAAGGCTCCTGTTGAAACATAACATAATCAAATATAAAATAATGTCTGAGATCAGAAAACCTAATTTCTCCCTCCTCTTTGCTAACCCTAGTTGGTATAATATGCCCTTTTGATCTTCCCTTGCATTTTGACCTGAATTCTTTTCGCCTCTAGCCTTGTTTAATGGCATATGTGATCCTGTTTTGTTCTTTTGAGTGGTGCTTAGGGTTAAGCAGTTGCACAGCAGCAATAGAGTGGAAATGTGAAATTTCCCTGTGAGAATTTTGATCTCTGACCTCTTCATTCAGTGCACAGTTGTAATGATAATGTTAGTTGAAGTATCACAAAAAAGTCTTACTTGGGTACAGTGTGGATGGAAGTCTATACACTGAGCAAGACAGCGGTTCTTTTGAGTGGGTGGCTTATTTTTATTTTTTTGGAGAAATAGTGTTTGGCTTCTCCCCGTGGGATGGATATCTCTGCATCCTGTTATATCACTGGAGGCCCAAGTGACCTTGGTAGTGCAGAGTGCTTTTCACCAGCTTAGGCTGGCATATCAATGGTAAACTCTTTGGGATAGAGAGAGCCTGACAACTATCATCCATGGGTTGGTTACTTTATTGTTAGACTATTGTTATATGGGACTGCTGTTGAAGACGGTAGAAACACTTTTGAAAGCCCTACATGGCTTTGGACCTAGCTACCTGAAGGGACACCTGCTTCCATGTCAAGCTTCCATAAACTAAGACAATCTGCTAAGTGAGGCAGCTGGTAGCCAGGGAAAATGTATTTTTGATTGCTGTGCCGTCTCTGTAGAATTCCCTCCCCCCTCGAGAGGTTCACCTGGTGCTTATGCTGGTATCTTTTTGGCAACAGATAAATACTTTTATTCTCTGGGGCTGCTTAAACCGTTTTCTCTCTTTAATGCTGCTTTGACTTAGGATCATAGAAGTGTAGAGTTGGTCTTGGTCATCTAGTCCAAGCCACTGCAATGCAGGAATCTTTTGCACAATGTGGTTCTCAAACCCATGACCGTTTAAGAATGCATTTGGATGGAATCTGTATCTTTAATATGTTTTTACATGCATCTCTGTAAATTTCCTGGAAACCCTTTTTTGAAAGGCAGTGTAAAAAATCCTGTAAATAAATAAATATTTCAGTTGCTAATGGTTGATGTTATAGTGTTATGTGTTTTTTTTTTTTGCATTGTTGGTAAACTCTGGACTTCGAATAGGCATTTAGCATCCATAATTGTGGCTGCATCACTGTTGCGGTTGCAGTAAAGTAATATACTTCAGCTGAACTTTACCAAAGTCTCCGTGAATTTTCCCTCTAATCTTTCAGTCCAAAGTGCAGATTTGAGTACAAGCGATCGGAGACTCCCACTCGCTACTACTGCTACTGCAGAAAGGTAGAGGACCCACCACTTGATCCCTGGCTAGTTCCGCATTCCTGTGGCCAAGTATGTGAAAGAGATTTCAGGCCTCCCTGTGGACACAGGTGCCTGCTACTTTGTCACCCAGGTATGTGATATTAATGTAACTGTACATAAGCTATACAGCCGTACCCTGGAAGTCGAACGGAATCCGTTCTGGAAGTCCATTCAACTTCCAAAATGTTTGGAAACCAAAGTGCGTCTTCTGATTGGCTACAGGAAGCTCCTGCAGCCAGTTGGAAGCCGCGGATGCCCCGTCAGACGTTCGGCTTCCAAAAATAGTTTGCAAACCGGAGCAGTAGCTTCCAGGTTTGCAGCATTCAGGAGCCAAAACATTTGGGAACCAAGCTGTTCCAAAACCAAGGTATGACTGTAATTAAAAGCCTAGGGTGGTGCAGATTTAAAAATGTAATATGGTTACTAATATGGTTACGTAAGAGTGAACTGAATTTTTACATCAGGTGGCACATTAAAAAGTTGCCAATAAGTGAAAACTTTGGGATACTAGCCACTACTTACTGTATAACTAACATGCACATACTAAATACAATATAATACAATCTCACACATGGATTTCTCATTGCGGCACAATAGCTTTGTGAGGTAGCTTAGGCTGCCCTAAGTTAACCAGCAAATTTCAGGACAGAGGGGATTTGAACCAAGGTCTCCCTGGTCCCTGTTGATTCTGACTTGACAACTCGGATGTTCTGTGCTGGAGTATCATTTCTGTGATAACCTTTCTTTTTCTTATTTCTAGGTCCTTGCCCGCCTTGTCCAAAGATGGTCACAATAGCCTGCTACTGCAAGAAGGCTAAGCCTGTGCCACGAAGATGCAGTACAAAAGAGTGGTCGTGTCAGCTGCCCTGTGGGCGAAAGCTGCCTTGTGGACAGCACAACTGTGAGAAACCTTGTCATCCAGGTAGATGTTTCTGTGGAGGAGGTTACTTTAGGTTGACTCTCATGCTTGTCAGCAGGATCAGTTTTCTCCCTCCCCTCTTCTAACACTCCCCCCCCCGCCCTGTCCTTCTCCCCAGTGGGTGAAGAAATTAAAACAATCACTGTCCAAGCTGCATTCTAATATTTAACTCTGCCTTACCTTTAGGAGACTGCCAGCCCTGTCCAAGATTCAGTAAACAAGCTTGCATCTGTGGTAGGCAAGTAGCAGAAAGGCTCTGTGCAAGTCCTTTATGGCAGTGCGATCAGGTAAGTTTCCTTAAATGTTGCCATGTTTTGTCATCAAATATAGGGTTTTGTTATATAAGAAGTGTTGTTACCAGCGTTTACTCTGTCTCTCGCCCAACCTCTAGCAAGAAATCTTATGTGTTAACATGAAGAAGCATAAGGAATTTATGGCGCCATTTGGAAAAAACAGCAACTTTGGTCCCACTTTATACAATTAAGCAAAGAACATTTGTTTTGCAGCACCTGTCTGCCCACTGAGCCTCTTCATTCCTACGGAAGCAGTTGGGTGTGCTTAGTTTTTCACACGTGGCTTCTCCATTTTGGCTTCATTTATGTTAAATAAATCATGACACGGTGTAATACGCCATGTGTTGTTGTTCATCAGAGGTTGTATTTACCTTATTTTAAGACCTGCTAAGGAGCAGATGGTTGTTATTACGTCCTGATAGGTAAAACCACAGAGTTCAAAGAGCACGTTCTTCCTTTTTAACAAGACTGTATGGTTAGCAGCAGACCTACCAGCAGGCTTGCAACTCAGCTGGGATTACAGGCTGGGGTGTAGGTGTACTGGTTGTTTGAATCATCACTTCTGTGCCGAACCACTTTGTATCCATGCTATGTGCTGGAGCTTTCCTGGCCCTTCCCTATCACCACAGCTCCCTGTCCATCCTACCCCCACCCCTCGAGAACCCTATTCCTCAGGGAATGGGGATGACTTCAGATGGTTTGGGGTGCTTCTTCGTTGGGAAGGAGAAATTGGGAGGCTGCCCTCTGTGACCAGAAGAACCTTCAGCTTCTTCTAGAACAGTTCTGGATCCATGCCATAGCTTCTAGACTAGAGTCTGTGGCCACATTTTATGCAAGTGGCTATGAATAACAACAACAACAACATTTATTGCATTAGCCGTATGGCCATAGCACAAGTACAAACAGACAGGCAACTGTCGCACAGCAATAAAACTACAACAAATACAATTAGAACATTAAATATAAAATCCAGGTAAATGCAGCTGGTTAGGTAAAGGTGAAAGCAATGCGTGTTGGCTAAAAATATAACAGGAATTTATACAGGACTAGGGCCTGGCTGGTTGGCCAGGAAAGCGGCCCTGAGTTTAAGGGCCTGTAAAATATAGATAGCTACGTCACGTGAAACCAAGGGGTTGGCGTCCACCAGTAAAAACTTCATGCGATCGATGTCCCGTAAGATGGTCGTCGGGATTGAAAGGAGAAGCCTGGATCTTACAGGGTCATATAGAGAACAGTAAAAGAAAAAGTGTATATAGTCCTCTATCATTCCCTCATTGCATGGGCAGAGTCGGAGGTTCAGTGGTATGTTGGAAAAAACGCCGTGTAAGAATGCTGTAGGTGTGGCGTGGAATCGGGCTAGTGCTATGAATAAAAGGTTTTACAAGAGAGCCCAATAATTCCTTGTTTAGCGTGCGTTTGACGCAGTGGTTATTACAAAATACAGTCGGTTGCATTCAGCAGTGCCCTCTTGTTGACAGAACACTCCTTGATCCAGTGGAGGCTTCCGTCATCACCGCACGAAGAAGCATCATTTTTTTGTTGATCTTCCTCCCCCTCTGCAGCTTCCCACACATGAACCCAGTTTTGTTCAAGAGTAGTGGATGGTGATATGCAGCTGCTGACAGGAGAGGAATTGGTCAAAATGACCTCCCTTCCTGTTATGCTGACTGACTGAAGTATCCACTGAATCAAAGAGCCTTCTGTCAGCAGAGGGACGTCATTGGATGTAACCCAATATTTATAAGTCTCAAAGCCCCTTTGAGGGCCTAGACTTGCTCGTTTTTATGTTGTAAACTGGCATAAAAATGCGAAAATAAACATCGCTCTCCTTTTCTGTTGTCTCCTTTGTGGCATGGTTACACATGAAGGAGGACGGGGAAATTTCAGCACATTCAGCTTCTCTCGGCCTTGGCATGGCAAGCTTCACCTGCAGAAATTTCCCTTTTTGCCGCACTTGTCGTGAAACAGGAGGAGGGCTCCTAGTATCTTGTAGGCTTTCCCCCCTGAGAGTTTGAAAGTTTTAGTTTATATCTTTGTGGTGTGTTACTGTTGTTGAATAATAAATAATTTTGGTCATACTGTCCATGGCAGTGAACAGTCTTGCCTTTGCAGAAAGAGCCTCTGCAAAGGGCTGTGTGTACAGTGCAGTTCTCTGCCTGTAGAGCTCAGATGCATTTTACATCTGCAGTCTACAGTTCCCTCCCTGACCTGTTACAATGATGAGAGCTTCGCTAGTGAAATATGAAAGCTGCATCAGGTTTTTTGTTTTTTGCAAAATAGTCAACTTTCGTTGCTCTGTGATTAAAATGTAACGTCACAGAAAAATTACCTCCTGTGGCCAAACATCATACTAAACCATAGTTTGGTGTGACCTGAAGAAACGGGAATGAGGTTCAATGAACTTTGGGCTCGCTTGCTCCTCCTGCTGCATGGCTGGAAGGAAGAGTTTGGAAGCTTCCATGCATCCAATTTGATTTATCCCAAACAAACCAATAGCGGACTTCCGGTCTGTCGCGGTGGAAAGAAGGACGCAGGGACTTTGCGTGCCGAAGTCCCTGGCCTCGCGGAGGGGGGGGGAGTCCGCAGAGCGAGCGGACTCCCCGTAAAAGCACCGGGTAGAGAGTCCCGGTGACTCACGCGCCCAGCGGCTGCTCCGTTTTGCGGATCCCCCGCTGCCCGAGAGCTCAGTAGAGCGATCGAGAGCCGGCGGGGTGGAACCGCGGGAGCCATTTTGGGCTATATCTTACCTCCGAGAAGCGAAGCTCCGAGTCCTGACCCGGCAAGCGGCGGATTCTTCCAAACAAAATTAAAGGTTTCCATAAAGTAAGTGGAATTTTTATTTGGAATTTAAAATCACCAATTGGAAAAATAGGAGAGACTTTAAAGAAACGGAAGTCGGTCTCTTCCTAATGGCAAACCGGGAGGCGCTTTAAATAAACCCAAGCCGAAAGATGAAAAAGTTTCTGGGACGGTGGACCCGAGAGAAAGAAAGACTTTTTTGAACCTTCTCAGCTCCCGAGTCCGGCACCCCTTGAGGTACAGCATTATTAAGGGGAAGAGCGCTTTGACAGCTGTCAAAAGCTGTCAAACTGTCAAAAGACCGGGTGGATTTATTGCATTGCTGTGAACAGTAAAAATTGACTGAAAATGTGGTAGAACTATTTAAATTGGAATTAAGAATGGATTTGTGATTGAGTTAAAGACAAAGGAAAAGAACAGCCAAAATGGAGTCGATCGTCTAACAGGAAGGAATTTTCCAGCACCCTTTGCTCCCTATCTCCTGTTTGTCTGCGGTTAAGAGAAGTATGAAAACAAAGTATTCTCGAGCCTTCCAGGAGGCTGTGCTGAACTATTTACAAACATGGGAGGACATTTACAAGGAACGGCAACATCCCAATTTACCATCAGTTGAGGCTGAAGTCCAAGTTCAGGACTTAGAGGATAATTTGGATTTGGAGACTGTTGAGTTTGAGACTGTGTGTGAGGAGAAACAACCTGATGAGAATCTTGAAGGGGACTTGGACTATAAAAAATATGTTTGGGATGAAGCAAAGCATGAATTTCAAAAGGAAGAAAAACAAGCAGAGCAAGAAAATGAGAAGCAAAGGAACATGAAGATCAATGGAACTGAAGACCCTGGAGGGGCTAAAATGTGGGGTGGTGTTATTGAGGGATGGGAAGGCCTGGAGATGGAACTGGGAAAGAACTGGTGTGGGGTGAAAATTTTAGTTAAAAGGTTTTGTTTTGGCTTTTGAAAGACGGTTTTCGAAATCTTGGCTTGCTAACGGAAATGCTGATCCAATTGGGGGAAAAGACTTAGGGAGAGGGGATGGAGGGTAAAAAAGAAAAAAAAAAGCTGTGTTTTCTGGAGGGAGTTAGAAGAATGGCTGAGGAAAGAATTTTTAGGTTAATACTAATTTTTGTGAGTTCAGATAGGTGTCTGGGCAGAGAGCTGCTTATCCTCCTCTCCTTACTCTGAGGCACCCAGTGGCAGGGGGTGCTCAGAGGGGTGAGGAGGGGGTGGAAAGAAACCCAGACACAATAATGGAACCTTGGAAGTGCTGTGCCCTACGGGTTCCTCTTGTGGCAGGAGGGGGCCTGTGGGAGGGCAGCATGGAAAAGGAGGAGGATTAAGTTAATATTATAAGAAAAGGATTTTGAATTGGAATAGAAAACCCGCCATAAGTAACTAGAGATTGTCAGGAAAACCAGGAGGAAGAGTATCGAGGAAGTCACAATTATAATGTTAAGATAATAAGAATTGGGAAATTATATTTTTTCCCTATTGTTGTTGTGTTTGTATTTGTTTAAGTATGTTTATGAAAGAGCTGGGGGAAACCAATCCTCAGAGCTCCTCCATTCCTGTCCTTTCAGTGGCAGGGAGGGGATGTGGGGGGAGGGGGGAGGCCAAACCCAACTTATAATGGACCCCTTTGATTCTTAACGCACACGGGTACTACCGGTGGCAGAGGTGGACCGGTGGGTGGAGGGAAAACGAAGGGACAGTGCTATATTGTATGTTTTGTTTGTCTTGTCTGTATAAAATTAATAAAATTTATTATAAAAAAAAACCAATAGCTAATGTTAAACACAGTTTATTGGTTCTGATGAAACTACAAACTGTGGTTAAGTAAAAGCTCCCAAACTCCTCCCAGCCACATAGGAGGGAAGAGTGAACTTGCAAGCTCACGGCTGATACATACGCATTGTACTAAATTGTGGCTTAGCATGCTGCTGGAATATGTCCAGTCTGTAATTGCTTGTCATCTTTTCTTGCTGAATAAGGCTGATGTAACTTGAACAAAGCTTTGCTCCGAAGGATGTTTAATTCTTATAACAAAATGGTTCAGGAAGAGTTCACCTATTCCTTTTTATTAACATGGAATTCAGGGAGCAATCACCTTTTTCCTTCTTGCATTCCATTGGATTTTTGTATTTTGTTGCTTTGTTAAATTTCTCACTTGCATGTGCTGTATGTGTTTTCCCAACAGGTGTGTGGCAAAACATTGCCTTGTGGTTATCATGCCTGTGAACAGATTTGTCATGCTGGCTCTTGTGGGGAGTGTCCCCGATCTGGCAAAAGGAGTTGTCCATGTGGAAAATCAAGTAAGAATGTGTTTCTTTTCTGCCCATCTAGCATGCATCCAGTTCACCAATATAGCTAAATTTCATGAAATCTAAACTGCATTCAAATACAAGTTGAAGTAATACAAAAGCAGACTTTTGTTAAATTTAAAGTTTGCCCAGAATGAAGTTAGACACAAGACCTGCCTAGCTTAATTAAATTGGGCCCTTTATATAAAAACCGTAACTCCTTTTCTTGACGTAAAGCCTTATTTTTTATGAAACAACAGACACAAAAATGTAGCTTTCATTTTTCAATTATGTAGAATAAATGACAGAAGCATTGCTGTTTTGTTTTGACTTAGAATTTTCTTTACCGTGTACGGAGGATGTGCCTACATGTGGAGACAGTTGTGACAAAGCTCTTGACTGTGGGATTCATAGATGTTCCCAGCGCTGCCACCGAGGTCCCTGTGAAATCTGTAGACAGGTTAGCATTTTTCTTCCAGTTCAGTCACATGCTTTTGAATAACTTTTCATTATTTCAGGACCTCTGAAGGTCTTTATCTCCAATGAGCTTCCTGGAGTCAGAGAAAATTAAGATAGGTTTCTTCTTTTAGCTGTCCTCTCCCTCTCTGAGCTCAGGAAACATGCTGTCTCTACTGCTTTGTGCCCTCAACCAAAAAAAAAAGCTCCCACAACCCCTAGCTTTTGTCCTTCAAATCTGGAAATTAGATAAAGTTCCTGTATTGGCTCCTTTCCTTGGATTTATGTGTGGGAGCATGCTTAAATGTGGCCTGTTATCTGCTTATCTGCTTTTTGTTGTAAGGATTCAAAATGTCATTGTCTTCAGCAATCCCATTGAAGAGTGTCCTTCAGAATAAGCTTAAAGATTGTAAAAATCGAGGCAGGAAGGTAAACTTTCCCAAAGTCTGTCATCCACTTGGATAGTTCTAAGAGGACATTGCGAGATTCCATATTCTGCAGGCCCACTGGTAGCTGCTGCCCCTAATTTCAACCTCTGCTAGCTCCTCTACCTCTTAAGTTTCCTTTTTCTGATGATATAGGCTTGTTTCACCATCATTTTGGCTGCTACTTGCTTGAAAAGGCATATTCTAAACTAACTACAGTTTCTTCCTCTTCTGAAAATGGTGGCATTCCCAACAATCTCAAATTTCTTTCCTCCTTCATTTTCTACTGTCTCTTCTTAGGCCTATATCATACAAACAGATGAGAAGGTAAACAGTTTTCCTGAGGTCGGGTCAAATTAAGTTGTTGTTTCCATGAGGACGTGCCCCATCTTTTTGATTCTAGTTACTCCTATTACCATGAAGGGGCCTGTACAGAAGCTCTAGCCTGTGAAATAGTTTCTTTCCGGCCTCTTGTCACACAACATGCTAGACTCTTCTATGCAGCTTAATTTCCACCATTGAATTATTTTGTATGCTACTTTCCCCCCCTCCTGAATGCTAATCTGTGACGAGTTCCATGCATTTTTGCTGTCAGTGATGCGCCTTAATTTTAACATGCTGAACGTACAACTCCTAGCTTTAGTTTTCTTCCATTTGTATCTCAACAGGAAGTTGAAAAGCAGTGCCGCTGTGGAAAGCATATGAAGCAGATGCCCTGCCATAAGCCATACCTTTGTGAAACAAAGTGTGCCAAAATCCGTGACTGTCAAAAACACCAGTGCAAGAGGAAGGTGAGTAGGTATTGAGGATGCATCACCATCCTTTTGTAGCTAGAGTCGTTTGGAAAAGTTTGGTACAACTTCCAAAAATGCTTCTGTTTCTGAGACACAGCCTGTAAGCATGTGGGGGCAGCTGAGGAAGCCACAGCAGTTTTCAGCTTGCAGTGGCCCGGCTTGCACATCATGCTATGTGCAAACTATGGCTTACTGAGACCAGGCAAACATACTGGCTCAAGAGAGGAGCTTGCACCAACTTCATTGCACTGTGGTCCTTTGGACTCAGTGCAGCAGCCAAGTCAAGGTTTGACTTAGCACATTGTCCAAACCTGCAGTTGTGGTTAAGCTCTCTCCTCCTTAACCATGAGTTGTAGACAGTAACAGCTGTAACTCGTGCTTACGGAGGCTTGAGCGTGTAACAACTAGCTTAGGTTCGGACAACTGCTAAGCCAAACCTTGGCTTAGCTGCCATGCTGCGTTGAGTTAAAAGGACTGGGGAGGAGCAAAAGGGTTGTCACCTGCTTGGGAGCACACGTCAAGTGATGGTTTGGCTTAGCATTACTTGCGAACGTGGCCTGTGACGGCTGTTTTGCTGTTCTTTTGTGGTGGCGAAAGCCCCCACATACTTTGGATTTCTTTGTTCTTCTGTATTGCCGTTCCACTCACAGAAAAAGAAATCGGGTTATTTAAGAATGGTCTAATTCAAAAACTGACGCTCTTACAACACCTACACTGTGAAATACCTGCAGAAGGTGGCAGTAGCGATTCTTTATGGGCTAGCTTGTTGGAGCAGTCAGAAAAGAAATATACTAGTTCTCTGATATGCATGATCTTCCTTCAGGTGGAGATGAAATAGCTTTCAAAGGCTTAAAGGAGCAAGGGGGTGGGGAGTAATGTAGAAGAGGAGTATGTGCTTTCTAGGTACTGAATGAATTTAGTAGTTCAAATCCAATAATCCAATACTGTATACAGGAGAAACTTGGAGGGTGAAGTAGTTGGTTCTGGAAAGCTTTATTGCTTTTTATATTCCATTTTTCCACCCCCTTTCCCTGGAGCACTTTCCTTACTCATTTATTTCATTTACAATATTTGTATCCCTCTCCATGATAGTGCTCTCTGGATGGCTCACAAGAAAACATTTAACACTGGTCTCTCATTGGTCCTTAACTCTATCTTGTCCTTGTTATATTTAAGAGACGTCTTCAGTTTTTCCTTTTTTTTTATTACTCCCAAACTTTTTCAGATGAACCGTTTTACTGAGCTTTGTTAGCCTGTCCCTCCCCATGTCTTGTATGTGTCTGAGATTATAGGTTTTTGAAGAAGAACTGTTTTTAGAGGTAGAGAGGAAGCTGATTAAATCAAATGTATTCAAGGTAACATACAAAATATAATTGCAGTTTCATCAAAACCGTGCTAAAACAGGTGCTTAGTTGTAGGTGCTATAAAAAGAATAATAGCAAAGTCTTCATTTTGGGCCGAGAATAGAAAGAAATGTGGTGAAACAGTTAAGAGAGATTCAGCTGTGTGTGTGTGTGTGTGTGTGTGTGTGTGTGTGTGTGTGTGTATATATATATATATATATATATATATATATATATATATATATATATATACATATATGCTTTGTTAGGGCCAAACTAAAGAGGTTTATCAAAAGCAAGCAGGAGGTGACGGCACTGAGACTGAAAATCCCCCATTTGAAGGTGCTGTAGGTGCTAGTGAGGTAGAATTGTTGAAGCAGAATAGTAGATCTGCATGTAGAACCTGTGAGGTCTTTTTGGAGTACAATATACACAGGTCAAACAAAATGCTTAACAATAATACTTAGCCCTTAGGTTGTTGAGGTGCTTGACATGAATCACCTTGGTAATATTTACAACACCCTTGTGGCGTAACTCAGTGTTTCCACCATAATGAAGTTATGGAGCTCAAGTTGAAACAATAGTAGCTCAGAACCATCTAGCTCAGTGTTTCCCAAACTTGGGACTTCAGCTGTTTTCAGACTACAATTCCCATCATCTCTGACCACTGGTGTTGCTAGCTAGGGATGATGGGAATTGTAGTCCAAAAACAGCTGGGAAACACTGACTAGCTAGTTACTAGCCAAGGCAAGATTTGGACTATCCAGCTTTATGCTTTTAGCTCCTGCTTGACACCTGCTCTTACTTGGGACTCTCCTATCAGTTTCTTGTCAGAAGATTGTTATCCCTGCTTTAAAATGGACAAGCACTCCATCTTCCTGCGTGTGATCAAGCTGCTATCTTCATTCAAACTGCTGAAATACTTTAAAATGGCAAAGGATATTCTGAAGACGCTTTCTTAAGAAAGGGACATCTCAACATGTTTATTTTTCTTTGACACTTTATCATTTTAAAAACAAACCGCTATGGTTTTCTTATCGACAGCATAATCCTTTGTGTGCTTACTCTTTGGGGCTCACTCCCAGGTAATGCATATGCTTGCCACTTTAGCTAAAGTTTCTGTACTTCAAAGCACTTGTGTGTGTGTTTCAGTGTTGTTCTGGAAATTGCCCACCGTGTGATCAAGCATGTGGACGAACTTTAGGATGTCGGAATCACAAGTGTCCTTCAGTGTGCCACAGAGGTAAGACTGAGCAGGCAATGTTGCTTGTAGTCTTTCATCCTGAATGGTACTTTAAACTTTATGTAGTTGGGTCTTTGTTGGTAATTGTCATAAAAAGAAATATTGTAATCTCTGATTACAGCCAGTAGCTTTAATGTTGTTCAAATCATAGCATTTCTGAACATATATATATATATATATATATATATATATATATATATATATATATATATATTGAGGGTCCAATCCTAGGACATTAATGTTTTTTTCATAAAAATAGAGTGTAATGTGTTGATTAGCACTAGTCATGATGGTAAAAATTATACCATGAATTAAATAATCAGTTGTTACTCTTTGGCTTCTTGAGCACTTGAACTGTTTGGGGCTGAATAAGTTGTCCATCTCTGTCTAAAGTGTGATAAAAAATTTCTTTTTCTTTGCTGTATATGCTTTATTAGTTCCACCCACTCCACATTTTTCAAACTGTATTAAGAAAGGATATTCATGACTTCCGCTTTAGCCGCGGTTGCAGCCAGGTTGGGAGTGACGAGCTGTGAGAAAGTGAGTTACTCTATTATAGAGGGGAAAAGGGGTATCCAAGGCAAGGAGAGCCCCAAAAACCCAAGAAGGAAAAGTTCTGGGTTCAAGGTGGAAAGCGGCGCTATTAGAGGGCTAGAAAAAGAACTAAAAACGGAGGAAAAAGAGCTCTAGCGCTAACAAGACGCCCAACCCTCTATGAGCTGCCTGGAGACAGGGCGCAACAAGCGGCTGATTTTCAAACCAAAAAAGGAAGCTAAAGAGCAAGGCTAAAATTCTGAAAATATAAATTTAAAACTTACGAAGAGCTGTTGCTTTTCTAAGGAATACTCTGGATGCCGACCGTATGTGATTTTAAGAAAGAGAGCTTGTCTGCTGCTTCGGAAAACGCGCAAACTGCACAAAAAGCGGTGTGGATATTCATATTTGTTCCGACATACTCAAATACAAATCTTGAGCCTTTGTGTGGGCAAGGGAAATGTTTGCATCCCTGCAGTGCAATTTCTTTCTTTTTTTAATGGCTTCTTATAAATGTCAGAAATCTGATGCTCACTTCTGACCTTTCAGAAAGTAGAGAAAGGCATTTTCTTTTGACATTCAAAATGGATTTGGGGAACATAAGTACAGTAGCATGTTCTCTGGGTGGAGTTTGTCCAGACCGATGCCTCCTGAATTCATAATACCATTGTTAATTTTAATTGTACTAAATGGATAACTTCTTATTTGGATCCAGGTAATTAATTGCAAAGTAGTTTTGTTGTTGTAGATTGTGTCTAAAAATGTGTTACGTTTTTCCAAGGTTGGCTACTTGAATTGCTTGTCTTCGTTGTAGGCAGCTGCTATCCATGTCCCGAGACTGTAGATGTGAAGTGCAATTGCGGCAAAACTGCTCTCAAAGTGCCATGTGGTAGAGAACGCACCACCAAGGCTCCCAAGTGCAAGGAGCTATGCAGGTTAGTATTAAATACTATTAAATAACCATCTAATGCAAATAATTTTTTACTCCCTGAATATCAGACCACCATGTGATATCGCAAACCGCTTTGAAAGTCCCCTAGCTTTCGAAACTAGTGTTAGAAACGGTCTAACTCTGTAATGGCCTAATTAGGTCTTTTTACATTACTGTATTGGCTTCTCAGCAGGTGGAGCTACATTAACACAGTTTAGTGTTTTGAAAGAAGTATGCAGTGCACTATAAGACTGCAACTTGCAATTCTTGAGAGAGGCATTTCAAAGGCTGGCGTTGCCATAGGAAGGTGCTGCTTTGAGTTCCAGATAGCTTTACAAGAGCAGTAGAACTTGAAGGAAGCTTCCCTTAGTATTTTGCAGCACAGCGGGGTGGGCAATGGGGTGTCAAGGTCGGCTTCCTTTGTAGTGGAGTGGAGAGGGAGCAATTGAATTTAAAGCTTTCATCATAATATGCTTATTTACAATTACACAGGTTGAGCAGGAAATGGTATGGTAGCTACACAAGTAAGGCTGTTAGTCCCAAAGCTGAATTATTCCCGTAGTAACAGCAGCACCCCTAAAGTTCCAAAGCACCTTATTCATTCCAGCTCTGAAAAACCACCAGTGTAAAGAATCTACGTTGGCTCCCAGTTCGTTTACGAGCACAATTCAAAATTTTTGGTATTGACCTTTAGAGCCCTAGATGGCCTTGGCCTTGTATACCTGAAGGAGCGTCTTCTTGACTGTTTCCTCACTGTGAGACATGAAGCTACAGGGAACCAGGCAGAGGGCCTTCTTGGTAGTGGCACCTGCCCTGTGGAATGCCCTTCCATCAGATGTCAAAGAGATAAGCAACTATTTGACTTTCAGAAGACATCTGAAGGCAGCCCTGTTCAGGGAAGTTTTTAATAGTTGATGCTTTATTGTGTTTTTAATATTTTGTTGAGAGCTGCCCAGAGTGGCTGGGGCAACCCAGTAAGATGGATGGCATATAAATAATGAAATTATTATGATTATGATTACTTGTCCAAATTCAAGCATTCTCTTGGGGCACATCTTTATGTGACTATAGTGTCAATACTAAAGCTACACCAAGACTACATAAGAGAACATGCCTATAACAATAGGGAACACATCAATTTGAACTGTTTTATGCTAATATAATCTAAGCCGTCAAAAGCAAGCCCCAAAATTAACATTACACTGCTTCTGAGAGAGGGCTTTATTAGTACCAGGGATTGTCATCTTCATAACTGTAGTAAAGACTCAGTAAGAACTACCCTCTCATAGACTTGGCATACATGCATTACAAGTGCATCCTTGGCTGGATGCTCCAGCTCATGTGATTTAATAGAGTGGGCAATCTACCAAGTAGGTTTGAATCTGTCCCAACAAATCCTACACTTACTTGAAAATATGGTTGTAAGTTTAAAGCTTGCTAAATATAACTGTTTTCATTTTAAAACAATTGAGAAGCGGTGTGTTTTGTCTGTTGCTTTCTTTTACTTTCATTTGTTTTCTTTACATAAACTGTAATGAAATTTGATCGCCATTGCCGGAGGAGAGAGCTTCTTTGCTGGCTGCTGTTTACCACGTAGGCTAGGTTTCACGTCCTAGTCCTTGCTATAGCCTCTGCACTTCTTTAAGAGCTCATTCTCCTGCTGCCGTTCTGAATGCTAATGCTACTGCCTCCTAAGCCAGAAATGAGTTTTTCTTCTCCCACCAGAAACGAGTTATTCTCATAGTGAGGTTATTTGATTATGAAGGTTACGAAACCATTTTTTAAAATTTGGTTTTCTATGGAGATAATATGGATAGTGATATTATGGGATATTATGGGATAATATGGATAGTGATATGGGATATTATGGGATAATATGGATAGTGATATTATGGGATATAATATGGATAGTGATATTATGGGATATAATATGGATAGTGATATTATGGATAGTGATATTATGGGATATAATATGGATAGTGATATTATGGGACCCAGGTGGCACTGTGGGTTAAACCACAGAGTCTAGGGCTTGCTGATCAGAAGGTTGGCGGTTCGAATCCCTGCAATGGCGTGAGCTCCCGTTGCTCGGTCCCAGCTCCCAGGTAGGGCTAGAGCTCCCGGGTGTAGGTGGAGTCCCGGTGGCGCGGGGTGCCAGGGCGCCGGGCCAGTAGGCAGGGCGCTGCACGGCAAAGCCGTGCAGAAGCCATGCTGCGCCCTGCGGGGGTGCCGGAGCAATCTCCGCCCCTCAGTGCTAGGGCGCACGACCTGCTCGAGACTGCCCTGCCAGCTCCTGCCGACCTAGCAGTTCGAAAGCACATCAAAGTGCAAGTAGATAAATAGGGACCGCTCCATCGGGAAGGTAAACGGCGTTTCCGTGTGCTGCTCTGGTTTGCCAGAAGCAGCTTTGTCATGCTGGCCACATGACCTGGAAGCTGTCTGCGGACAAACAGCGGCTCCCTCGGCCTATAGAGCGAGTTGAGCGCGCAACCCCAGAGTCTGACACGACTGGACCTGATGGTCAGGGGCCCTTTTTATGCTTATATATATATATTTTATTCCATCATGCCTAGAGCATAACACGTTGGGAAAAGGGATATACAAAGCAAGCAACTCTGTATATGACTGTTGTAAACCACTTAGAGGTCTTTTCTTCTAGTAAGTTGTTTTGTTGAATAAATGACTATAAACCAGTTTTTGTAGCCATTATTGACCGTTCCCGTTTTCATTTTAGGCAGCCACCTACCTGCCATCATCCTGCTCGAAAGAAACATAGCTGCCACTTTGGCCCTTGTCCTCCTTGCCGCCAGCCCTGCAAGAAAACCTTTGAGAAATGTGGTCATTCCTGCCCTGCTCCTTGCCATGATGAAGCACTTGTAAAACAGACTGGTTCGGTGAGAGAACAATGTGATTGCTCCCCGTAGCAGTGTCACCACTTTCAGGGGGAAATGTGCTGATTTCACAGGAATCAATCAGATTCCTGATTGAGAGCATGAGACTCTTAATCTCAGGGTCAGGGGTTTAAGCCGCATTTTGGGCAAGAGATTCCTGCGTTGCAGAGGGTTTGACTAGATCAGGGGTTGGCAAGGCTTACTGGCCATGGGCCGGATCACTCCCGCGGAGATCATCTGTGGGCTGGGCCGGTACAGCACGACGCTGGAAATCGCGTCTGCGCAAGTGGCGTGGCACCAAAAATCACTTCTGCGTATGCCCAGATGCTCAAAATCGCACCTGCGCAGAAGCAATTTTTAGCGTCAGGGCATGCACAGAAGCGATTTCTGGTATCTGCGTGTGCACAGACGCAATTTCCGGCGCCGCTCAACAAGTCCCCGCACCACGCTGTGCCGGTTTAGCGCAGCATGAGGGGGACTGCCCGAGTGGATGGCTTGGTTCGGGGGTGGCTTGTGGGCCGGTAAAATGGTCTTCGTGGGCTGGATCCGGACTAGATGATCCTTGTGGTCCCTTCCAACTCTGATTATCCTTTCCCATATAATCCTCCCACTTGAGACGTTGCTGGAACCCTCCAAAAGTGACAGCCGTACTGCTATCATTAAGAACTGTTGATTGGTTATCACGACTTGAATGGTTGTGGTGCATTGAGTTCTAATAAGTCAAGTATGTTCATTGAAATTGGGGGGTGGGAATAACTCAAGACCAGGGGTCCCCAAACTAAGGCTTGGGGGCCGGATGCGGCCCAATCGCCTTCTCAACCCGGCCCGCGGACGGTCCGGGAATCAGCATGCTTTTCATGAGTAGAATGTGTCCTTTTATTTAAAATGCATCTCTGGGTTATTTGTGGGGCATAGGAATTCATTGATATTTTTTTTCAAAATATAGTGCGGCCCCCCACAAGGTCTGAGGGACAGTGGACCCGGCCCCCTGCTGAAAAAGTTTGCTGACCCCTGCTCTAGACCATCTAGGCATGGTTAGCTTTTATAATGTGTGCTGCATAACAACAAATTTCTTTTGTCCCAGCATCAGCCAGCAGGCCCTTGGGAACAATCAGCTGAGCCTACGTTTATTCAGACGGCATTGCCTTGCCCTCCATGTCAAGTCCCTATTCCAACGTGAGTATGAAAATATGCTTTGAAATGACATATTTCTATGTGTTCGGGTGGCATGGCCCTGTGCTGTGACTTGCTCTCATAGAAATGCATTTTCTTTAAAGCTGCTTCCAGAGGTAAAGCCAGATCAGTCAAAAAGACTAAACAGTTGGAGATCCGTAGTCTAGTACAGTCATACCTTGGTTTTCAAATAGTTTAGTTCTCGAATGTTTTGGCTTCAGTTATGAATGTAACTGGGTCAACCATCACTACTTACAATTTACTTATGGCAGTACTGTGAAAGCTATTGATCACTGTTAGAAGAAAACATATTTTTTCTTTCAATTGACATTGTAACAAATGGCCACATTCTGATGGTCATACTTGCAGCTTCTAATTGGCCAATGAATCTCAGGTGGTTGATTAATTCAGAGAGTGATATTCAAATTGTTTGGCCATTTATTTATTTAGTTTGTTCTTGTGTATTTACAGGCAATGCCTTGGGAAACATGAGGTGAGTCATAAAAACTGTGTAATATTTCAGAGTAAATCTGAAAAAATGTATAATTTGGTTTTAATCAGAGGTTTTGAAACGAAGCCTTTGCGTTTAATTGGTTTGCCGTGAGGTTCATTTGCAACTGGAAGTATTCTGCGTTCCCCCTTGAAACCTACAAATCGTTTTGTCATTTGAGATCTGCTGGGATTTCTATTAAGACTATTGCAAAATTGTTTTAGGAAATTTATAAGAGTAAACTACTTATTAACCTTGATGAAACTTTAAACTTTTGACATCGCGTTTCAAGAAATGTGGAATGCTGGCAAAATGCTCTTCTGTTAGTGTTTACTGGGATGATTTAGGATGAGCTCTGGTTTTATAGGGCTTGCTATTTTATGGCTTTTCCAAAATGTTTGGAAATGTTTAAACGATCTCTTATCATGCAGTTTATATCGCTGGCCTGGTACGTTCTGTGGCTGTTTGAGGAACATCTGCAAAATATGTTATGTAAATCGATATTAACTATCACCTAAGCTAGTATGATGGCTAAAGTGGAATATGAGAGCTCAAATTGTAAGGCAGGGATGTTATGACTTTCAGCTGAACTTTACACAGTGAGGCCTGTGGTGATCTGAGGGCTTTGTCTGAAGTTCTTTTAACATTTGGTAGTATAAATGAAAACAAGCATGAACACTGTCTTGAATTAAGCAATGGTAATGTTTTCCTATGGGAAGTTACAAAACAATGAGGATCTGAGTGGATTTATGATTTTTGTGCAGGGGAGAAGTGACTTGACAATCCAGGCACAACAAATCCATTAGAAAAAAATAATTTTGTGGGAAATCTATACTTTTTCATTGTTAATGTAGAGATGGTGTCAAGTTTGAACCACGACTTATTTTGATGTGGTGATAGCTAGGTAAAGGTAAAAGGACCCGTGACCATTATGTCCAGTCGCGGACGACTCTGGGGTTGCGGTGCTCATCTCACTTTACTGGCCGAGGGAGCCGGCGTACAGCTTCCAGGTCATGTGAGCAGCACGACCAAGGCACTTCTGGCGAACCAGAGCAGTGCATGGAAACGCTGTTTACCTTCCCGCCAGAGGGGTACCTATTTATCTACTTGCACTTTGACGTGCTTTCAAACTGTTAGGTTGGGAGGAAGTGGGACCGAGCAACAGGAGCTCACTCCGTCATGGGGATTCGAACCGCCGACCTTCTGATTAGCAAGCCCTAGGCTCTGTGGTTTAACCCACAGCGCCACCCTGTCCTGGTGATGGCTACTGAAGCCTAAAAATGTGTGTACATAAATGAAATTTGTTGAGGCAACTTTATAAAAGTGCAACTAATTTTTTGAATATATTTTGGTTAACTTGAATTCTTTCAGTAGTTAACATAAAAATGGTTAAAGTACAATATGCACGGTAAAGGAAAAATTAACAGTATAAAACCAATTTCAGCAGAATTTCAGCAGTAAAATTAAATATAAGCAGGTCTTAACTTTAAAAAGCCAAAACCTCAGAATGGTTGAGCTAACAATGAAAATCTGGTCCCTTTTTGAAATGCATTTGTGGCGAAGTTGTTATTATTGGCTTCTGCACAATGCAGTTTGTGCAAGCCAGGCGAGCTAGCCTATATGAATGTAAGATTGAGTTTCAGCTAAACCACAATTGTGATAAAAAAGTGAGTACTTCACTAAAACATTGTCGTATATCCTCCTTCCTAATGGAGCTTTCCTGTTCAGGGTTCCAGCCAGGTATTTCCTCTGATAGGACATCCCACTTCTATCATCCTGATAAATCACATGATTAATAGATTGTGTAAGGGTTGTTGTTTCATTCTTCTCCCCCCATCCCCCCCTAAAAATGTGTGTGTGTTGTGTTTGTGCAAGCCTTAAGATTCTTCCCAAGCATGCTGATATTTCCCTTTTGTTTTTCAGTTGCCTGATTTGGGCCACAGTGCCGGCAGCTCTCTCAACCTCAATTAGTTGTTAGGAGGGGTGATTTATTAGACTTCCAAGTAGTCCAATGTAACAGAAATGAATTAAAGTAAACTCTTAACAGTTATGCACAATTGTACAGTATTTTGAGCAGTGGACCATGTGATTTCAGATGACTTGGGGGAATTTAGATAACTGAAAGTTTATTTAATACAATCTGGTATTGGCTTAGGCGGTAGATTTCCTCAATCTCCACTGGTGAATTCAGGAATGCCCTGTGGCTAGAACATCTTCTAAAATCATGTGTTAGATCTCATCAGCTAATGTGTAGGACTCAAACAAAACATTTATCCTCTAGTGCTTTATTCAAGTCATGTAATACTTGAAACGAATGCTTAGATGGAACAGTCTGAAAGTAATTGACCGGCCACTTAGAAGGCTGGTATTCTAAATGTCACATTAGTGGGTTTGCAAGTGTTGTAAGCTACATTGGTCTGCTGCAGAGAATACCATTTGTGTACAAGCTTATCTTCAAACAAGTGTGGGTGGATTGATATGGACCTCCTAGTCTTGTCATATTACCCTGTTCATGTTGAGAAAGTCAAGGTAGCTGTGTTGACTCATGAGACAGATGTCAAAATCTGTGTTAGGGCAATGTGCTTATTAGACAGACAATATAATGTAAACTTTCAAGTTCTCCAGAATTTTTCATCGGGATAGATGGTAAACAGACTGAGACAAGAGAGGAAAAAGTTGGCTGTTGATGGAGTCTGCATCTGAAAATAGTCTTAAAATGGACTATGGGAGAAGGCAGAAGGTATTCATATGAGTCTCTTTTAGGTATAAGGCAGGGTTCAGGTTGCACTTGTGGATGTTGGGAAGAAGGAACATCCATCCATATTAGAGAATACTGTATACCGTAATATTCAGCTGTTACCCAGATCTGTCTCCATCCTTAGGTGAAACATACAGCTTTCTTATTCCTATTTTTCTCCTACCAAAGAACCTGTGTGTTTCACCTGACTTGAGCGATCTTGATGCCATTTTAACTGCAACAACAGTGGCTTCATATGGATGCCATGAATACTAACAGTAGCATTTGATTCAGTGCATTTTTATTACATAATTATGATTCTTTATGGGTCACTTTGCTATCACATTGAAATTACTATCAAATTCTAATGTTCTGTAAATGCATATGATTGATTTTCCTTTTTTGCATAAATTGTACCTCTTAGGTTGCTGGTTTATAACGTCTTCATTTTCCGGTTTCTAAGAATGCAAAGGAAGCATACCAATTTTAATTATCGGCCTATAAGCCAGTAATGAAATTGCTAAATCATAAATGCTGCCAGGGGGGATGCTTTGCTTCCATGGTGATTTCTTTTAATTTTGATTTGGTCAAAAACCCAATTTCTCATAGATGTATAATAATGTGCATGTCAACTTACTGGGGTTTGACAAACTTATTTTCTAAATTTATACTTTTAAAAATGCAGATTTTTTAAAAAGCCCTTCTTGGTACAAGGGAAAGAAATGAGTTGTATATTTCTTAGCTAGATAGCCTCAGACTACTTTCTTGTTCAATGTTGTTTACATTTCTTGGCACAGAGTGTGGCCTTTCATTTTTATTCCAGACTTCAGCAAGAAACTTCATGTTTTTTTAATTACTTTTCTGTTATACAAACATACAAACAAGAAGGAGAAGACATAACATGCAGTGCAGACCATATTGGCAATTGCAATGTTTTGAAAAAGTTTAACATCAAATATGCAGCTGTGGTTGACTCATCTCTGTGTCAGTTATTCCAGTGTAAATATAGATATACATATACATAAGGGAATCTGGGAACTTATATAAAATCGGGGGAAGTTTGCACAGCCTTGAAATGACTTACCATTCTAGATGGTGATTCACAGCTAATTTGTCACTAGAGCCAAATAATGCTAAACTGCTACCTCTGTATTCATTACTTTGCACATTCTTCCTTCTTTTGTCTTTTGGTTTTGTTACAATCCTCCATAAGTGTGTGATCCTTATAACTTTTCCACCGCCATCTTGATTGCAGCCTTCATCTCCCTCCTTCTCTCTCTCTCCTGCTAAGAGTTAAAATTAGCACTTGCCTAGATAATAGCAGCAAGCTTATTTTGTATTTTCTGATTTCTCATCTCCATCCTCTTACATCTGTTCTACCTTCTGTTGTTCATCTTCCTTGTTCTGGTCATGATTTTGATGTGTTGCCTTTTGCTGCTCTCTCTTTTCCATTGCTTGTCTTTTCCTATAGTGAGTTCACATTTTCAAGTCATTACATTTCTTCTTCCCTGCTTTTGTTTTGCTGTGACATCGCCAGTATTTCAAGCAGGGATAACCAACATGGTGCCCTCTAGATGTTGCTGAATTCCAACTCTCATCAGCCCCAGCCAGCATGACCGATATTCAAGGATGATGGGAGTTGTAGTCTTTATGCAGAAATAGGTGCCAAAACTGTAGCCGCCCATGTCCATTTCAAACAACAAAAAAGTTACACTTCAGTAACATGCTATATAGTTTGCATAAATTATTCCCCGTTCCTTAACACTTGTGTTGTAATTTCATGCTGAAATGCCATTAACTCCACATCTTTTCAGAACTATTTGCTGGCACAGTAAATTTCAAGATTGGGCTGTAAACATTCCAGTACAAGTCATTTTTTATACTGCTTTCTCATTATAATAGGATTATTCTTGCTATCCTGCTGCTTACCGTGTTTCCCCTTTTTTAAGACACCGTCTTATAACATTTTTTTCTCAAAAAAACACAGGGTGGCTTACTTTTGGTGGGATGTCTTGTTTTTTTTATTACCGATACAGTTTTTACGGTACACACACATCCCCATGCGTGGGGAGGGAGGGAGGAAGGAGAAAGCCAGCCATCTGCCACCGACAAGAGATGGCAAACAAGCTGCCGTCTGTGGGCAAACACTCCCCCATATCGGACCCCAGTGGCTGTCAAGGAAAGGGGGCTTTCCTCTCCCTCACCCCTGGAGATGGCGAGGAAGGAGCAACACCACGCTTCTCCCAGGATGCAGCGACTGGTGGCTCCTTTCGAGGGTGCTTGTGCAGGGAAACTTCACAGGAGTTTTTGCTTCCCGCGCCTCATAGCGCCCATCTCTCAACATGTCGCCTTTAACGGCACCCAAAATCAGTGCCGCTTTCCCTCGCAGCCAAGCCAGAAATTAAGGAGAGGGTTTTTGCAGTTGCCTTTGCAGCTGCAGGCATCTTCTCTGATGTGTCTTGGACCTCGGGAAACTTTGTTGCCAAGGGAGCGCCCCCAACCAAACTCCATGCAACCTTTCCCCTCCCCGCCCCCTGACGCCCCTTTCTCTCCAGATCCGTGATCTGAGCACCCCTGACCCCTTCCCCCTCCCCAGGGGAGTGCGCGCCGGGGGTAGGGAGGGAGAAGGGGAAGCGCGAGCCCTTCCTTAGTGCTTCAGCCTTGAGGACTCTCGCTGGGCGCCTCTGTCAGCAGCGGGCTGTGCTCGGGTCTGCCGGGAGATGGCCCGCCAGGCCGGGACTCATCGAGGCCGCCCTCCGGTGTCGCCCCTTCGCTCCGTGTCTGGCCCCTCCCGCAGGGCTGGAGCTCGCCCTGGGCTCGCTGGGCGGCGCGTTCGCAGTGCCTCTGCAGCAGCGGCAGTAGCGGCTCTTCCTCGTGCTCTTTCCCCAAGGCTCCCGCAGGCAGGATGGTTGCCATAGCCCGGCAGCCCTCGGCGGGCCGCGGGGCAGGTCCGTAGCTGGTGCGGGGTGGTGCCCTTTGTTGCGATCAGGAGCTGGAGGCGCCGGGCGCTGCGCTGCGCCGCGCCATGTGCCCACGCGCCCCTCTTCCTCTCACTCTCTATGGACGGGGGAGCGGGGGGGGCGGCCCCGGGGTGCCCGGCTCGGAGAGCCCCAACCGGGCCGTGGAGAGCTCAAGAACATAGAGAACCAGCAGAAAATGCTGGAGACGCAGCGGCACCGAAACGAGGAGCTGGGCTCACTGCTTCTTCCAGGGAGACTTTACAGTGTCTTCCTGCGGCAGAGGGGCTGCCCGCCACTGGGACCGCTGCCCTCAGGGAGACAAGAAACAGGGTCCTCTTAAATGGCGTTTTTAAACGCCATTTTCTTCCCCGTGCTTGCCGCCTCCGCTGCGTCGGAGTGCTGCAGAACAGCTGACTGGAGCATGGCTTCACAACTGAGCGCGCTCCTGCAGTGCCGGCTGCAAGGAGTGACTCTGTGAGTGGAGGTGCCTGTGGGGGTTGGTTTCCGCGGTGTGGAAGTATGTCTTATTTTCGGGGTATGTCTTATATTTCTCAAATGCTTTAAAACCCTGCCATGGCTTACTTTATGACTACGTCTTAAAAAGGGGGAAACACGGTATATAGAGCCAGGCTTTTTGTTCGTTGGCCGAAAAGCTATTCTGAGTGATGTTTTAATTCAAACTTCTGACCGTGTTCCAGGATGCTGATTCCAATATGTTGTTGCAGCCAATGAGTGGCTGTTGCAAAAAACAGTAGTGTTATATTTCGTCCTTTTTCTTTACCTGGTAGTATTTAGTAATATTAAATACGTGACGTGTTGTTAGTTTCCAGACCTTACAAATGGCCAGTTAAGTGGAGAGGTGTCAGCTGAAGGCCAGAAAAAAAAATCCAACCACTATTGTTTGTGAAGTTAGCTCTTTATTCATAGAAACCAAATCAATGCAGGCGTCACGACCCCACCAACTCTTCCCCAAAGGTCTTGCCGCAGTGAGGCAGTTGCAAGGACTGAAAGTCCCCACCTTCCCACCACTCTCTTAGACTCCTTCCCTGGGTCCTTCCCCAGCAACCTGAGGCTCCTTTGCCTTGCTTCTCTTTGCTCCGCCCTCCTCATGGGAGACCAGGGGGGAGCAGCCTGCCTCCATTCTGCCTCTTGACCCCACCCTCATTTCTAGCCTCCACCTCTGATTCAGCCCCTTCCCGCTCACTAAAGCCTGTTACCTCTTCAGCTTCCGACACTTCCTCCGGTCCGTCTGCTCCCTCTCATCATTGTTTCGACACCAATCCCCTGGCTCTGATCCTTCTTCCCCTGGGGGTTCCCTTGGGGGTTCCTCAGCTGGTGCCTCACACCACTGCTCTGCATCCAGCCAAGTCCGTGACAAGAAGGTGCAGGAAAGCTTGCAATGAGATGATGTTGCATTACCAAGCATTATGTCAGGGGTTAGGACACATCAGGTCCAGGAACCAAAAGTGACTCTCGAGGCCTTTGGCTGGCCCTCGGGGACTCACCCCAGGCCAGACACCTTCTTGAGCCACATCCCTTGCACTTGAAGTTGTTGTCCATCTAGCATTTCAAGCTTCTTCTTAAGGAAACCAGGAGCTTGATTTGTATCTCAAGGTAAACTCAAATTTTGGAATGGAAACTTGTCTCTTTTTTTAAAAAAGTATGATGTAACTTATTTTTCTATGGTTCTCTCTCTCTCTCTCTCTCTCTCTCTCTCTCTCTCTCTCTCTCTCTCTCTCTCTCTCTCTCTCTTTCTCTCTTTCTCATTTGACATAAAATCCAAGAGTTTCTGACTTCATTTTGTTTTCACCTTCCACTGCCAGTGTCGTTGGCATATAACAAGCCTAATGTTTGCTGAAAGAGGAACATATAAATTTATATTGTAGGAGGATGTATTATTTATATGAATGTGGGTTCCCCGTCCCCCCCCGCCGCAATCTGTCTCTTGGAGGAAACATTTTCTTCAGTATTGTTGCTAATTCCCCCCCCCCCCATGAATGTTGGCTGGTTTCTCTGTTTTACCTCTTATCTTCCTTCTGTGAGTTACCTTGATGTTTTGGATTTGTGAAAACGTTTGTTTTTAGCAGAAGTAATAATTTGAAGAAATTGCAGTTAAGCAGGAGATACTGGAACTTCAAAGCATTCCTTAAATGCTGTTCTTTCAGGCATGGAAATGGATTTGGTGTTAGAAGCTAACAGCAGAAAGTTTTGCACAGCCCAGTTGCTTGTGCTCTTGGTGGATGTGACTGTACACAATTCCCTGGCTAAAAAGCAGATTGTGAGTGGAATTGCAGATGTGGTTTGTAGCAAGCCAGCCATCTAGTAACAACTTAATTTATTTTTTTAGCAGGAGAGTTTTGTGTAGCTCCTTCCGTGACTTGATTTCTCTATTTTACCTCCTCCTTAGACCCCTCTACAGTCTACTCCAAACTGGTGCCCTTCCATTGACCCCACACATGGTTAAGGATGGTGGCCATTACAGTACAATATCTGGAGGACACCAGTTTGGGGAGGGCTGAGCTAAACGTTCCTGAGACAATGCAATCGATGCTGACCTTCAAGCTTTCTCACCTGTATGTTCCAGGAGCTGTAGCTCAATTCTCATGGCTTTTCAGCATGTTTCTTAACACGCAAGCTGTGTAAACATGCTCTAAAGTAAAAACACATGTAGAAGTTTTCAGATGTTCCTGGAACCTCATGGGAGCAAACCCAAAGTTAGTTTCTGCCACAGCGCTCAAGGTCTAAGCAAAGTAGACTTAGCATCTTGTCCTACTCCAGTGTAGGGCTAAATAAATAAGTTGAAGATTTTCCCCTGGCAGGACCCTACTGTATAGAATTATTTTTTAAAAGCCATTATGCCCTTCAACTACATAAGCAGGTATGAATTGGAAAGCCAGAGTGGTGTAATGATGAGGGTATAAGACTAGGACCAGGAAAATCCAGGTTCAAATACCTACTAAGCTTTGAAACAGTCACTGTTTGGGACAGTCACTACTTCTCAGCTTTACCTACCAAAGAAGATATTTTGTGGAATGCTCTCCCCAGAGAGGCTCGCCTGGCGCCTTCATTATGTATATTTAGGCACCAGGCAAAAACATTCACCTTCTCTGAGGCCTTTGGCTAATTAAACCATCATTGGCCTTTTAAACTACGGAATGTTGTGGGGTGGTGTTTTTGTTTGTTACTATGTTTTTCTGTTTTAGTTTGCAAACTACCCTGTGGGATAAAGGGAGATATAAAATGTAATAATTAATAATGATTAATAGCAATGGGGGCATGTATGCTGCCTTGGGCTCCTTGGAGAAAACACAGGCTATAAGTGCCATGTTTTTGTTGGATTTTTTTAGAATATTAACTTTTAAGAATGTATCTGATAAAAGAGGCAATGTATACCCAGATGTGTACATCTGGAGGATTTTCTTAATTCTGATTGGACTTAACTGCCTGATGCGGAATCATCCCACACTAACAAGTTTCAGTTGTCCCATGGCATGGATGTTGTGTTATCTACTGGATTTTATGGGGTAGTCATTGCTAAGGTTTGTACTAGGGCTGCAATCCTATACAGTTACTTGGGAGCACCTCCAACTGAACTCAGTTTGACTTGCTTCTGAGTAGACAAGCATAAAATTGTGTTTTGCCTGTTCAAGCTTATTTTATCATGTATTCTGGATTTAAAAACCTATAATGCAAATATGTAAGCTAGTGGCAGTCTTGAAGGGAATTTTTTTCCAGAGTTTTAATTGCACAGCTTTCAAGAATACAACCTTATACCAAAACAAGTTATCAGAGGGCAAACTCTAGAATGTGTATTTCATCATAATCACTTATCTGCAGCAGTATATCTGCCACACTTCAGAAAACCTTTGAGGAGTCCAATTATTGTCAGCATTACTTAAATGTCAAGTTCACTCCACTTCCTGTTTTTACATGTTTCTGTACTTTTCCTTCTGTCTCAAAAAGAGAGAGAGAGAATTATGGATTGCCTGCCTTGTCTGGAATATCTTTAGTTCTGATTTGGATGCTTATCGAAAGCAGAATTGATACGGGGTTTTCATATGCTGTTTCGTAATTCTGTTATGCCCATGTCCACATGGTCAAGTTTTAATTCTTATTTTATGGAAACTGTTGAAAATTGTCCACAGTGGTCCCCATACAAGTTGTCTTCCATCTTTCAGGTGAGTCCATTGGCATGTCATGCTGTGGGACCCTACTCCTGCAAAAGGTTGTGTGGAAGGCTCCTTGACTGCCAGAATCATACTTGCATGAAGGAATGCCATAAAGTTACTGAAACAGATAGTAACAACGATGTCCATAAGGTAAGCTTGACCTTTCTTGCAGCAGAGCAAAATCACCTTGTTCTCAGGTGCTGCAAAATGCAACCAGCTCAGATGCTTTTAAATGTTTTTGGTGTATGGTTCAGTTAGGTTTGACTGTCCATATTAAATGGCAATGGGTGTGTGGGGGAAAGCACATGGTTGTACAGTGGTGCCTCGCTTAACGAATGCCCTGCTTAACGAAATTTCCGCTTAACGAAAGGATTTTTTGAGCGGAGCTTGCCTCGCTAGACGAATGCGTTTTACAAAAAATTCGTCTAGCGAATCGCGGTTTCCCATAGGAATGCATTGAAATTCAATTAATGCGTTCCTATGGGCAAAAAAAAATTCGAAAAAAATTCAGTGCATTCCTATGGGATTCGCTAGACAAATTTTTCGCTATAAGAAAAGACCCGTGGAACGAATTAATTTCGTCTAGCGAGGCACCGCTGTACATTAAATAATAAAACATGGATTGTGGAGTCTTGTGGAGTTAAAATTTTATCCAGAAATAATACGTAACAGTCTTACATCGTTTCTGTTCTTCATGGAAGTTCCTTGTAGGAATTTTAATAGTGTGAGTCAGCTGATAATGCCAAGCAAAATATATGAAATGGAAAGTAATAGCACTTCATATTAACACCGTGACAATAATTTCTTACACCATTATTGCTCTACTTTTAAAACTGTGGACCGGAGAGATGTCAGGTGTCCACCACAACCCATAAGACCTCTTTCCTCGGCAACAATTGCTAGTTTAGACATCATCAGTGTACATGTGAAGTCAGTTGTTTTTTTAAAACATTGGAAGCCCTTTTTGTTCATTATAAAGATAAAGAAATGGATGTGACTTTATTCTTCTTCTAATATTTTATCATTATTTAGCTTCTGACAGTTTAAACTACAAATACCGAAACAAAATAAACATCAAATAAAAAGAACAATACAGCACAATTTTCCAAGTTTCTGATACCCACTTTTGTTTTTATTACTGATCTGGTATTGATTTAGATCATTTTTGTTTCACGTAATATTTATAAATATGTGTACAGAATAGAAAACTAAAGCAACAATGTTTTACCTCTGAGTCTTTGTGGCAGTCTCCAGCTGATGTCTTCCCTATTCACAAAGTGAAATAAAAGAAAAGCCATATATTTTCAGGCTTTGACATCTGCATTCTTTTACCTAATAATCAAATTTTTGACTATAGCTTGTGGTTAGTAAAGAGAGTGAAACTACGATCCCAGATTTGGGCAAAACACTATGACAAACTTTGGCTTACCTCAGCGTGGTGTGGGAATGAAAAGGACTAGGGGGGGGGGAGCAAAGTGGCTGTGAGCTCCCCTCCAGGAGCCCACACATTCACATAGTCCCAGTAAACCATCGTTTGTCTTAACGTGACATATGAAGCCAGGTCAGTCACTGTCTTTCAACCTGACCTTATCTCATAGGGTGGCTATGAAGATAATATGATGAGAGGGGAGAATCATTTGCACCTCCTTGAGAGACTTGGAGGAAAGGTGGGAATGATGTGAAAATAAATCAGCTATAATCTTGTTGGAATAAACTAGTTGGCAAAAACCGGTGTAGTGAGAAAACTGGCTGGAAGCATGTTGCTTGTGACCCGAGTTCTGGTGGCAAAAATAATGGGAAAATTTAGGTGATTGGCTATGGGAGGTTTTTGGAATGGCAAAATCATTCTAAAGATTCCGGGGGGAAAAGAAGAATTGGAAAGGTATGCTGACCAGATTGTTTTTATTTATTTAAGTAAAGTAACCATGTAATTGAGCGTGTTAATTTCTTAGGCTAAAACATATTCCACACTTGTTGCCTGACCACTTATCCAAGTCTGTATTTGATACTTATTTTGTCGTGTTACGGTACTGAGATACAAGTTCATGGACATTTAAAGAAAATACAGTGGTACCTCGGGTTACAGACGCTTCAGGTTACAGACGCTTCAGGTTACAGACTCCGCTAACCCAGAAATAGTACCTCGGGTTAAGAACTTTGCTTCAGGATGAGAACAGAAATCATGTGGCGGCAGCAGGAGGCCCCACTAGCTAAAGTGGTACCTCAGGTTAAGAACAGTTTCAGGTTAAGAATGGACCTCCAGAACGAATTAAGTTCTTAACCCGAGGTACCACTGTAATAAGGTACGGTATTTATTTATTGTGTTAAGACAGGAATAACTGAAGAAAGAAAATGCAAGGTAGCATGTGCCTTCCTATGCTTTTACTAATGGACTGATGATTTAAGTATCATGAGGGTTTTTGTTTCATATTTATTTACTTCGAAATTAGGTTTGAGCAAAATTAGTGCTGAATAACAATGTGTGAAATTCTTAAGAATTGTGTTCAGGTGAAGATTGCTGGGGAGAGAGGGGTGCACAGGACTTTGGCAAACCCACCTAATGGAATAAATGCTGCCAAGCAACTTCACTTCCTTTATGTGTGTGTGACTCTAAATAACTGTCATTCCCTAATGAGGTTTTTTTTTTTAATTGAAGCACTTGTGGAAACAGACTTGTTTCCTGGGCACTGTGCTAAAGGAGGCTAGAATCTCTTAAGTAAATTGCCCCATTGAAATAATGTTAAACCTAGTTACAGTGGATACAAATAAAGATATTTAACCTTTAAAGATTGTCCTCTTATCTGTGGTGAGGAATATGCAGCCATTCCTCTGACATGCTCCTTTTCAGCTGTTTATAGAATAGATTCCTGTCTCGAAAAATTATTTGTTGCTAAGAAGACTATAAAAGTACAAAAACCATACTGATGAATAATGTGTGTGGTGCTGTCATTCACTGCCCTTGATACTATGTACTTTATGGCAGAAACTAAAAACAAGGCTTCCTTGAGTAGTAATTTTTGGCATTTTGTGGTGTTTTTTTTGTAACTTCTTGAATCCAATATATATTTGAACAGTGACGCCTTTATGACCCAAATTAATGTCTTTTAGTACTGTGCAGGTGAAAAGCAAAAAAAAAGTTTTGCTTTGTGCTCAAATGCCATAGTTACAATCACATAACAATTTCGTTCGTTTTAACCTTTCCGAGATTGACATTTGGTGGCATTAAATGTCATTTGCTTAGTCTCCACCTTTACTTCAGCTCTTCAGTTCTAATTCCCCTTTTGAAATTCAGTGCAGACTAGTTCAGCTACTTTTGACTGACAAGAGGGTCCTGTGTGGTGCTCTGGTGGTTTCGTATATAACACTGCATGCATATGTAATAATAGAGTAATCAAGGTAAATGCATCTTAGTAGAGGAATTAAGCTAAATGCTTGGTAGCGGGGGGGTGGGGTGGAGTGAGTTTGGAATGGTAAGTGAGCGGATGAGAGTTTAAAGGGGAGTTTGATGGTGGGACAGTTTGAGTTCATTTGAGAGTTGCATGGAGAGTGGAGTTAGTGTGGAGTCCGGGAGTCTGTGCTCAATGGTGTAAGAGCAGGGTTAGTTTATTAATAGAGCATCAGTATTACAGTAACCATTGCTGTCTGTTTAATAAAGTGACAAATAAGATAAAGGCTGAAACCATACGCTTATGTACACCCAAGTAATCAGACAGCCCTTGTTGGTTATTTCCATTTAATAAATTATTCCATTATACCACACACCATTTATTTAGGTACACTAGGGTGGAGTAGTCAGCAGGAATAAAGGGGAGCTTTAGAAATACCCATCAAAGACCCAGCTCAGACCTGTGCATCCTGTTAAGAGGGAGTGTGGGGAGTGCCTGAGCATCTCATGGCAGAGGCAGGATTGGAGGGGGAGGCAGCGGCATAGGTGTGCTCCTGTTTAGGGTGCTAGCCAGCCAGCCATGCTTTCCTTCAGCATACCATTCCATCCAGTTTACAGTTTTTCTGTTCCACGTTCTGTGGCTGCTGAGCATTCTCAGTCCTCACGGGCTGTTTTTGGAAGGTGTTTTTTTAAAAGAATGTACTTCTGAAAACTGCGCATTTCCCAATTGCATCCTCCAAATGTGTTGATGCTTCCCTCTTGTTTCTCAGTGGTTTTCTTGGGGCTGTAGTCCTGTTGGCATTTGGCACCTGAGTTCGTCATGAGAAGGTGCAATTACAGGGTAATTCTGTATTACCTTTAACTTGCTGTTCATTTGCATTTTTTAAAACGTGTATTCTAGCCACCTGCAGAAGCCACAGTTAGCAACAGGGAAATGATCTTGCAGGTATATTTTGCTATGATGGGGGGGCAGGGGGCTTCACATGTGACGAGGAAGCGCTGCAAGATGACTGTGAAAGAGAGTGCTGTTGGTTGCCTGCAGTTCTAAGTAACCTATGAAGCTGCTCTTTGTGACTCCTAGAAACAAGAACAGTGTGCTATTTTTATACACTTGTTTTTTGTGTAGTTTTGAAACATTGCAGCTTGATTTTGTAATTTGCCTTCCTTAAAAAAAACATTTAGGTTTGTTTGCTTAACCATGTACAACCATGGTTTTAAAAAGGGGTTATTGAACTAATAAATTGTCCAAAGAACAAATAATTCCATCACTTCATTTCCCTGTGTTTCTAGGCAAGTCAAGAATGTTCTCAGTGTGAAGAAGAATGCTCCAAGCCACGACCACCTGGGTGCCCTCATTCATGCCCCCTGCCTTGCCACCCTGGAGATTGCCCACCGTGTGCCCAGATGATACGGGTGAAGTGTCACTGCAAACTCACTAGCTTGTACATTGAATGCATGTAAGTAATTAAAGGAGACTCTGCTTCAGCTTTGAAAATGAAAAATACTATGCAGTGTGTATAGGGAAGAGGCTTTTCTCCCCCCCCCCCCTTTCTTCTGGGATGTTGGAAATGGATGCAGCAAAAAGCCTGTTCAAGCTGGCTTGGAGCAACTGTGTCTGCCCACTTGGTCTTTCTAACATGATATAGGGGCCCATATACATAGTGTTCCTATGCTACACATTCTTCTGGAAAGGTCTATCTGAACAAGAACATTGAATACATGGGGTAGGCTTCGCTATCAAAAACGACCTTGTGAAGCTCTTGGCAGAAGTCCCTACTGGCATTAATGAGCGACTCTCAACCCTTCGAATAAAGCTCTCCAAAAACCAACAGGCTACTACCGTATTATAAGCGCTTATGCACCAACACTGGATGCCGATGAAGACATTAAAGAAAATTTTTACTCTCAGCTGGATACCAACCTATCAGAGACGCCTAAGGAAGATAAACTTAACCTCCTGGGTGATTTTAATGCAAGAGTTGAGCGAGATTTCGATCTGTGGCCTGGGACTATTGGGAAAGGAGTTGGCAACAGCGACTAGAACAGAATCTTACTTTTGACAATATGTGCAGTGCACAACCTTGTTATCACCAACACACTGTTTCGACAGAAAAATAAATTTAAAACTTCATGGAGGCATCCTCGATCAAACCACTGGCATCTCTTAGACTATGTTATTGTCCGTGCTAAAGATCGCCATGATGTGCTCCTTACCAGAGCTATGATGAGCACCGACAACTGCTGGACATATCACTGACCAATATGCTCCACGATGGCTATCAAGATTATACCTCAACGCAGGCTTCAAGGAAGGAAACCAAGGTGCAAAATGAACACGCAAACCCTTCAAGATCCCATTAAGCGGGATTGCTTCCAAACGACTCTTAAGGACATCTGTTTTCAGAATTCCCAGATAACATTGAGGAACACTGGACCAAGCTAAAAACATCCATTATTGCAGCCTGTGAACAAACTACAGTGGTACCTCAGTTTAAGTACACAATTGGTTCCGGATGTCTGTACTTAACCTGAAGCGTACTTAACCTGAAGCAAACTTTCCCACTGAAAGTAATGGAAAAAGGATGAATCCGTTCCACTCAGTCCGCAGAGTACTTAAACTGAAGCGTACTTAACCCGAAGTATGAGTGTAGTAGGTTCTGGAAGTCCGTACTTAAACTGAAGCGTACTTAACCTGAAGCGAACTTTCCCATTGAAAGTAATGGAAAGTGGATTAATCCATTCCAGATGGGTCCGCGGAGTACTTAAACTGAAAGTACTCAAACCGAAGCTGCTCTACCCATGCGGCCTTTACTGCCTCAGATTGCTCCTACGTGAGCCCGCAGTCGGCTCTGGCCATGAGACAGCTGTTAGGGGACTTTCCGCCTCCGTTTCGAACAGCCGATCCAGCTACTTTAAAGTGCAACAGCCACTTTCCGCTCCCTGGGGCTGGATTACACAACAGTTTCCAGCGTAAACTATTGCCACTCAACAGTTAAGCCGAAAAGGTTGCCTTCTGCTAACAGCTACTGCTATTTACTTCCTACTTCCAACAGCACTCCATGTGTGTGTGTGTGTGTGTGTGTGTGTGTGAGAGAGAGAGAGAGAGAGAGAGAGAGAGAGAGAGACCTGGGTGAGTGACACATATGTGGCAGGCAAGGCATTTTTTTTCATTAGAAGAAATTGTTTAGTAAACATTGGGTCGCTAATGAGCCCCGTTCAGCTGCCGGCAAAGTGGCAAGAGCAATAATAGCAAGCATTAGTGTTGTGCTCAAAACGTCCCCCAATACAATGCAAACTTTTAAGAACAAAGTACCACTGTTTTTATGAGCTACTTAATGAAGATGAAAACAACCAAGAGTTTGGTGGCATCTTAAATACTAACAAATGTATTATGGCATAATCTTTTGTTTATTAAAACCCACTTTTTCAGATGTGCGACGTGTTGCCTTTATTTGGCAGGATGTGCTCTCTCTCGCTCTCTCACGCACTTTGTAAACAGTGTGTACTTGTTCATTTTAACTCCTTTTCAAATGTTGTTGTCTTTCTCGATTTAACTCTCATTTCTTCAGAAAAATCACCTGTGCCGACTTAAAGGAAAAAGATGAGCTGAATTCCTGCAAAAATCAGTGTCCAAAAGAGGTAAGTTATATATGAATTAAAAATATTTGGGGAATATTTAATAGGTACTGCAATTAACCCCCCCCTTCCTTAAGATTTATTTCTTTGTGGTTTTTTTCACTTATTAAACACTGGCAAAATAACATGAGATACTTAAGTGTGTATTCCCATTTGCAAGTGTACTTTTATTCCACAATTTTCACTGTGCGAAACTCTGGAGGTGGTGGTGGTGGTTCGTTGTTGTTGTTGTCGTTCTTGAAACTGGTAGGGAAGAATAGAGAAAAGGTATATTATTCTGATATATGTGTGATGCAAGATGAATAAAAATGATTTAATAACCAAAACATAAAAAACTGTAGATAATAATTTTCTTTGGCATGCTACCCAACTTGTAAAAGGGACGTGGTTGGCGCTGTGGTCTAAACCACTGAGCCTCTTGGGCTTGCCGATCAGAAGGTCGGCGGTTCGAATCCCCGCAACAGAGTGAGCTCCCGTTGCTCTGTCCCAGCTCCTGCCAACCTAGCAGTTTGAAAGCATTTCCGTGCAAGTAGATAAATATGTACTGCTGCAGCGGGAAGGTAAACAGCGTTTCTGTGCGCTCTGGCTCTCGTCACAGTGTTCTGTTGCGCCAGAAGCCGTTTAGTCATGCTGGCCACATGCACCGGAAAGCTGTCTGCAGACAAACGCCGGCTCCCTCAGCCTGAAAGTGAAATGAACGGCGCAACCCCATAGTCACCCTTGACTGGACTTAACCATCCAGGGGTCCTTTACCTTTACTTTTCCTAGCTTGTGTACTTAAGAACTAGCCTTGTAAGAACAGGCAACCAGGAATTCCATGCAGGTGCATGAGGACAAGGGATGGAGTGCTTCGTCCCACCTTCACCAGCACCTAGCAGGCCATTATTATTATTATTATTATTATTATTATTAACAATAATTATAGACAAGTAACTTTTGGGGGCTTATTAGAAGGGTACATTAGCCCTACTGTTAGCCTCTACACAGAAAAGTGTACATTTCTTACAAAACAGAAGAGTAAGGCCAGAATAAACAGGGTTTATTTTCTCTTTCTTGCTGGCAAGGGGATATTAACTCTTCCCATTAGGGCTTTGGGGAGAAAAGCAAAACACTTGTTAACCTCTAAACCAGAAGTCACCAACCTTTTGGGGCTCATGGGCAGATTTACAAACCAGAAGAACAGTCGTGGTCACCAAGCACACACCACAGTTGTGTATCCGCACACACACACACTTCCCTGTCCCTAGCAATTAGGCTTGGACAATTTTAAAGCCTGGGGAAATAAATAAGGTTTTTGCCACTGAGTAGACCCTTTCCCTATTAGCCACAGTTTTCCCCTCGCCAGCCAGGAAGATCATCCACCTCTGTAACAACTAGGCTACAATAGAAGGCATTCCTCCCTAAGCATATTGGAACCATCACTTCCTCCACTAACATGCTCACGCGGCTGCATTGAGTTCCTGGCTCCCTATAGCTACGAGGCTAGTGTTTAAAAGCAAGCGTGGTCTAACAAGTTTATTTCCATGTTATTTAAAATTAACCTAGTTTTAAGTTTTAAAAGAAACTTAGCATTTACATTTTTTTATTTAAACAATTAATCCAATTAAAATTTTAATAATAATAATAATTCTTTTAAAATGTGAGGTTTTGAGCTACAGTAGTACTAAGCACAGAAGGAGCTTTCACTGTCTGGTGCAAGTGATACCTCTTTAGTGCCCCTCTCCCTTTCGTTTTATGGAAAAAGCAAACTTTGATGCTGCCAGAGGTAAAACTTTCAGTGCCCTATAACAGAAAGTTCATAGAAACAGCAACTATTGCTGGCATTTTGCTAATATGGAATTCAAGGCAGTGTAATGTAAATTTAATTAGATGGTATTATGTTTTATAAGTATTGCTGCATTTTATGACATTTTGTCCCATCACCTTAAATGGGCAATTGCACCCTAAAATGCAGCGTATAAATAATTAAATAAAAATAGGCAGCAGTTGTGTTCCATTGGTATGAGAATCAGCCTAGTCCCTCTCCATGCTTGCATTTTACTCTCTGCTCCTTCTGTTGTGGCTGCAAAGAGATTTGAAGCTTGCATTTTAGATCAACCACATTTTTAATGTGTTGTCTGAACCCTAAACTGTGGTTATTCTTAACTGTGGTTAGTAAAAAAAGCAAGCAGCTTCATAAACTATTGTTTGAAGTTGGATTGTTTGTCTGCATTCAGGGATAGGGTAGACAGAGAGGTTTAAACCTCAACACCCTCATGGAGATCCAAATCAACATCTTCCCAATCATCCGATGGATCATATACAAATGTGGGGAATGTGTAAGCCTCATGGGAGCCTCGGCTCATGTTCATATTGTTGAGCTATGGTTTAGTGTGGCATCTGAACCAGCCTACTGCGAAGTTATTAGATACGGTGCTCTTTCAGAGTATTTTGCTTTTTTATCACTTTGATGTAAAGCTAGAAAAATATACTGTATAAGGCACACAGTATGTCAGAGAAATGCTTGTTTCTTGAGCAGTGAATAGAATATTGTTTTGACGGGCAGAATGTGATATGTGATTTGAGTCATATTATTTTATGCTTACGTTCCAAACAATGTGAATTAAATCTTGCTATAAGAAAATGTTAGCATTACATTTTTTTAAAAAAACCACACACACAAAAACCACTGCTGACTTAGAAAGTCATGGTGAAATATTTGAGAATGATGCTTGATGTTTAATGTTTTATTGTGTTTTTATATTTTGCTGGAAGCTGCCCAGAGTGGCAGCATATAAATAATACAACTAATACAATACTGAGGTCCAGTGCCTTCTGGTGGTTCCCTCCCTGCAAGAAGTGAGGTTACATGTAGTTGAACACATCGCCAAGAGTTGAAAGAGTAAAGTTTCGAGTTCCGGTTCCGGTCGCAGGAATGGCTGACCCTTTTTCCATCTCTCCGACCTTCATAAGGAATTTGGCGGTTGCTAGGGGAGTAAATGGCAACCTCCCCACCTCTCTGGGGGTTACGGAGAGGGCCGCAGGCCCGCAGATGCCCCTAAACCCACCCCGACTGTTCAAGGGGCGGGGGGGCCAGGGCTGAAAGCACTTATGGAGGAGCGGAGCTCCCCGGACGCCGACCTGCGTAGCGGGATCTCCATGATCAAAGAAGATAATTGGGCTTAAATTCATGGACGTGCTTCAAAAAGGAAGGGCAGAAGCTCTGTTTATTGCCAAGGAATTTTCGCTGCTGAGCGTGAGGAGTGAGGGAGTATATCATCGGCAAGAAAGATTGATTGGGACGCCACGAGAAGGGAAGTGAGTCTTCTTTATTCTTTCATACACTCTACGAGTTATTTTATACCTTCCCGGACGTGATGTCCTGTTTGTTTGGAACAAATGAGAAATGGAACTTAACTGTGTGAGTTAGACTCTATAAAACTATTGATATGATATGGTTAGAAGCTGTAAAACTGTTGAAGAGAGGGCCCCCCCTCCAACTGGACAATCGGAGTGCGGCTGGAAGCGTTTGGATTTATGAGGTGTGACGCACTTGGAATTTGAACAGCGATCTGAAGTTAAGTTCAGCTATGGGGCAAGGAGAGCTATAAATCTGTTAAGAGTTTCTACATAATGTGACAGCTGTGCCTATGCCCGGAAAGCTGTAAATTTTACTATGATCGTCTGCAAAAAAAACGTCGAGAAGAAAACGAAAGTGATCTGAGCTTTTCAAGATGGCGCTGTTTTGTGTTGAAAGACCTACGCAAGAAGAAAGCACTCCAGACAAAGAGGATTTATGGGGATTTAGGGGGAGGCCGGACTGATTAAAACTCACACAGGAGAATGAATATATGGGAAATCTCATTTGATGCTTATTTCAGCAGCGGTGGAAAAATCGGATGAATGGATGAAAGAAGAAAATATTTTAGTGACTGCAGGGGAAGATCGAGATTATCATGGATTATGAGTGACTATTTGGACTTTAGAATAAAGACGGCAGTAAGCAGTTGCGAGAAAACCCCAATTTTTTGAAGCATGGGAACTCCAAAATTGTATATGATTTGGTATAATATTCGGTTTAATTGATATGGATTTGTATAATTTGGAATAATGGATGTGACATAGTTGTATTTTAATTGGAAAATTAATAAAAATAGATTGCAAAAAAAAAAGAAAAAAAAAAGAAGTGAGGTTACAGGGAACCAGGCAGAGGGCCTTCTCAATAGTGGCACCCACCCTGTGGAACGCCCTCCCATCAGATGTCAAGGAAATAAACACCTATCTGACTTTTAGAAACAAAATAAAAAATTCCTTCCAGTAGCACCCTAGAGACCAACTACACCTATCAGCCAGTCACCCATTCCCACCACCCTTCTGAGTAATACCCCTCCCCACCCTTGCACTATATATAAGGGTCTGGTGACTTCTGTTTCAGTGCATCTGAAGAAGTGTGCATGCACACGAAAGCTCATACCAATGACAAAACTTAGTTGGTCTCTAAGGTGTTACTGGCCCCTTCATGGATCACTGCCTTGTCGTGGCGAAGGGGCTTAAATAACTTAGAGAAGTTATGTTTTGACCAAACGTGATCCACCTGGAGAAGGAATTGGCAAGCCACTCCAGTATCCCTGCCAAGAAAACTCTATGGACAAAGACAACAGGCATATAAAAGTTATGACGCTGGAAGATGAGCCCCTCAGGTCGGAAGGCGTCCAACATGCTACTGAGGAAGAGCGGAGGACAAGTACAAGTAGATTCAGAGCTGATGAAGTGGCTGGGCCAAAGCCGAAAGGTCGCTCAGTTGCGGATATGCCTGGAAGCGAAAGGAAAGTCCGATGCTGTAAAGAAAAATATTGCATAGGAACCTGGAATGTAAGAACCATGGATAATGGTAAGCTGGATGTGGTGAAAAATGAGATGGCAAGAATAAATATTGACATCCTGGGCATCAGTGAACTAAAATGGAAGGGAATGGGTGAATTCAGTTCGGGTGACTATCATATCTACTACTGTGGGCAAGAATCCCGTAGAAGAAATGGAGTGGCCCTCATAGTCAACAAAAGAGTGGCAAAAGCTGTAATGGGATGCAATCTCAAAAATGACAGAATGATCTCGATACGAATCCAAGGCAGACCTTTTAACATCACAGTAATCCAAGTTTATGCACCAACTGCTGAAGAAAGTGAAATTGACCAGTTCTATGAAGACTTACAACACCTTCTAGAAATGACACCAAAGAAGGATGTTCCTCTCATTACAGGGGATTGGAATGCTAAAGTAGGGAATCAAGAGATAAAAGGAACAACTGGCAAGTTTGGCCTTGGAGTTCAAAATGAAGCAGGGCAAAGGCTAATAGAGTTCTGTCAAGAGAACAAGCTGGTCATCACAAACACTCTTTTCCAACAACACAAGAGACGACTCTACACATGGATATCACCAAATGGGCAGCATCGAAATCAGATTGATTATATTCTCTGCAGCCAAAGATGGAGAAGCTCCATACAGTCAGCAAAAACAAGACCTGGAGCTGACTGTAACTCAGATCATCAGCTTCTTATAGCAAAATTCCAGCTTAAACTGAAGAAAGTAGGAAAAACCACTGGGCCAGTAAGATACAATCTAAATCAAATCCCTTATGAATACACAGTGGAAGTGAGGAACAGGTTTAAGGATTTAGATTTGGTGGACAGAATGCCTGAAGAACTATGGATGGAGGCTCGTAACATTATACAGGAGGCAGCAATGAAAACCATCCCAAGGAAAAGGAAATGCAAGAAAGCAAAATGGCTGTCCAACGAGGCCTTACAAATAGCGGAGGAGAGGAGGCAAGCAAAATGCAAGGGAGATAGGGAAAGATACAGGAAACTGAATGCAGATTTCCAAAAAATAGCAAGGAGAGACAAGAGGGTCTTCTTAAATGAGCAATGCAAAGAAATAGAGGAAAACAATAGAATGGGGAAAACCAGAGATCTGTTCAAGAAAATTGGAGATATGAAAGGAACATTTCGTACAAAGAGTACCATAATAAAGGACAAAAGTGGTAAGGACCTAACAGAAGCAGAAGACATCAAGAAGAGGTGGCAAGAATACACGGAGGAACTATACCAGAAAGATATGGAGGTCTCGTACACCTCAGGTAGTGTGGTTGCTGACCTTGAGCCAGACATCTTGGAGAGTGAAGTGAAATGGGCCCTAGAAAGCATTGCTAATAACAAGGCCAGTGGAAGTGATGATATTCCAGCTGAACTATTTAAAATTTTAAAAGATGATGCTGTTAAGGTGCTACACCCAATATGCCAGCAAGTTTGGAAAACTCAGCAATGGCCAGAGGATTGGAGAAGATCAGTCTACATCCCAATTCCAAAGAAGGGCAGTGCCAAAGAATGCTCCAACTACCGCACAATTGCGCTCATTTCACACACTAGCAAGGTTATGCTTAAAATTCTACAAGGCAGGCTTAGGCAGTATGTGGACCGAGAACTCCCAGAAGTGCAAGCTGGATTTCGAAGGGGCAGAGGAACCAGAGACCAAATAGCAAACATGCGCTGGATTATGGAGAAAGCTAGAGAGTTCCAGAAAAACGTCTACTTCTGCTTCATTGACTATGCAAAAGCCTTTGACTGTGTCGACCACAGCAAACTATGGCAAGTTCTTAAAGAAATGGGAGTGCCTGATCACCTCATCTGTCTCCTGAGAAATCTCTATGTGGGACAAGAAGCTACAGTTAGAACTGGATATGGAACAACTGATTGGTTCAAAATTGGGAAAGGAGTACGACAAGGTTGTATATTGTCTCCCTGCTTATTTAACTTATATGCAGAATTCATCATGCGAAAGGCTGGACTAGATGAATCCCAAGCAGGAATTAAGATTGCCGGAAGAAATATCAACAACCTCAGATATGCAGATGACACAACCTTGATGGCAGAAAGTGAGGAGGAATTAAAGAACCTTTTAATGAGGGTGAAAGAGGAGAGCGCAAAATATGGTCTGAAGCTCAACATAAAAAAAACCAAGATCATGGCCACTGGTCCCATCACCTCCTGGCAAATAGAAGGGGGAGAAATGGAGGCAGTGAGAGATTTTACTTTCTTGGGCTCCTTGATCACTGCAGATGGTGACAGCAGTCACGAAATTAAAAGACGCCTGCTTCTTGGGAGAAAAGCAATGACAAACCTAGACAGCATCTTAAAAAGCAGAGACATCACCTTGCCTACAAAGGTCCGTATAGTTAAAGCTATGGTTTTCCCAGTAGTGATGTATTGAAGTGAGAGCTGGACCATAAAGAAGGCTGATCGCCGAAGAATTGATGCTTTTGAATTATGGTGCTGGAGGAGACTCTTGAGAGTCCCATGGACTGCAAGAAGATCAAACCTATCCATTCTTAAGGAAATCAGCCCTGAGTGCTCACTGGAAGGACAGATCGTGAAGCTGAGGCTCCAATACTTTGGCCACCTCATGAGAAGAGAAGAATCCTTGGAAAAGACCTTGATGTTGGGAAAGATGGAGGGCACTAGGAGAAGGGGACGACAGAGGACGAGATGGTTGGACAGTGTTCTCGAAGCTACGAACATGAGTTTGACCAAACTGCGGGAGGCAGTGGAAGACAGGAATGCCTGGCGTGCTATGGTCCATGGGGTCACGAAGAGTCGGACACGACTAAACGACTAAACAACAACAAGGTGCTACTGGAAGGAATTTTTTTATTTTGTTTCGACTAGGCCAGACCAAGATGACTTTTAGAAGACATCTGAGGACAGCCCTGTTTAGGGAGGTTTTTAATGTTTGATGTATTATGGTGCTTTTAATATTCTGTTGGGAGCTGCCCAGAGTGGCTGGGGAAACCCAGCCAGATGGGTGGGGTATAAATAATAAATCATTATTGCTTTTACTTATGCAACTCAGCTAAAATTAATTGCTCCCATGAAGGAATGGATGGTTTAAAAATCCTAGGAGAATAGAAAGGTCTTTCTTTATCTGGTGAAAAAAAGTACCAGACAAGCCTCACTGGGGATGATAGTCAAAACAAATTCCAAGTATGTTGGAAAATGTACTTGGCCAATAATATATTATTATTATTATTATTATTATTATTATTATTATATGCCATGATCCTTGTTGGCTACCCACTTTACCTCTCAGTGCAGGAGGAGTCTGTCCTGGTTTACATGAACTGTGTGGGAGCATGCTGAGCTGAATTCTGGGTGCTCCACTGTCCACCTGACTATTGCATATATGCTCAGGACCATGTTTGAATCGGCCCACGGAAGCAAAAATCACTGTATTAAAAACTTGTTGAATAAATGTGCAGATGCTGATACCTAAACATAAATTTGAACTTGAAAGCATTTATACCATACCCCCATCTGGTTATACATTTGGTTATATCATGTATTGTATAATGCAAGTAGTCTTCTTGATTTATTAATACAAAAATACATTTACTAGCAAACTGAAAATGTAAAAAACAGACATCCTAAATATTAGAATAATTATGGCCCCTGTGACATTTCCCCCCTAAGAGCAGTCTGCAGAAGCAAATTCACATTAAAAATGAGGCTCTCCAGATAAAAAAAATATCCCCCCAACCTACTGGAAACAAAAACATCTCTATAAATCGTGAACTCAATGCAAAGTTTAGGTACTTGCTTCTGAGTTTGTTTGTTTTTAAAAAATACTCTTTAAAAAGTATCTGAAAGTCCTTATAGTTATTTTTCTTCGTGTTTGTTTCATAGTTTTGAGCAACAAAACTTGTTACTTCAGTTTTTGAAAAATCATACTGGAAAGAATGGATGTTTTATTGGAATTCTCCCAGAATGGCCATATTCAGGCATTTGGGGCGAACATGTGTAGGTTTAAGGAATATTAGAAGCCCTTTCAGTCCTTCTCACTGAATGCAGGAAGTCCTGAGATGGTGCCATGGTGTGGGGAGACACTCACGGGCTTCCTGCAGCCAATCAGAAGCCGTGCCTTGGTTTCCGAACGTTTTGGAAGTCAAACGGGCTTCAGGAAAGGATTCTGTTTGACTTCCAAGGTACAACTGTATAGGTTAGGCATGTTTGAGGTGGGTGCAGAATTGGGAGCTGGATCATAGCTGCCAAGTCCGGGTCGTAAAGATCCGGGATCGGCAGCGCGCGCATGACCGGAAGTTGCGTGACGCGACTTCCGGTGGCGCTTCGCCCTTCTATGGGCACCAGAAAATGGCGGCGCCAGCGCCGGAAGTCGCTTCCGCGCATGACCGGAAACACGTAAAAGCGACTTCCGGCGCCAGCGCCGCCATTTTCTGGTGCCCATAGAAGGGCAAAGAGGCACCAGAAAAATGGCCGCCGGGCAGAAGCCAATTTAAGGGACAATACCGGGATTTTTCACCAAACGGGAGACCGCCGGGAAACGGTAAGAAAAAAGGGGTTTTCCCGGCGGATACGGGATACTTAGCAGCTATGAGCTGGATTGCTTACGGTATCTTTGACGTTGGAATCCAGTAGATGTTTGCAACATTTGAGCAACTACCTTCTGAACAGCGGTCATGCTAGATAAAGCATGACAAATGACAAGATGGAAATGCAATTGTTGTATTAAAAGTGGATTGTATAGAAGATTTCTTTGCATCATAGCTTCCAAAATCTTCAAGGATTAGGAGCAGAATAAATATGTAAGAAGCAAATGCAAGTCAACAGTAACAAAGCATTTATTTAGCAGTCTTGAAATATCACTCAGGAGTCGTGCTGGTGCTCCATTTCAGACTATCATTTTCTTTCCGCCACCCCATGTTATAGTTGTCCTGTGGTCATCGATGTAAAGAGATCTGTCATTCTTCTGACTGTCCTCAGAATTGCAACCAGAAGGTTAAAGTCAGGTGCCCTTGCAAGAGACTCAAAAAGGTAATTTCATACTCTTCTGAAATCTTTACTTTTCTATTAAAATATTTTATTGATATTTTTATTCAATTTTTTAAAAAAATTATGGTATTGTTATACCACTCTTCATAATAACTAACCCAGGATAGTTTTGTGGTATGTATTAAAGCAGTAAGTTATGTAGGATAAAACTATTAAAATCAATAAACCGAGGACGCAAATTGTGTATCAGTTAAATGGCATAGTGAAAACTTTCTGGTATTTAAGGCGCAACATCCTTCCACTTTTAAAAATATCTGAGAAAATTAAAATGTCTTTACCTGACGCCTAAGCTATAACAGTGGGTGCTAGTTCCACATAACGTTTGCTAGTTTTTTACATTTTAGATATTGAAATTATTTTAAAATCATTTAATATTTAATGTGAGCCACCTTGTTAAATGGTCTCTGGAAAATGGATAATTTTTTTCTCTAATGTGAATTCCAAAATTCCCATGACAGTGGTGCAAATATAATTCTGAAATGGGGAAAATACTATGGAATTTCTACCTTTATAACATTTTAGAGTGAAGATGGTTGCTTAGATTTCATAGCCTTAAAAGAAATCATTGCGCAGTTAATTGAATTAAATGTGTTCAGACTTCAGAATTATCGTGGGAAATATATGAGTATAGTTTAGCTCAAGTATGGCTAGTCCAGAGCAAGAAGAGGAAATACGTTTTCCTGGCCAGTAATCAGGAAAAGGCATATTTAATTACATAAAAAACTGGACCAAGAACAGTTGTTAAACTTGTGAATCCCTAATGCATTTTACAGAAGACGTTCTCGTAGTCTCACTGCAACTGTGGTGTCATCATCACCCCTGAAGCAGACAGTTTAATGGACAAATGACTTCCTCTTACATGACATTATTAATTGTTTTGCCAGAAAGCAATAATTTTCATTTTTAATAACACTTTTCTGAAAAAGAAGAATTGCTTAACACAAGTAGTGTCTGGCTTTTTGAGGAAAAGCAATTTATAAATGTAACAAACAAATAGTGTATAACGTCATCTTTTGGGATCTGAAATGCTCACGTAATCCATGCCTGCAACATGGGACCCATCTCTCTCTCTCTCTCTCTCTCTCCCCTCTTTATTACAACATATATGTCTGCTTTCATGTACCCCTTTTTTGTACGCATACCTGATTAGAGCGAGTCCCTAAAACATCTCGTGTTAATTGCAGCACCTTCTGTCAAATATAAGGCTCATATAGGAAATGCTGGAAAGTCATCTTAAGAAATCAGCTGTTTGGTTAATGCACTATAAAGAACACAACATGTTAGTCCATTTCAGTGTCGGAGAATTTTAGTTTAGCTTCTCCACTGAAATCAATGCGACATAGGAGTGTTGAACACTGGCTGGATCAACCCAAAGAGATGTGGGTATTTTAGACTGGTGTTACCAAGGAAAGGGGAGAGACAAAGAAGGTGAAATGGCATTTGGTGAGGGTGAGATGCCTAACAAAGACACTAGTCCAAGCTCCTCACCCACAAAAGAGTATTAATCTCTCTCCTAGTGTTTGTAACAAGGCTAATGGAATACCCTGAATTTGGCTTGCTTACCCACATCAGTGAGAAAAGCATATACTTGGCTGGAGTTGTGAAGCGAAGAGTTGTGTAATTTCAGTATGTGAAGAGAAGAGTTTCTTATTCAAAGAAGGAGCACCCACATGACATACCCAAAAAGGACAATCTAAAAAAACAGATTGATAGGGAAACCTTTAACCTCTTAGTCTTTGTAGTACAATTATTGCTTTCACTAGGTTCTCAAGGTTAAACTGTGAATACATGCCTTGAAAAATGTATATTCTAGCCCAGTTTGGATGTAAATTCCCCAGTCCAAGAAATCATGAAGACGAGCTCAAGCACTCCCTTCATGCCCAAATTTAGACCAGGCTTCCTGGTTAAAGTTCAGTTTCCCAATTTGGACATTGGGAGAAATGTGGTTTTAAAAATGAGCAAGTTTGTTCTGAAGCCAGGCAGCAATGAAGAGAAAACTCATTGCTTATTAGCACTTCAACAAACTGTTAGGTTAGAAAGAGAACTGGACTGTTGCTTTGTGTTATATGAATCAGTTACCACATATTAAATGTTCAGTGGTGAGAAGTACATTTTGCAAAAGTCTACTTTACTCTTGCTTTCCTACCCAGCAGACTCACAGGGCGGCTTACAAATTTCCATCTGAAACAATCTGAGCTAGATATCAGATGCTTAACTAATTTCATTTATTATTGAAAGAAAAGCAGCTATTCAAATCTCAATGAAATGTAGGATTGTGCTGAATTTTATAAGCATCTGATTTATGTAATTCGTAACCTAAAGCATTAAAGTCTTGTGACAGAGAGAAAAGATTCCTTGGCACTCCCCCCCCCCTTTAAGTCCTATTTTGGGTATCAAAATTGATGAAATAGTACTTATAGTACTATTTCTTAATGCAGTGTGTTCTCATGAATGCAGAGACTATTAAAAAGCAACATAGGTTTATAATTTAACTATATACTGGTGCAATTCATTCGAAGAAGGAAACGTACAAACCAGTGGCTTATTCTCAGTCCTTTAACTGTTTTTTTTTTGCAAGAACATCAAGGTTTAGTGTCAGTGCTACTTCAAGAAATGACTTCACACATGAAAGTAATTTCTTGTTGTGTTTTTTGGGCTTTATTATACTGCATCCAAGGACACGGGTGGTGCTTTGGTCTAAACCACTGAGCCTCTTGGGCTTGCCAATCGTAAGGTCGGCAGTTCGAATCCACGTGACGGGGTGAGCTTCTGCTGCTCTGTCCCAGCTTCTGCCAACCTAGCAGTTCCAAAGCATACCAACACAAATAGATACATACCTTCCCTGCGGCGGGAAGGTAAACGGCATTTCCATGCGCTCTGGCTTCTGTCACAGTGTCCCATTGCGCCAGAAGCGGTTTAGTCATAACGCCGGCTCCCTCAGCCTGAAAGCGAGATGATCGCCGCAACCCCATAGTTGCCGTTGACTGGACTCGACCGTCCAGGGATCCTTTACCTTTACTTAAAGTGCTTCCATGTTTGCCCTCCTCTTTCACTTCTTCTAAGGTATAGTTGCTTTGTTCCCTTAACATCTGGGGGGCAGTAACTTCCCACCGCCTGAGTTTATTTTGAAGTTATTCATTTGTCCGCCTCCAAAAGTAGTTTGCAAGAGCGTATGTCGTATTTACAAAACACTTGTAACATGAATGTTAGTTATGGTGTGAACGTATCTCGTGATGAGTGTTTTTATTTGTAATTCATTTGCTAGGGGAAGAAAATGGTTTGCAAGCTAAATGGCAGGAGAAGGATTCTTTGGTTATATAGGAAGCAGTGTTTAGGCATGTGTGTTTCGTGATCAGATTAATGAAGAAAAGTAATATATTTTGTTTGGACCCTGCTTCTAGGAGCTGCTGTGCAGTAAGGTTCGAGGAGACCTAGTTACGTTAGAATGTGACACAGTATGCAAGGAAATGAAACGGAAAGCTTCTGAGGTAATTTTCCCTTTATGGTTGCAATATATTTTCACTGCTTCAAGAGACTCATGCAGAGTTATTTTCTAAAATTATTGTGCAAGAAATAGAATGCAATTAAATCCAATGTTCCCTGTTCAACAGCTGTTACATGTTAAACTTTGCTTGTTATGTATTGTGGAAAGTTTGTCATCTTGTCTTGCTGTTTATGATAAACTGTTAATACTATGAGTCTCTGCACGTGCTATATTAGAATAATGTTGCTTATGTCTCTTGCTTCCTACCTTTCCTCCCAGTTTGGAATGTTTCTTGAAGAAGGTACACATTCATTCAGTTGGAGCCCAGGGGGCATGAAATGGGTTGCCCTGCCTTGTTCAGTTTGTTAATTTGAAGTTAGGATAGTGTAATGAATACATCTATTTAAAGTTCCAAAAATCTGACAACTAGTTTAATGCTCATGTGTGCGCACATGCTTCTCTTGATCTCTTACCACTTGATGACTACTTGGCTGGATATGAGAGCAAGTTGCATCAAAAAGAACAAGGAGTTTTGTGGCACTTTAATGAAATTTGTTTTGGCATAAGCGGACTGCAGTCAACTTCATTAGATACATGGTGTTATCCTAACAGTGGAAATTCACAAAGCAGCTGCTGATAAACACAGACATCCTGTCATCAGTAGGCAAATGCACTTAGTGTGCCAAAATATTTTTGTCCGTGTTCAGTCCAGAAGTGATCGCGTTGAACCACGTAGTGTATTATAGTTAAGTTGTTTCATATTGCCATGTCCCTTTGAGTTCCTTGACCCAGGATAGCTAGTCAAAGGTCATTTACAGGGTGTCCTGGGAAGTTGGCATGTTTACCACTTTTGAATATTGCCATTTCTGATGCCAATTTTGCATGTTGTTTTTGTTGTTGTTATACCCCGCCCATCTGACTAGGTTGCCCCAGCCACTCCAGGTGCCTTCCAACATACATAAAAACATAAAAATTACACATTAAAGTAAGGAACTCTGTTAAGGGATAGAAGAATTGGCATCTTCTGGAGGCATTGGGCCGAAAGCCACATGTGCTTACACAGATAAGAGTATGTGCAACACAGATAAAACATAATATGCAAAGAATGTAATAAGATTTCCACCTGACTTTTTGGTAATGCAAAGAGAAAACAAAGCCATAGATCTGGTGAGGCAATGTATTCTGGATTTAGATTTCCATGAATTGTTTGCAGACATTAATTACATACAACATATCTCCCCTCTACTCAAGACTGGATGTTGAACGTTCTCTTCCACATACGTAACAAAACTTAATCATCCAAAGTGTAAAAGAGTGATTCCCTCAACAGGAATGAATACCTTTCCTTCTGCAGTTAGATCATGACGATTCAGAGGGCAGTTGACTTGGAGGAGCACTGTTATCAGTGTGGACAGCCAGAGTGCTGAAGTGTGGTTCTGTGTAGCTATCCAGGATAGAAATGTACATAGGGTAAAGTGGCTGGGATACAACAAAAAAAAAAGATTGGGGGGGGGGGGGAATAAGATATATTGGTCTTCCTACTGACAGCCGAGACCCATCAAATCATATTTGATTTAGCCAGCTTCCTAGCTGCAGTCCTTTGCAGTCCTTTCTATTAAAAAGTAATGGGCCAAATCCCACATGTGATGCCAATGTGATGAATATGGGGGTGAAAGAAAGAGGATGGGGGGAAGCTGGAGGCTACATCTGAGTTAAAAGTACAAACTACAAATATGTGTAGCATTTCCTTTCCTTTGTGTAATATGCTGCTGTTTATTAGTATTGGTGTAGTGTAGAAGGCTGGGTGTCTTGTTTTTTATCATGTTTTTGAACAATTTATTATGCCCAGTTGAGGGCCATTGGCTAACTAAAAAAGACTGGGCAAAAAGTCACGTGTATAATTTTGGCTACCTGAGCATGGGTGAAGGAAAAACTGTAAAAATGCAAATTATGCACGAATGGAGGGGAGTCCTAGAACAGGTGTATGACAGGAGACTGTCAATATTTTGTAGATGGAAAAGAGTTGGAATGTGAAAAAGGAAATGTGTCAGTCTGTCTGCAAGCATAGCATTAGTTTGGTTTGGAAAGAGGGCGACAGATATGACAATGATGATGAATTACATTTGTTTACTACCCTTCATCTGAACAGTATAGGGTGGTTCACAACATAAAAATACAAAATGAGAACACAAAATGCATAATAAAAACAAAACAAGTATACCCCACTCCCACAAACACTTTATAAAGGCCATAGAATGTTAATCAGCCCAAGGCCTGGTGATAGAGAAACGTTTTTGCCTGATGCCTAAAGGTATGTAATGAAGGAGAACGATGAGACCCAAGGAGAATGTGAGGGAGTTTTGGAACTTAATCTGTTCCAGAAGTCCATTCTTAAACCAAAGTGTGCTTTCCCATAGCAACGGGGGACTCAATTTACAAATGGAACACACTCAACAGGAAGCGAAACATGTTCTTATTCCAAGGCAAATTTCACAAAACAAAACACCTACTTCCGGGTTTGCAGTGTTCTTCAAGTTGTTCATAAACTAAGCTGTTCTTAAACCAAGGTACCACTGTACTATTCATGGCTTCTTATAGCACACAATTGTGCTCTTGTTTCTGATTGTGTACAGTTTGCTTCTGTTCAGTTAAGTTGGAATTACTGAAACCCAAAGGCTTCCCGTGTGAAGTATATGGTACAATACAATATATAATTGACCACTAAACGAGCTTCCTTGCCAGAGGACAGGCAGGTGTTATCTCTTTATTTATTACTGTTAATGTTGAACTCAATATATGTGGTTCCTAAGTGGTTTACAAAAGATGTTAAAAACCAAAATACGAGTACTTACCACAAAATAAAGCAGTGAAAAAGTTTCTGCACATGAGAGAGTGTGGTAAATCTCATGGGAAATCCTGCATAAAAAGGGACATGGGAAAGGAAGTATCGTTATCCCCTCCAAAAAAATGCACATGGAAAGGTGTTCCAGAGGCTGGGTTATACCACTGAGATGGCCCACTTCCTTGATGTCATGATGTGGCATTCCACTGATTGCATCCTGAAGATATTGATGATTGGCTTGGGATGTAGAAGGGGAGGCAACAAGTCTCTAAATATTATTGTGTCTGTGAAGCTGGGCAGGGAATTTTCAGTTGTGTAGAATAACATGCCCACCATGTAAAATGCTGTGTAGTTTAATTTAAGCTGTTTAATTTAAAGGTGTCTTCACCGTATTCTGTTCAGCGCCTGCTGAAAACAATTCTTGTAAGCCTACCCAGATGCTTAGAAAGTTGAGGTGAATTTTAATTAGTTTTTTGGTATTTTAACATTTTGCATGTTTCAAAGTATTGGAATTTCCCTCCCTTGATTTTCTTGTTTTATCTTTTTGTGAACCACTTTGAGGTTTGTTTTTTAATCAAGCGGTGCATAGATTTTATGGAACAGAAATAGATAAAATACCATATACCATATATAATACTGTGCATTTTTTTAAAAAAAACCCACACCAAACTGCTTTACAGTGTCTGTCTCAAAGTAGTTCAGAGCTTGGTGACTTTCTCCTGGTCTCTTAATGAGGTTCCTGGTCAGCTGGCCTCTGTTCCTCACAACAGTTCATGACTCAAAATTTCATCAACCACACCACAATGAGTTCCTGAAGGAGGAAGAGTCCATAATATACATGTTAACAACATGTTTCAGAATACAGTGGTGCCTCGCAAGACGAATTTAATTCGTTCTGCGAGTCAATTCGTTTTGTGAAAAATTAGTCTTGCGAATCATGGTTTCCCATAGGAATGCATTGAAATTTCTTTTTTTTTGCCCATAGGAACGCATTAATTTAATTTCAATGCATTCTTATGGGAAACCGCGATTCACAAGATGAATTTTTCGCAAAACGAATTCATCTTGTGAGTCACCATCAGATCACAAGACGCATTCGTCTTGCAAAAAAATTGTCTTGTAGGGCATTCGTCTTGCGAGGTACCACTGTATTCGGGATCTGAAGTAGAGTGACTCGGGGAAACCTCCACATGCACCTTTGAGGAGCTGTCCGTAGACTACACAATCCAAGTCTAGCTTAACTCAGTATAAGGACATCTCATATATTCACATGAACCCCAGGCAATAGCATATGTTCCAGTTCATATAAATAACAGAGATGTGCAGCTGGGCCCCCTTTGGATATGTTCAACCACATTGTAAGTATTTGCCTGTTCCACACTGCCTTTATTTGAATCCAGATGTTGTCCTATATTTGATCCGTGGTGTTGTGTGGGATCGTTTCATAGCGTTGAATCTTAAGTTTTAAATTGCTTTCATGATTTTAATTGTGAACAGCCTTAAGAGGGCCAAGGCCTTGAAAGGCAATATAAAAATAACTACGTAAATAAATGAACAAAAGTATAATGCTGCTTCCAGCAATTAACAGGGGAGCCAACTTGGACCCCAGGTTATGGGTGCCCAGTGTGTGTGACCTCATGACGTCATGCGCACACCCCCCCCCAGAACATAACTTCCGATGGCACCGGAAGTCAGGTTCCAAGGTCTTGTGAGTTGCATCGCGGGCCCTGCGGTTTGGGTGCTGAGCACCCACAACAAAAATTTTCTGGGGGCTCAGGCCCCTATAGTTGGTGCCCCTGGCAATTAGTAAGTTGTAGCTTATTATGTGCTAAGCATTATTATTTTTATATTCACACAGATTAAAGAGGCCGAGGCCAGAGCTGCCCTTGAAGAGGAAAAACGAAGACAACAGGTACCCACCTTCTTAGACTTCTGTTAAAACTCTAGGACACTAATCCTACATGTAGTTTGGGCTGCTTAAATTTCAGTGAAGGCAACTGAATGCAGAATGATAAGCTCACAAAATTCTAGTTACAAGTACTATTGTACCATGCATATAAAGTTTTAATATGCAGTATTTTAAGACACAGTTGAGAAAAGATGACCCCCCCCCCCTTCTACCACATTTATTTTTATAACTTTCTACTTTCCTCCTATCCAGGCTGAGCTGGAGGCTTTTGAGAACAGGCTTAAAGGTCGTCGGAAGAACAAGAGAAAAAAGGACGAGGTTGAAGTTGAACTATCTGCATGGCAAAAATATAAGAACATGATTGTGTTGCCAGTATGTGGAGCTGCTGTGGTAATGCTTGCGTGGTTCATAGCCTACAATGACTAAACTATTCCATTTCAAAACACCTCAATATGATTATAGAAAGTTAACTGCTAAGATGTTGCGATATAAATTAGGATTTAATGTTCAGTTGTACAGGTAGCGACTGATTGGCACGTCAGCGGGGCCCATGTAAAGCCGCCCCACCCTGTTCCATCCCTTTTTATGATGTTTTGGGGTCAGTTCAGGATTGGCACGATACGGTTGTGCACATATCAGGTGCACCTGATATGGTTGCTGCCTGTAGCTCGTTATAATTTTCCTGTTCATTTAAAGAAAGCTAGAACCAACCCCAGATCCTATACTTCACTCCCAAATCAATTTAAAATACTGAGGTGACTCGACTGAAAGTTCTACAATATTGTTGGTTGAACCATGCTAGGCAATTGTGCCAGATTATATTTTTAAAGTCTAATTTGAGAACACCGAGTACCATTCTTGTCAACATCCAGTTGTTTTGTTCCACGCGTGCACCAGATGAGCACTTGGTTTGTGTAGTCATTTTTAACCCCTTGGCAGGTGGAAGCAGGAAATGGATGGTTTGATTCTGTCACAGATGACCATGCCTACTCTCTGTTGGAGGATGCTTAAAACTCTGATCCCGTAAGATGTAGTTCCTATAGCACACATGCACACTACAGCGCGGTCTTGCATGAAAAAGCACCCTTGTTTGGTTCAGATCATATGCAAGGATTGGGTTGTGAATCATGCTGTTATCTGAATAGAAGACAATGTTTTAATGTTTTCATCTTCGCTGTATCAATGTGGGTCTTCAAAATAAACCATAAAACCGTTCTTGATGTTGAGCAGTTCTAGTCATACTTTGTCAAATGTATCTTTTAAAATACAATACGGGTGTTCTGTACCTCCAAGATACATTTTTGTTGAATAACATATTTCTAAAGGGAAGTGTCAGATTTTTCTCCAGGACCTCTTGCAAAACTGGTCATGTGCAAGTTGTCGATTTTATTAATGTTTTATTTCAAGGTCTATTTTTTGCTAGTAAAAAGAAAAGAGTATTTAAGGATATTGCTCTCCCTCTGAAATGTAGCTTTCTCGAAGAAAATTTACATCAAATAAATTCGTAGCTGTGTTTGCTGTGTGTAAAGTGGCATTCACAATTTAGAAAACAGTGTATGTACATGTGGCAAGTTAATTATTTCAGGTGTGCAGATATGTAGAAGAAGATGAAATGTTGTCTTAAGCAGATGCTCTCAGAGCTGGAATTTAAATATCAAATCAAGTAGCAAATGTCCTAGCTAACCTGTTCAATGTTTCTGTTTACAAATTGACACCCTTGCTTTCAATCCTTCAAAGTGAACAATAAACTTTACTCCTGAACTACTTTTGTATTTAATTATATAGTGACTATTGTCACATCAAATGAGGGAGTGCAAGTTCTTCTGACTTGCTTGCTAGTTCTTAAAATGCTAAATAAATATTACTGATTATTAATTTCCTATCTAAATTTGGTCTTTGTAAGAATTTCCTAAATTCTTGGGCAAACATCCCAGGTGAAGTCTGGTAGGAATGCCTTTTGGATACCTTCAAACAATCTGAAATTGATATTTTTGCATATTTCCAGCAGTGGGTCTTATCCACTTATGACTATTATGCATAGGATAAAAATATATTCACTGTTCAGGGATATTTTTATCAGAAGTATGCTGGCAAATTCTAAAACATTCTTTGGAAAGGAAAACCACAAAATATTGTAACTTTGGACTTGTTATATTTACTAAAGAGTACAGTTATTTTTGTTTTTCCATTGCTTTAAGAAAGTAACTTGAATAAATCCATCCTGCAATTGTACATTTTTAGAATTCTAACTTGGTCAGCAGCTCACTTCCTAGCCACATGAATAATTGATACTAATATCACTTTAGGTTGTCAGATTTCACTTTTAGGATATGTTAGCATGAGTCATTTATTTTTGTACTGTTGCAACAAAAAAGAGAAAATCCGTCTGTCAATGTAGATAAATAGTGTGAAAACTGATACCTGTTTGAGTCTTACTATGTATTATGTGTGTTAATAAATCAGCATTCTCTTGGTTTGAATGTTGATGAGATTTGTTAGCTTCTCAACACAAATAACTGGAAAGCTAAAAGGTTTTCGCTACTTCAGCACTTGTATTAAAACATTTGTCTTTATGTGTAAATGTACCTTCATTTGAAAGAGAGTTGCTCCTTTAATGTTTTGTATGTTCAACTGAGTGGAAGATGAGAAAAGCACGCAGAATTTAAGTGTGGGGTAAGGCCTTCAGAATCACTTCCCATTTCTTGATATAAATGAGAGGAGGGGAGCATAGCTCAATTAGCAGAGCTATATACTTTGCACTCAGGACATACCAGGTTTGGTCTCTGGCATCACCAGTTGGAAAAATCCCAGTTTGCACAGGATATGAAAGACCACTTCCTGAGATTTTGGAGAACCATTTCCTGTCAGACAAATCTGGCATGGTATGTGGCAGATTTCGATGTTATGGCTACCACCAGGTCTTCCGCACCATGAAATAACATATTTTTGAACTGGGCATTCAGTTCAATATAGCATCTAGAAAATCTCAGCCTTCATCTCTTGATAACGTTTCTAAACTATATGACTATAAACATCAGAGCTGAAAGTGTGTGAAAAGTGCTGGTGAAATCATAGGAATTGTAGAGTTGGAAGGGACTGCGAGGGCCACCTAGTCCAACCCACAGCAACGCAGGAATCTTTTGCCCCATGTAGGGCTGGAATCCACAACCCGGAGATTAAGAGTCTCATGCTCTACCGACTGAGCTATGCTGGCTTGGGGCAATGGTGGTGAGTTGACTGGATAGTGCTCATTTAGATGGAGTTTCCTTTTATAGCAGTAGCTCTTTTGCTTCTCAAGGCCAGCAGAATAAATTATACAAAATGAAGTAAATATAAATGTGTTCATAATTTTTATAATTTTACACATCTCAGAATTCCGTTTTTCTAAATTTAGGAATTCCCTGCGTTAGAGATGGATAAGCAGAAGCTAAGAAAATCAGTGGTCTTGCAGGTATCGTATTGTGTGTTTGCCAGTTGTATGTTTCACATACCTAAATAATAAAAGATAGGCCTGTGATGAGTTTTCAAGAAAGTGGGGGAGGGGGGTAGTGATTCACAACACAGTAAACATGACCAATAGTCTAAACTGGAAAAAGAGATCAGTCCAAATATTCCACATTAGTCCTAAATCCAATTTGGCTACCCCTATACTTCCTTGTGACATCACTTTTTATTCAGAAACACTTAGAACTAAAGCTTGAATCATTTAGGCTTATCTAGATTCTTCAGTGTTTCATTCAGTAAACATGCAAATTTGCAGATTTTCCAGATGACTTTGCCTATATTCACACTTTATTTATTTACTGGACTTAGTAGTCACTTTTGTTTACATAATGTAAAGGGTGACTTGCAGTATAATACAGAAATGAAAATTAATATAAAGCTAAAACAAAGTAAAAGCTAAACACACACACGTATATAAGAACCCATTGAAAGAGGCTGCAGTGTATAAACTTTCCAAGTTAAAGGTGAAAAGCCTGGCTGAAAAGAAACATTTTCTCTGGCACCTGAAAATAGCCATTCCGTAAGCAGGAAGCCACCATTGAAAAGTTGTATTCCTGTGTTGCTACCTCTGGATAGAGTTTGGAGAGGGCACACAGAATGCAGGATCTGGATTGGTTCATGTGGGGACAGGTGGTCCATGAGGTATCAGGGCCCTGAGATGCCTAACACTTTATAAATAAAAACCAGCCCTTTGAATTGAGACTGGAAACTGATTGGTAGGCAATACAGTCTTGCCAGAATTGGTTTTCTATGCTTAGACCGTCTTGCCCTGTCCTCAGTCTGTCAAATCCTGCACCACCTGCAGTTTCTGAACCATCTTCAAAGTTGGCCCTGTGTACAACACATGACAACAGAGGTTAGGCTGCCCCTGTCCAGATGAGTGTGCAGATTAGCCACCAGGTAAAGTGGATGCAGGGCTCTTGCATCATGGAAGCCACTTGAGCCTCAGGTGACTAAAGGTTCCAGCATTACACCCAAACTGCACACTTGCTACTACAGAGGGAGTATAATCCCATTCAGAGCGGGGCACTTCCTATGCATCCAGTCTAGGGAACCACCCACTTACAGTGCCTCAGTCTTGTCTGGATTGAGCTTCAGTTTATTGGCTCTCATAAAGTCCACTATAGAGGAAAGACATTGTTTCAGCACTTCCACTCATGGCCACACCTGCAGATGTAAAGGAGAAGGAACAGCTGTGGGTCGTCAGCATATTGCTGATAACATACTCCAAAACTCCAGCTGACACCACTTAGCAGTTTCATGTAGATGTTGTATATTGGTTATATATGCTTCAGCATTTTAACTTGACTCTCTTGTCCCAGCCAGAAGTTCAGATCTCCTCTTCAGCTAATGAACCTTTTGCAATAGTAAGTATTTGAAATGTGATTGTTGAAATCAGTATTTGAAATCTGGTTGTTGTTTACTGATGCATTGTTCTCTCCCAATTGTGAACTCAGTGGTCAAGTATCTACTAGTTTAGGAACAGAACAGGGCCACCCAAAAACAAAGTAGTAGTTTGCACATTGTTGGAGTGTGCTAGAAGATATGCAAAAGTATATGACTTTGCAAACTAACAGAAAAACTCAAAAGGAGGCTGACAAGAAGCTGTGAGCTTCCAGGGTCTCTGGCAGGAGTGAGGAACCCACTGGCTGGAAGTTGTAGTTCAACAATGTCAGAAGGCTAAAGGCTCCCCACACTTTAGAAGAGTCATCTAGTCTAACCCTCTGCAATGTAGGAATCTCAGCTAAAGCATCCATGTTGTCGTCTGCAAATTTCATGAACATTCCTTGAATTCCTTCGTCCAAATCGTTTTATAAAGATGTAGGACAACAACAACAGGCCCAGGACAGAACCCTGTGGCACGCCACTTATCTCTTTCTTTTCCAGGATGATGAGGAACAGGACCAGTCAGAGGCAGCAACATATTGCAACATAGATTTGGCAGGCCCCAATCTATTTCTGTGCTGCCTCCTCAAAATAGGCTTGAGGCAGCTTTAAGAAAAATAGTCAAAACAACATCTTGGTATAATATATTGCCATGGCAGTTCTTGCCTCATTTACAAACATGCATTATAAAAGGCTCAGTTGTACAGTGGTACCTCTAGTTACGGACTTAATTAGTTCCGGAGGTTCATTCTTAACCTGAAACTGTTCTGAACGAGAGGCGTGCTTTCACTAATGGGACCTCTTGCTGCTGCCGTTCTGCTGGCACACAATTTCCGTTCTCATTCTGGGGCGAAGTTCTCAACTCGAGGTAACTCTTCCAGGTTAGCGGAGTTTGTAACCTGAAGCGTTTGTAACTTGAGGCGTTTGTAACTCGAGGTACCACTGTATTTTGGAATGGCAAAGCATTGTAGTTTGGCCAGACAGTTGAAAGCTGGAGTACATAACAATTAGAAAATTGTGAGGGGTGGCACCAATAATCCCAGGTACAAAAGAGGCAGCATAGTCCAAGAAGAGGAAGAATGTTTAATCCAAGACCTACGGGGTATTAGTGCTTATGGACCTGGTTATTTGTTTTGACTGTGAATTATCTGCCTTTTGATAGACTCCTAGAATACTGAATTATGGCATATTGTTTTTTAGTGGTTTTATATTTTGTGCCCCATCCTAAGGTCACTTGTTGATGAAAAGTGGGCTAAAATATTTCAGATAAATGTGACTTACTCTAAAATGGGGCTGGGGAATCCAAAGGTACAGTTAAATAGAAATACTTTCCATTGGCAGAATTAAGCTTAAATTATAACGGTTCTGTTAGAATTCCATGCCACTTGTTTAAATAAAGAGAAAGACCTAAAACACAATCTTCAGTTTTGCTTTTTTGCTTTCTTCCTGAAGATGTAGGTGGTGGACTTTAAATGTACAGTATTTGGATTTGTATGCAGTAAACTTTGAAGGTTTTAGCCTCTTTTAGAGAGTAGTGTCTCTATGAAGGGAATTCCAGATAGTTGGCTTCCACAAGGGAGGAGTGCATCATAAGGCAACCTGGGAAAGGCTTTTCCAGCTGATCTTAATAGAAGATCAGCTGTTCCTATGGGGGACATGTTTAAATACAGTGGGCTTGGGATGTAAAGGTGAAAAACACCTTGAATGGCCTGCCAATGCCAACATAGTGAAGTGATGACTGGGTGGGTTTTTTTAAAAAAAACTTCCCATTTAGGGAGAGTTGGGCTTGGCAATGTCACAAGGCTACACAAATTCCAAGACACTTTGTGGTTTTAATTGGTGACTTCGGTACTAGAAAATGTTATTCCCCTCCCCAGTATGCTTTAAAATTTTATTGGTTAATGTTCCTACCAAAAAATTAAAAAAAAATGTGATTACAACATAATTTATTAATACACATGGTTTGTTATTGGAGGATGGATGGCGGCTAACGGATTGAGGTTGAATTCTGACAAGACAGAAGTACTGTTTGTGGGGGACAGGAGGCGGGCAGGTGTGGAGGATTCCCTGGTCCTGAATGGGGTAACTGTGCCCCTGAAGGACCAGGTGTGCAGCCTGGGAGTCATTTTGGACCCCCAGCTGTCCATGGAGGCACAGGTCAATTCTGTGTCCAGGGTGGCTGTCTACCAGCTCCATCTGGTACACAGGCTGAGACCCTACCTGCCCGCGGACTGTCTCGCCAGAGTGGTGCATGCTCTGGTTATCTCCCGCTTGGACTACTGCAATGCGCTCTACGTGGGGCTACCTTTGAAGGTGACCCAGAAACTGCAATTAATCCAGAATGTGGGAGGTAGACTAGTGACTGGGAGTGGCCGCCGGGACCACATAACACCGGTCCTGAGAGATCTACACTGGCTCCCAGTACGTTTCTGAGCACAATTCAAAGTGTTGGTGCTGACCTTTAAAGCCCTAAACGGCCTGTATACCTGAAGGAGCGTCTCCACCCCCATCATTCAGCCCGGACACTGAGATCCAGCACTGAGGGCCTTCTGGCGGTTCCCTCATTGCGAGAGGTGAGGTTGCAGGGAACCAGACAGAGGGCCTTCTCGGTAGTGGCACCCGCCCTGTGGAACGCTCTCCCAGCAGATGTCAAGACAATAAGCAATTATTTTACTTTTAGAAGACAACTGAAGGCAGCCCTGTTTAGGGAGTTTTTAATGTTTGATGCTGTACTGTTTTTAATATTCAGTTGGAAGCCGCCCAGAGTGGTGGGGTATAAATAATAAATTATTATTATTATTATTATTATTATTATTATTATTATTATTATTGGTTATCTGGAGCCAGAAATACAATTGCATTCTACCTGTAAAGTAGCTGTGTTGGTTCGGTTCCAATTCAATGAGCCATGAATATCTTTTAAATGTGGGTGCTTCTGAAAAATAAATAAAATGGTACATTAATAAGCCATCCTGTGTTTTACAGCTGGTATTGCAGGAGTAGAATGTCAGAATATTGTATTATCCCACTACAACCGTAGGAGGCATTATTTACTTGGGAGCATGGGAATGTCCTGGCTTTGGGGGCATGCAAAGAAGTTATCACTGTAATGCCAGAAGTGATGTGCAGTATGAGTACTGAGTCAGTAACACTACTACAGTATCTACTGTGACCATGGCATTCTTCCTGTACTTTCTGTTATCTCCCTCTCCTATGACTCATTCATTGTAGGTAAGCGGAGCATGTAGACAGTGACTATAGGATTTTCATTTGACTCCTCCAAGGCAAACTGTGTGCTTCTAGGTACAGCACCTATATTGACTGGTGTGTATGTGTCTTTATTTGTTTGGGCTAGCTGCTGCTTTGGTGTTGGTTCATATCCATAGCTAACTACATTTCAAGTGTTATAATTCCAAAGAGCATACAGTGGTACCTCGACTTACGAACAGCTCGACAACCGAATTTTTCGACTTATGAATGGGGGTAATGGCCGCGCGCTTACGAATGCCTCGGCATCCGAAAACAAACCGCAGCGGTTTTAGATAGGGATTTTTCGACTTACGAATTTTTAGATAGGGTTGCTTCGACTTACGAATTTTTCCGTTTTCAATGCATTCCTATGGGAAATCGGGTTTCCAATGGCGTTTTTCGACTAACGAATTTTTCGACTTATGAAGGTGCCTTCGGAACGTATTAAATTCGTAAGTCGAGGCACCACTGTACTCATAATCTAAAAACAGTTGTTTTAGAAACTTTTTTTTTTCATGGTTTGAAGGCCATGTTTGGATCCTTGACAGGTTGCATGTGCCCTGCAGACTAGGTGTTTCCCAACCCTGAGAACCAATATGGTAGTTGTGAACTCTCAAGCCCTTGCTTTCTACAGCCATGTAACTTACTGTATGCCAAATTATCTAGGGCTTACATGCTGGTTAGGATTATAAAATGGTCAACACTGCTCCATATGGAGTTTATAGAAGAGCAAAGTGAACAAGATGGATAATCCAGAAGTCATCTCAGATTACTAAAGTGCTTCCTCCTGTTAAGCGTTATCCTGTACAATTGTGGTTCTTGACATTTTTTCAACAGTTCTGACAGGGAAGAAAAATGATGCAGAGAATAAAGTCAGAAACTATGTTAATAAATGACATTTTCCCCATGAGCATTTTCAAAGTCAATATTTATCCTTCTCTTAAGGAGTCTCCAAAGGACACAAAGAATCGTTCAAGATTAATGTGGCTGATTTTCCCTGTGGAACTATATTGTAATGGGACAGATCCTTATTCTCCATGTCATATTGAAGCCTACCACTGTACCTTTTAAAATTTGGGGTAGGAGTTGGGTCACTACAGTAAGATATCCCATTCATGAGTGTATGTTCTCTAGGAGGCGTGAAGAAACAGGCATGCCACTTCAGATTTTAATACGATAGCACAGTTGCAATCAGGGGTACCAACTTAAATAAAATAGGGGGTGGAGTAAGCCCCGCCCTGCATAATTGGATCACATGATGTGGTGCACGGACACAATTTGAATGGCAATGCCCTACAACTTTGGGGGCCTCTGCCCAGTGGTGGAGGAATCCTCTCCAGCCCCCGGGGCGGGACGCCGAGGGGCAGGGCGGACCACCCGGTGACGCACACACGTCTGTTCGGACTGCGCACACGTGGTGACCATATGGGATGCCGCACGTGCGCACTTGGCGCCCATACTGACTGCGCACGCCCCCGGCCGCTCTACAGCTGGGGGAGGGAGGGGCCATCTTGTCACACACACCCGTGGGACCTGGGGCAGCCCGCCCCCCTCACTTCGTACCCCCCTACCTCCACCCCCTCAAATGTTTTATGGGGGGGGTAAATACCCCTTGGCCCCTAGGAGTTGGCTCCTATGGTTACAATGTTCAAATTTTCACTCTTAAGATTCACTCTTAAAATTTTCACTCTTAAATTTTCACTCAAGATTACATTGCAATACAGGCAACCCACAATTTTCACAGGGGTTACGTTCCAAGGCATCGCATGTTTAAGTGAAATCATGTAAATTTGAAACTCCATTGAAAAAGCCTGCAAACACTCCATTCCGCCTCTTTTTGTGACATTTCTGGGTCACTTCTGGGTTCGGTGTGATGCACACGTGCACAGTTGCGCACATAAAAGGTTGAAACAGTTGTCGTATGTGCCTTTGGCCTGCATACCTTCTGTATTATTGTCACTCTGTGTAGCTAGTTCATAGTGATGCTTCTGAAAAGTCATCTCACTTGCAAGAGGGTGCTAGTCGTGAGAGATTTGGACTGATACTTCTGCCTGCCTAGCCAGCATTTCATTGGTACTTGCTGCCTAATTCTGTAGACAAAAGGCAAAACATTCCCAAAGCATAGGGAGCTACATAAGGTCTTTCACATATACACAAATAACCCAAGCACTAAGATCTTCCACTGGGACGCAGTACCACCACCATTGTCATAGGCTAAGAAGGCAGCAACGAACAAGTCTTATTCATCTGTGGCACTGTGGTTGCATAACTTTATCCTGAATGAGACTCACCTAGTGCCCACTGCACTATATTTTAAGACACTGGCATTTATTTTTGCTTCAGTTGCCGTTTCAATTTGTACTGTTCATTATTTGTTTGTGACTTTTAAGTGGCCTATTTTGTTTTGTTTTGAAGTGTGCCAATATAACTGTGGCCTAAATATTATGAAGGGTGGCATACAAATACCTTAAACAAATGCATACTCATGCTAAACTTTGGATTTAATTTGTGGTACGTCTGTCAAATAGGTTGTCAGTCACTGTTTTAATCCCATTTGAACTAAGTTAGTATTATGTGCAGGCACTAACTCCTACCAGTAAGTATCTTAGACCTATTCCATACAGCAACCCCAATAGCAAAGAATTTACTGTGGGGAAGAAAGCTGTGTGGTCCAAAATGTGCTCCCAGCTCTTGCAAAAGTGTGTCACAGTTACAGGTAGGTAGCCTTGTTGGTCTGAGCAAGAAAAGGTGTGGATTTTATGCGATTGTTAGGAACCTACTGAGAACTTTAAAAGCGACAACCAAAAACCACGAACAGTCCTGTGAACAGGCCTCACTTTGTAGTTCATCTCCTTATGGTCCGTGAGGTCTATCCACTACAGTACCTGCGTTCAGAGTATTTTTCTCTGCTGCAGCTAAAATCGGAGCCAACAGCATTCCACCACCGGAGCTGGCTTTTAGAAAGAAAGAAAACTTTTGTTGAAAGAGATTTATATAAGCCTCGCCACGTCCAACTCGTACTAAGTACAACTTAATACTGTTTCATAAGGAGAAGGGGGTGCTGCTGGGCAGGAGGGTATTGAGGAAAGAGTCGTCTCTTTCCGCAGGGTCGCCGGTGGACGAAGGAGTAGCCTGCCTAGCTATCGACAGGAGCGAAACTCCTGCTTTCCTGGCGTCGGTGCTTCGAGGTTCAACTTGGCGACTGAAGACGACCAAGGCAGCAGGTACGCGGCAAAGGTGCGAGGGACAGAGGTAGCGAGAGCCACGTCGCCTTTAAGGCTGACATGTGACAGTCTCCTGCTCTCCTTTCGCGGGGTCTCTTTTGGGGTGCGGGTGGGTACGCGTCCTGAAGACGAGGTGGCTTCGAGTTCTCCATCTCCGCACGCCCTTTCTCATCCGTTCCGCCCTTGGCACAGGTTCCCCGGGCTCTCCTCTTCCTCCGAAGCTGGCTGCCTTGTCGAAAGAGAAGGAGCGGGCGGGGGCGATGGGTGGCTTTCTCCTGGAGTTGATTCTGATCATCATGGGGAGGGGTTGGGTGTGGATTTCTTAACGGACAAAATGCCGAGCCACCCCCACTCGGAAGGAGCTTGCCTGCCTGCCTACCTACCTACCGTGGGGGCACTCCGCAGCCGTGACGGTGTGCTTTGCAGCCAAGGCGCCGAGAGACCCATAGCCAAGGAAGGTGGCGAAGGAGCCGGAGCATGTTGGCGCTGCAGCCGCTCCCTCCGGAAGAAGAGCGCTACCGGCAGGTCCTTGGCAATCAGCGGGTAAGACGAACGCGGCTCCAGCCTCCAGCGGCGCCCTTTGGCCACTTGGCGCAGCCCGAGCCTAATGCTGTAGATAGAGACAGGCAGCCGGGGAAGGAAAACCCTTCTAGAAAAATGCTAGGATGGCAGCCTCGCGCGCTCTGCTGAAGCGCGTACGCTGCAGCTGATGGAAAAGCTCTTCCGGTAGATCCGAGCCTGAAGCTACTACCACTAATTTGTGTCTTTCTCTTTTTAAACATCGCGGGTAGTTTCTCGCACCTTTGAAGCCGCTTTGACCCCAGGTAGGGTCAACACGTAACGGTGGATTTCCTCCACTCTTTCTTAATTATGCCCAGAGTGGAGTTTTTAATCGGGTGTGGGGATTGTAGATTATGGAAGCGGGACTTGTTCCAGATTAAATAAAGATGACCTTTTGCGCTTTCACACGGTCCAATTGAAGCGCGCGCTTAAAGATTAAAGTGTGAATGCAACGTTGACTGCGTGTACTACGAACTCTCACAAAGATTGGACGCAGCTCCCTGCAAAGTGGACGCTCGCAGGAAGCCGGAGTTTGCCGCCCGGTAATGTTTGGAATAGGCCCGTGAGAGGAGGAGGTAGAAAGCGATTTTCCATGGGAGTCATTTGCCTAGAAACGCGCTTCCTCTGTTGTTCTAACCAATCCCAATCTCTAATTTGAAGCGAGAGGTTACCGTGCCACTTGCTGGAGACATTATTTATCTTGACTCTAGGAATAAACGCCAAACTCTTGCAAACTAAACAAATATTAATCGGTCGCCTAACCGGGGAAGTGGTTTCGCTGCGTCGTCTTGTACTTATCCCTAGTTCGTGCGTCTGCCTGGCCATTTAAACACACTCAAGCACACGGGTGGGGGCCTTTGGGGCGCGTTTAAGCGTACAGGAATGACACGGGGCAGTGTGTAGCCGGCTAGAAGCCGCGATTGGTTCCAGACTCCCTCCGTCCTTTCGCTTCTTGTGGGGAGGCAAGTGGCCGCGCGTCTTCTGGTGGCGCTGAAACCAGCAAGCCACCAGGAGGTCCAGTTATTAGCCAAAGCAGGTCGCTGTTGGAAAGCTGCGGTCCCTAGGTACGTCTGTCCTGCTACAGCAGTTGCAAGCATGGATAGCCTGGTCTGGGAAAAGCGCGGGGGGAAATGCGAAACAAACTGATTTTTACTGTGTCACGGTGAAGTCTCTGGACAAAGTAGCGCTTGCAACAGGTTTGCGCGTTGCGCCCTGGGTTGAGCGGGAGCTGCTGGGACTGCCTTGGGAAAGCAGAACGGGTTTTAAGGAGAATTTTGTTTACTAGTTTGCAGGTTGTAGACAGGAGCCGTGGTGTCTGGACTCTTCCTTTCTTCAGTGGGACAAAGAGATCAGAACAAAACTGATCTGTCACCTGAGTTAGTTTTTGCTCGTTCTCCCTCTCCAATTCACTTAATTCTTCGGGAGGACTGATCCGCTGAGATACTTGGCTTTTCTTTTGTAGCGTTGTATTTCCAAAACCAGCCTTTTCTCTCCAAAAACCTTCACCCGCAGTGAGCGTGGCTCCAGGGTTTAACAAAGCACAGAAAAAGGGGTTATCGTGTTCCCTATTTCCGTAGCGCCTTCAGAATACAAAGTGATTTATGTAAGTCTTATGTCAGTCCGCTTTTTCTTCTCTCTTTCCAATAGAGAGTCAGCAACAAGAGTAATTCCTAATTTCCTAAGAGGTGAACAGTTGCACGTAGCAAAACAAACTAAAGCGGAAAATGGGTGAGTTTGTTAGTGCTTGTTTTCACCCAGCCGCTTATGTCCAATTAAGTTGGCAACAGATACCGGTAGTTCCCGATCAATACCTTAAACATCATAGGTTGGAAAGGACCTGCAAATCACCACCTGATTTTGACATTTAACTGCTTCCAATCACAGAACACTCTAACAGCAATGCTTAAAAACATTCCTGAACCACAAAGGACCTTAAAGAAATATGGTACAATGCAGGCTTCTTCAGAAGCAAGTTCCACCAAGTTTGGTGAGGTTTGCACTTAAGTAAGGGAGAAAAACCTATTCAGTTACAGGAGTAAGTTCCACTGAGTGTAACTGCATTTTCTTTTGAGGAGACAAGTATAAGCTTGCACAGAAAGTATGCTCAGACCACATATAAACTGCCACTTTCCTGCATTTGACTGAAGTTTTAGGTCCTCATACAAACAAGTGGTTTCTTCAGATACCCAAATAATGCTTGGATCCACAACTCTTCAAACAATGGTCCAACCAACTTCAGTGACAAATGAATCTTCATCAAATCTAAATAGTGTTATGAGTTTGTGGGTGCCAGACTCCTATGATCCTAGCAAGTGTTAAAAGCTAATCAACCCAGGCTAGCTTCCTGATGAGATAATCGCCTGGGTGATCCAGCCATTGAGAGAACAGAGGAAAGGGGGCTCTGTGCCAGATGGCAATTGGGTGGGGGCCCTTCTTCAACTTTTAGTTAGAAGGACAAAGCCTGAGTTGGAGGGTAGAGTTTGCTGTGATATATGACCTGGAAGAAAAAGCTGCAGGCTGGAAAGGCAGAGAGAATATCGGCTGATTTCTGCTTGAATCCAAGGTTGCAGCTGTGGGAGGACCAAGACCCTTTTGGTGTTAATGTTGTCAACCCCTCCATCATTGGCTCAGGTTGTATATATGTGTAAATGAACTGTAAAATACAGAGACCACAGTCACTGCTGTGCCTCATTCACAAAAGGAAACACCAACCCTGAGTGCCTGGAACCCTGGAATCTCTCACTAACTGCTCAGAGATTGGGGTGGTGTGCAACGATACTTTTGGTCCGTCTGAGGTCCACTGCATAGCACGCATAACAGATTCAGACGCTATAATGTTTATGGTAGCAGCAGCAGTACTTGTATAACTGATTTCCCCCATGAATATATGTTAATAATTAGGGGTAAGAGGAGATAAAGGGATACCTTCTTATTTGCATCCCATATCTATGTGACTTCCCAATATAGAGGAGCTGCCAACATATTATTTTACTTGCTTCTTTCTACAAAAGTTTCAAAGTGGTGTACAAGAATACAGACTATACAAATGTAAATGATAGAAATGTAGCATTTAAAATTAGCAATAACAAGTTAATTAGGCACTAATAATAATTAATAAATGAAATTATCCTCTCCACGTACAGCACAAGATTGATCACCCAAAAATCCTGCTTAAATGAACATAAAAACCACAACAGTATTAATACTCAAATGCCTACAGTTTGGTTTTAAGCACTTCATTGGGCACTTCCCTGGGGACAGCATTCAACAAATGAGGGGGCTGCCACCCCAAAACTGTTTTCTCTTTGCTACTCTCTAAACTTCTCTGGGGAGAGGCTGTAGAGTTCTTGGTGGTTCATAAAGTTTTGTAGGTTAAAAACAACACTTTGAATTGGACAATGTGAGTCTTAAAGCTTCATGCACCAAAATAACTTTGGAACAAAGAAGTCATTGGTACCTTTGCTTCATTCTCTATGTGGAATCTTTTCTGTGACTGAATGAAGCTTTCCTATCTTGTTTATTTTAAAAGTATCGTTTTCTCCTGTAATGGAACCATTCAAATTGATAGCACTCTTTCTTGCAGGAGTATCTTATGAATGACTGAACCAAATTAAATTTCCCAGAACTGAAACGTATGCGATCACTCCAATTTGATAAAACCATGTTCTGGAATTTTGCCAGGTCTGGTGTTTTTTTCCAGTCCATCTGTTGAGGGAAGTCTGAACTACAGTTGATAAAAAGTAAATTCAAGAGTTATTTGTGCAAGATGTTGATTTTTAGCCCTGCAGTTTATGTCTTTAAACATCACCTCAATCCATTCCCAGTTTTAAATAATAAATATTTTCCTTTCTGGATCAGAATACTTCTGCAATCTACCCCAGAGGCCATTATAGTTTTTATGGGAAATAAGTAGCCAGTCCTCATTGGAGCTGCCCACACTCTTTTTATCCCAAAGAGGAAACACATTCCTCCACACTTGGCCTGGCAATTCAAGCAGTGAATAACAACCTTTTATTCTTTCTTATGCTTCCATAACAGTTTGCAACTGTACATTGTTTATTCACTTGGCAGTAAGGAAGTCTTTTATCACTTAGAAGGTGTCGGCAAACAGCATATGGAGGGCTGTCCTTGAGCTGGAGTAGTTTCACTGAATGTTGTGGAATTATTTCAAAGTCTGAGTATTAAAGCCAAAATAATATTAATAATCACCTGCCCTGGGATCTGCAGTCAACTTGAAAGCATTTAGATGACAATGTAGTGATTAGTAGAAGCCAGCATAGATTTGCTAAGAATAAATATTGTCAGGCTAATCTTACCTGTTTTTAAAAATTGGGTTACTAATTTAGTAATTTTGGAATGTTGTGGATGTATTTTCTTTTTATTTCAGCAAATATTTGGCAGTGTTCCCTATTCTATTCTGGATAACCAAACTAGTTAAATGTGATATAGAATTGGTTGGAAAACCAAATTCAATAGCGATCATCAGTGGTTCCTCATCAAACTGGAGGAAGATTTCTAGTGGGGTGCTGCAGTTCTCTGTCCTGGACTTTGTGCTGAACAGCCTTTTAATAAATATTTAGATGAAGTGGTGGTGGAAAGGTGATACTTATAATACAGTGGTACATTGGTTTAAGTACACAATTGGTTCCGGAAGTCTGTACTTAACCTGAAGCGTACTTAACCTGAAGCGAACTTTCCCATTGAAAGTAACGGAAAGTGGATTAATCCGTTCCAGATGGTCCGCAGAGTACTTAAACTGAAGCGTACTTAACCTGAAGCGAACTTTCCCATTGAAAGTAATGGAAAGTGGATTAATCCATTCCAGACGGGTCCGCGGAGTACTCAACCTGAAGTGTACTTAACCCGAAGTATGAGTGTAATTGGTTCTGGAAGTCCGTACTTAACCTGAAGCGTACTTAAGCTGAAGGAACTTTCCCATTGAAAGTAATGGAAAGTGGATTAATCCGTTCCAGATGGGTCCGCGGAGTAAAAGTACTCAAACCGAAGTGTACTTAAACCGAGGTATGACTGTACTTGACACAAAACTGGGAGATATAGTGAGCACCTTAAAAGATGAGAATAAAATTCTAAATGGCCTTGATGGGTCAAATATAACAGAATGAAATTCAACAGAGATAAATGCAAAAATCTGCATTCAATTCATATAATATAATCAAAATCAAATGTATATGATGGGGAATGACTGGTTTAGCTGTAGTGCATATGAAAAAGATATGGGCTTGTATTCAATCATAAGCTGTCCACAAGCTAACAGTGTGATGTGGCTGCAAAAAAAGACTTATGCCTATTTAGTCTTCTTTAATAGAAGTTTCCACGCACAGGAAGTAGTAGTTCCACTTTATCCTGCACTAGTCATAACTCAGCTGACGTACTGTGTCGAGTTCTGGGCATCACAATTTAAGGATATAAATAAACTGGAAAGGGTTCAGAGGAGGGCAGTGAAGATGGTCAGCAAAATAAGTCCTCTAAGGGAAGGCTTAAGGATCTGTAGATGTTTAGCATAGAAGAAGGCAAGACTGAGGGCCGCAGTCTGGGCTAAACGGCCTACAAGAAGACCCTCTACTCCAACTCCAATTCTATGGTCACACAGATTTAGGTATAGATTCAGGGATTGATCCTACTGAGTCCCAATATCTCACTTCCTCCCCACACAGATATCCATACAAATTCTTGCCGCAGCCTGTCCCAGAGGGCAGGACTAGATCTAACTGACTTGAGTAACATGGGCAGGTAGATTGTGTGGTTGGACATTAGGGAAATACCCTAATGAGCAGCAATGAGACCAGATAACAGGGGGAGTGATGAGTTCTCCTTCCCAGGAGGTTCTTTAAGCCGAGGCTGGACAGCCATCTGTTTGGGAAACTCTAACTCTGGATTTCCTGCATTGAGCAGGTGGTTGGGCTAGACCAGGCATCCCCAAACTTTGGCCCTCCAGATGTTTTGGACTACAATTCCCAGCTTCCCTGACCACTGGTCCTGTTAGCTAGGGATCATGGGAGTTGTAGGCCAAAACATCTGGAGGGCCGCAGTTTGGGGATGCCTGGGTTAGACGTCCTACAAGAAGACCCTCTACTCCAACTCCAATTCTATGGTCACACGGATTTAGGTATAGATACAGGGATTGATCCTACTGAGTCCCAATATCTCACTTCCTCCCCACACAGATGTCCAGAGTAGATTTTATAATAAGTGCATCACCATGCTGGAGGGTGGGCGGGCGGGCGAACAGCACCTGTTGGATTTGTGTCCATTATGCATCTTATAAATGGCACAGAGCTGGGGGTGCGGGCTGAACCTCAGACGTTTTTGCTCATCCCAAGTAAATAGGTTATTATTTTTAAAAGCCACTGGTTTCCTCTCCTACCACAGTTAACCACAACAAAAAGCCTCCAAGTATCTGATATTGGGGGTGGGGTGGGGGAAGTTTACCTGTCAGAAAAAAGGGGATGCCTGCTTGACAAGTTTGCCAGGTTCTCTGTGATTGAAGTAGGATGTACATAAATCTCACAGGTGTGAAAAATTTTCCCCTAAGCATTCGTCTCAGTTATTGGGTGGAAGGGGGCACATTAATCCGAATCGCAAAATCTAGAGTAGCAGCTGCGTTAGACTGCAAATTTACAACGAAAGCTTGCAGCGCCTTAAAAGGCAGCCAAACCCATGGAGGTTTTATTATTATGCTATAATAAATCGTTGATTTTTTTTTAAAAAAAGCATCTGCTGCTGTTTCCTGCAGAATTGGCAAACGCACCCCCAGACCCTGCTACGCAAAAAGCTTATTTGGGCCGAGGGGGAAAGTTTAGCATTGCTTCCGAGGGGTCGAACCAGCACACGGAGGAGAGAAGTCTTGTTATTCAAGCCCATGTTTAAATTGTTACCTCAGCAAAAGCGCGGCAACGGGAACAGGAGGCGGGGGGCTGCAGTCGGAAGACGAGAAGGGGATTCCCTCAGAGATGTCGGCTGAAAGAGAGACCTGACCTGTCGGTGTCATATTTCCCCCCCCCCCCTCTTCCCTGAGGGGGAAGAAGCGCACAGCAGCCGGCCGGGGCAACCCCGCCGCTATAAATAGCGGGAGCGAAGCTGAGATGTCAGATTCCCGGGGCCTCAGCGCTTCCCCCGCGAAATGGAAAGTCTGAGGTTAAAAAAAAGATTAAAAAATGTCGCCGTAAAAATAGAGCGCCCGGGGACGCCGGCCGGCGCCGCTGAGGGAAGAAGCCTCGCTCCAGTCATGGCCCTCGTGAATCCCGAAAGAAGCCCTATTTCCCTGCCAAAGCCTGCCGTCGAGTTTTGCTTCACGTGAGGACATAAGAGCCTGCATTGGCCCTGCTTCGTGGCCAGGGGGCATCCAGGGAGGGTAGCCATTGAACAACTGCGAGATACGAAACTTTCCACATAACTTTTTTGTTTATTTTTAAAGCTTCGTATGCTTCATTTCTGTCAAAGCCTGACTCTGACGAAGTGTGCATGCAGACGAAAGCTCATACCAAAATAAAAACTTAGTTGGTCTTTAAGGTGCTACTGAATGAATTTTTTAATCCTGTAAGGTTGTTATATTAACCCGCCCCCCCCCCCCGCCAGTGAAACTCCTTTCAGGATCCTTTCAGGATCACCACCACATGGCTTGTAATCTAATGGATTCCATGAGCCACGAGGTCACCAAGTGCCTACCCAGCTGCCCTGTTGTCTGGTAGGTGAAACAGGGTGGCCAGACCAATTTTTTAAAAAATAAAAAATATTGCTTTATGGTAGTTTACTGTTACCTCCTCGTTTTTCTGCGTTTGCAAAATCCAAAAGGAAACATCTACAAAAGTAAATGTAACTCAGCAAATAGGTTTTTACTCTTCTATTTTCTTTTCTTTTTTATGCAACACATTTTTAGGAATCCCGCCATGCACACTTTTTTTTAATGGGAAGTGCCTTTTGTTCAGGTTTTGTGTGTCTTCTCTTTTCATATTTGCCTCGATATAAAGTTTCAGTTTAGAACAGAAATAAAGGCATGTAAGCAAGACTAAACTGAAGAAGGGCTATGCCCAAAATAGATGTGGTGAAATGTTTAGAGGATGTTCATGTTATTGGGGAGATTTCACATAAGCTTTGTATAAATAATAAACTTACTAAAATGTAATTTCTCAACAATCAGCTGAGAAACACGGTCAGAAACGCTTGCATATTTTCATAACCTTAGAAAGGAATAAATTATGTTATTGAGAACAATCTCATGTTCAATCATTTAGCATCAATGCCTAACAAACTGTAGAGTACTGTATCTGTAAATTATTGTTGATTTGAGACTAAAGACATCATACAAAATTTGAAAAATTTCCCCTCCTCTCCCCGCAACTCTGATTTAAGGGTAATGTTAAACTAGACCCAGTTGAGAGTTATTTCTAGACATTCAAGTATGTTGAATTTCTATGAACCCGTGCAACTGACTAGAAACAGAAATTCTTGTTAACTGTTTTAACTTGTATTAGGACAGCTTCAGATACAAATATTTTAACTAATATGTTATTGTCTGAACCTTGTTAAGCTTTTTGATACTATGGCAAAACATACATTTAAAAATGTGCATGTATCATCAATATTCAGCTAATATTCCCAAGTACGTGGGTATCTCAGTTCCTGCAGTATGGGACACAACAATAATAATCTGTGGTCATAAATGTTTTTGTCCTAAAATAGGTACCACTGTAATTAAGCAGCTTCCATTTCTTTTCCTCCTTGTTAACAATAATGACTGCTTTTGGAGAAAATCAGGATTCATTATAGAAATTTTAATTCTCCGTTATAGGTCGAGTCGTGTAATGGGATTCCCCTTCAAATGTTTGTTGGGATGGTACCAAAAGGGAACTGCACACCAAAGATATTTTCTCTTCCTGGAATCACTGATGTGTAATTCCCTTATTGGCATTATTCCAACTACATACTTGTACAGGAATTCCATGCTGCCAGGAATGAGAAAACATATGCGAACGGGTTCTAATTTAGGCTTAAAGTAGACTGTTCCACCCTCTGGAGAATTGAAGGCATAAGAAGATTCAGTTATTCTGCTCCAGTGAATTTATTTCTTTTGCTCCCGCCCCCTACAGAAATTGAAGTTGAGTATTACCCTGTTTCTCATATTTTAAGACATACCCATAAAATAAGCCATAGCAGGATTTTTAAGCATTCAAGGAATATAAGCCATACCCCGAAAATAAGACATAGTGATAGGTGCAGCAGCAATGCCAGCCGTGGCAGGAGGAGGGGAAAAAATAAGACATCCCTTGAAAATAAGCCATAGTGTGTGTTTTTTGAGGAAAAAATATAAGACGTGTCTTATAATATGAGAAACACGGTAGGTCTTACAGAATGAGAACCCTTTCAAAGACTTGTCAGATACCTACATACCAGATAACCAAATTTACTGTGGGGACCCAGTACCCCAATCAAAAATCATCCTTCACACATTAACAGTATTTAATATTTTCGTGATTTAGCAAACTTAATTGGAACAGTTGTCACTCTCCCTCGAACCCAAATGATAGTAGCCACAGCACTGGGGTGGGTGAAGTCCAGCATCCTGATGGGGATGCAAATTGCTTCCTCCCTAGTCATCAGATCGATCATTTGGAGAGGGGACCACAACTCCTCTACTCAGAGGGTTGTGTTCGTACCTTTGTGTATCTTGTGTGTATGTGTGAGTAGGAGGGTGGGGGTGGCCACAACTACTTGCTGCTGGCATGTAGCTATTGAAGGGTTAGCCAATAGTCCTCTAGACAAAAAAAGTTAGCTACCTTATGACATGCCTTATTTGAACATACTTACCTGCTTAATTTCTCCATGTTATGCAAGTGTTGCCAGGTTACAATCCATAAACTAATGCCATACGTTTTGTCTCTGCCCCCCCTTTTGTGTTGTGTTTTTTCGATCGTAAGCCTATGGGCACGGACTGTTATGTTTTTAATCACAGAACTGTAGAGCTGGAAGGTATCCCAACGGTCATCATCAAGTCAACCCCCTGCAATGCAGGCACCACAACTAAATAAACCCTGACAGATAGCCATCCAACCTCTGCTTAAAAACCTCCAGTGGAGTTTGGCACCTTTTGAAGTAGTCCGTTCCACTGTTGAACAGCTTTTACTATCAGAAAGTTCTTCCTAATGTTTAGTCAGAATCTCCTTTATTATAATTTGAGATCATTTGTTTAGTTCCTACCCTCTGGAGCAAGAGAAAACAAGCTTGCTCCATCTTCCATGTCACGGCCCTTTATATATTTGTTGTTATCATGTTACCTCTCAGACTCCTCATTGCCCACCTCCAGTCCACAGGTGTCTCACCTGTTCTCCAAGAATTCTGAAAGCTTATAGACGAGTTCTGACACTACTGTACACCCGCAAGTTCTTTTAACATCCTTGGATGCAGTTCGTCAGGCCCTGTATTTGAATCCATTTAAAGTAGCGAGGTGATCCATTACCACCTCTCTTTTTTATATACCTTGGGCTGCAGCTCCCTCCCTGCATCTATTATCACCAGGTTGGGCATTGCTTTCCTTTTGTGTAAAGCTTGGAGGTAAAGTAGATGTGGAGCAGTTCTCCTCTCTGTCGCCCAATAGCATTTCTCCATCTTCTCCACGCACAGGATCTACTACTTGCCTGTTCTTTCTCTTGTTTCGAAGATGGCCAAAGAAAGCTTTTAAATTATTTTAATCAAATTATATACAAGGAAAACAATCAGATGGCCTTTCCTAATGTGGAAGCAGTCTTGCGGCTATTTCTTAGCTTTATGGTCACTAACTGCTTGGGAGAGGAGTTTTTCAAGACTAAATGAAGGGCCACAATGTCTCAAGAGAGGTTATTCGCACTGAGCATTCTGTACATTGAAAGTGACAAACTTAGACAAAAAATTTTTAATGACGTTTTGGATGATTTTGCTATAAGGAAGGCTAGGGGAAAACATTTTTAGTCTTACTGTATTTGATGGTTGTAGTTTACTTCTTAATATGTATTTTAAAACTGTTTAATGACAACATAAAGTAGATTCTAAAAGTGCCACTGTCAGCTAATCATGATCATAATATTTACATTTCCCAGGCAATATAATTTGTAAACTCAAGTTTTTTTTAAAAAAGAATAACATTACAACTTCATTTCCCTAAAAATTAATGCTTATTCCACAAAAGGTTTACAAAGTTCCATTACTGCAGAAGTTTTTCAGTATTAATTTTAAAATTTATGCATTTTAAAAAATCACCATGGTATTTAACAATAACATCTTATGTCTTTTAGAAGAGAAATTGTGAATTGCAGAATTTTAAATACCCGTCTTCATCCTTGGCCTCACTAAATTTTGTTTATAACATTCTTCCATTTTCTTCCAGTCCTGAGGGTGAGGGATTGGGAGGGGCCTCCCAAATGGAGTAGCCTCTCTTCATTTAAATCCGGGCCTGCAAAACGCCTAATAGAATGCTCCACCTAGCCCATGTTTCCCAGTGGCTTTTCAATTCTGTAGCTGTTTAATTGCTGTGACCGTTTCATCAACGAAGATTGCTCTGTTAAAAAAATCCACTTTTTTCTGGACTTAAGGGCTCTCTTGTAAGCTATGTCTGTCTGGAGAGTCGTATGTATATAAGCATTCATAGGGGGCTGCAAAGCCTGAACTTAATTGAGCAGATCCTATCAGCTCTTGGTTGTGGGCAGATCTTATCAGCACTATTTTATTTGTAGTAAGGACATTTTGCTCCTCTAGTTAACAACAGTTGTCCTTGTTTCCAAACTTGAAGCAACTTCTATTTTGGTATGTCAATGATTTAATCAGTCTATTCTTGTATGTATATTTGTGGTTATTGTCTTACTGCCTCTCTTGGTTGGGCCAAATTCCTCAGGGCCTCAGGCAGTTGCATTCAGGGAGAGTGCTCTGTGCAGTGGGGCTATGGTTTGCACTTGTTGGTTTACAGCAGGCTGGGGAACCTGATCAGAAAGTCTGTTTTCTTGCATTTCTCTTCACATTCAGGGACTTTGGATAAATGAATCTTTTTAATAGGAGTTCTGGTCTTGCTGGTCCTCCAGCTTCATCTGAAGTATAGCAGCTTTCCAAGATGGGACTGGTTTTGCAGCCCCAAGTCCAGCACTTCACTAGCTGTCACAGATGTGTCTGCTGCCTTCCTTGATATATCTTTTATGGAGGCCTCCAGTGGTTTTAGAGCCTACTCCAATCTTTAAGCAAATCATGTGCAAACTTTTTAATTTGCTTAGCTAGTTCACCTGTCACTTCACTGAACTGGAGACTAGATGATAATCTCAGTGTTTTGCACCAGGACTGCCAGTTGCTAATCACTGCCCATTAATTCTCTTAATCTCAGCAGTTTATAAAAGGTTAAATGTTTACACATCTGCTTATATTTTTTAAAATGAAATATTTGAAATGAATGGAATTATTAATAACAGATGTAAAGATAACAATAGCAGTATGTGAAAACCAGCTTGTCATATAGAATTTCCTCAGCTATTTTCAACTGTACAAAGACATATTTCTTGTATAATTTATCAACATGGTACTAGTTACAGTCTCATAACAAACATAACATGTTGTTTATAAATGAAGACTTACTTATTGAAATGATGATTTAGGAAACAGCAACATTTTGGGACAGTTCATTTCTGTGATTTTTGCAGATGCCAAAAGTGAAAATAAACTTCATCCCTTTTAGAAATATCTGCCATTTTCTGTGCTATTACAATTTGTAAGGTTTTTCTTAAATAAAGAGAGGACAAAATTATTATTATGTTCCACATAATGGAAAAAAGTGGAACAGCATCGCCAAGTAGGTTATTATATCCAGGTTATACTTTAGGATTTTAGTCTACATACAACAGCATGCAATACTGCATATGCAGCCTGAGGCAATGATTAGAGATGCACATTCTCATCAGTATTGCAATGCAGATATAAATAACACCTGGACACCTCAAATCACCATGCATTTATCTCTTTTTTCTGTGTGTGTGTGTGTGTGTGTGTGTATAAAAAGTTACATTTTGTTACTCAGCACTTAAATTAAGTTCTACAATATTAATGACTTCCCACTCACCGATCATCAATGCTTATACTCAAGATTACAGACAATGGCATTTTAGAATTCCACCATATCCAGTTTAATCCTCTTTAACAGGTTTCTCAATATGTTCTGCTATTTTTTCTTAATCTTCAAACCCTGCTGTGGAATTCACCTATGGAAAATAATTTTTTAAATAGACTAGAAAGGGTTTCCAGTCCTCTTTAAAGGATTCTGTTATTGTGTCTCTTATCAGTGTCGTCAGTTTTGCCATCTCTGTATATTCCAAGGTTTTCATCAGCCATTCTTCTTTTGAGGGTATTCTATCATCCTTCGGTACATAGAGATTCCTTACCTCAGTGGTTACATAGATAAATACAGTTTAAGCTTTCTTTGGAATTTCATTTTCCAGTATCTCCAGCAGGAAGGCTTTCTTGAGAAAGGTCAGTTTGAATTTTCCCCCTATTATATATCGTGGCCCAAAAGACTGTGGCCTCCATGCAGGTCCACCTCGTGATAGAATGACCCCTCTCAATTCTTACATTTCCAACACTTGTTTGATACATTCTTCTACAATTGAGCTAGCTTCTTTGGTGTTACGTACCACCTGTACATCTTTCAAGCTATAACATGCTGTAAATTTCATACATGTTTTCCGAAGCTTTTCGCAGGCAGCAGTATCTATATTGTGTCCAACATCTTTTGCCCACTTAATCATTTTTTTATGTGCACAGGCCTCTATTGATGATATCCATAGGTGTCTTTTTGTGTTCCAGAAGATTTTTATTCTTCCTCCACACCCCCAACAGACTCCTCCTTATATAATTATTAAGAAAGTCTTTATGTACTCTGACTTTTTCATGGAATAGGAATGCCACCTATGTATTCTATCAATTCCTCCCAGATCCAGTAATCTAATCTTCATTAATGTTACCCACTCTTTTAACCAAGTTAAACATGCTGCTTCATGATGCAATTTTAAATTTGATAAGGCTAAGCCTTCTCTTTCTTATACTTCTGTTAAATTATTGAAACTTATTATTGGTCTCTTCCTTTGTCAAATAATTGTAGTAATGTCTGTTTGTCATTGTTTAAAACATATTACTGAATTGATTACTGGCACTGCCTGAAAGAGAAACAACATTTTAGGTAACAACATTCTTCTTCACCACTGAAATTCTACCCATGAGGGACAGATGCATTCTTCGCCATCTCTGTAAATCCACCTTAACAGTATTCTATATTTTCACACAATTGTTTTGAAACAACATTGCATTTTTGTCAACCAGACCAGGCTCACAAGAAAATCGGTCTTAATAGCTTGCTTCCATACACATACTGCTCCCTCAGTATAGTCTCCCTCATTTTGTACTCGTGGCTTTGGAGTTCACATACAGTATTTTCAGAACTATTTTACCCCCTAAATATTAGCCACATTTATTATATAGGTTATTAATAAAAGTGATATCCTGTAATAGGATTTGTTTAAAAATGAAAAAAATGGAGGACTCTTTTAACTCTGCATTATGTTGCATGGTGCAACAGAGAAAATAGTGGAACTTCTGTTCCAAGTTATTTCTTTCTGAGCTTTTTGTCTTTACTCATTTTTTTCAAAGCAAATGTTTAATGCAAGGATTAATGCTTGTCCATCATAGATACTTCAGTTCATAAGAATGCCAAACAACAAAAATAATTTATCCTTTGTGGTTTTTACTGAAGCTATACAACAATGTTTGAAATTTAAGAAAGCAACAGCAGAGTTTACTAAGCCCTAATATTCACCAATAACTATGTTGAGCTTCTGATTATCCTTTCCAATTCTTCAAGGAAGACTCCAAAACGGTTATTGTCATTCATTCACTGTTTCCATTGTAATGGACAAACCAAAACAATGAAATTGTCTTCAAAACCTGGGCTAAATCCGCACATTCTGAATCAAAAGAACCACAGGAAGCCTTGTTGTGAGGACAAGATAGCAAGTTGATTAACTGGACTGGGAGAAATGCCCAGATTTTGCGGGTGGTAAGGAGGAAGGGGATAGTATTAGGTTAGGGAAGAGGAATTGGTTTTTAAGGATGAAGGAATACTCACTTCCCAGGTTTGGTTGGTGGATGGCTGGAGCCTGTGAAAATCACTGGATATACATTAGAATGAACCATGTAGCTTGAGTCAGTATTGTGGACTTTTATAAGAGTCTTTTATATTGGATTTAATGAGAAATATTGTCCTTATTACCTATAATTTGTCTGCCAAAGAATGCCTCCATATATTGGGCATTGTTTTGGCAGTGGGTAAATGTGCCCTCTTTTTATCCCATCACTGTTTGCCTCCAGCTAATACAAAATAAATCTGTTTTAATGTTCTTGTTGTTCCTGCATCAGAAATTGTATGATTTGAGGAGTTATATTAAACAGACCCACCATCTGGGATTAATAATCTTGCTATTCAAATAAACACATTGTAAAAGGTTGAACATTTGCTCTACAATCCTAGGAAAAACAAAAAACAAATATAGACTCTATTTAAAAAGGAAAATGTATTTTATATTAGCACTTCTAAATCTTTTAGGACAGCTGTTCGGCTTTTGAGCCCCTCAGTATATAGATTTTTTGTGTTTCCAGAAAAATATTTTCCCTCTCACAGTCTTCAAAGCATTTCAGACATGCGTTTCCTTATAAGAGCATGTTGTCCAATTATCGCAAGTGCATCATAAATTAATTTAATAAATATATTCTGTTGAGTATATTTTGCCTTAGTGTCACTATTATGTCATGGAGTAGCCACACTTAGATGCAGCTTTTATGTTAGAAATTTAAAAACCAGCCTTCTCTGTGTTTCAGGTCCCTGTAACAGATGAAGATAATATGGAGGATGGTTGCTCTCAGAAACTTGTCTCTGCCAAGTACCTTCGACTCTTGTTGCTAATATTGATTCCATGCATTTGTGCTCTTATACTTTTGCTGGTGATCCTTCTTACATTTGTGGGTAAGTACTACATTCATACGTTGTTCGGTCCCAGCTCCTGCCAACCTAGCTGTTTGAAAGCACGTCAAAGTGCAAGTAGATAAATAGGTACCGCTACAGCGGGAAGGTAAACGGCATTTCCGTGTGCTGCTGTGGTTCACCAGAAGCGGCTTAGTCATGCTGGCCACATGATCTGGAAGCTGTATGCCAGCTCCCTCTGCCAATAACATGAGATGAGCGCCGCAACCCCAGAGTCTGTCACGACTGGACCTAATGGTCAGGGGTACCTTTACTACATTCATATGCAAGGACAAAAAGATCACTGCAACAAATCTTGCTGGTAATTTAATAATGTAAAGTAGCACCGATAGTGTTCTGTAATTTAAGAGAAAAGATGTTCAGTTATTAATTTCTTCTCTTGCTAGGCAAGAGGAATACTGCATTAATAGTTGCATATTTTGGGGTTCCATATCTCTGACCCATGGGTCACTTGATAACCTCCTGTGCTTGCACAACGTCTGAGCTTTAATGTTCATGAGAATCCTGCATTAAAGTTCATCGACCTGGGATGATCAATCAATGGGAAGGTAGCCCATTTAGGAGAAGGAAAGGTCTGATCCTAAATCTCTACTGCCTTGTGGGATAACTTTGGGAGAAGAAAAGGCTAAGGAGTAAACCCTACACAAATCCGGAGTGAAGTCCCTAAGACGGTTGGATGGCGCCTTTCTGGCAACTCCTGCAGCCAAGCTGGTGCTAAATGTATTGCTCTGCTTTTCTTTGGGTCACATCAGCAAGGCCAAAGGGGTGTGTGTCTTGTTTTCTGGGCAGCCCAAGACCTCCATACACACTGTCCAGGCTTGTGCCCAGGGGAGGTCACTTCAGTGTTGCGAACACAGCGGTTTGACTTCATGCCTACAGGCTCACTCCATTGTCTCTCAAGACAGATGGATGCCAACAACAACATTAATGGCACTGTTTGCTGCTTCTGGAAGCCTAGCATGTCAGGAAAAGGATTCTAGCCTCCGTTTACAGTTTATGATATTATCAATGACACAAAAATATACGGGCACTGAGTATATGTTGAGAATAACTGATTAAATGAGAAATTAACTGATTAAAGGAGATATTTACTTAACACAGGGATGCGGAACCCTTTTCATCTGAAGGGCTGCATTCTCTTTTGGGCAACATTCTGAGGTCCACATGCTAGTAGCGGGTGGCACCAGAGGCAAAAATGTATTTTTTTATCTTTGTATGATAGGTTAGTTCCTCACATGTGCCCCTCTATCCTCCTCCCAGACAAGCAAGATGCACTGTCAGAATTCAAGGAAATTCTGGCCTGGCAAAAATGCTGGGACTGCAAAGCAGGTACAGTCAGGAGCTGGTAGAATTCTGAAGGACAGATAGAGAGGAATGAAGAGTTGCATTTGGCCCATGGGCCTGGCATACACTGCCTCTGACTTAGGAAAAATAAATAATATAAATTCTGGCCAAGTGAACTATTAAAACGTTGGAAGCAGCCATGTTAAGTGACTGAAAAAATACCACACAAGTAAAAGAAGACCCTTCAATAGAATCCTTTGATCCCATTGAAATTAGTGGGAAAACTCCCACACATTCAAATAAGCATGAACTGAGGTGGGGAGGGAATGGCACATTTTGATCACACTATTACCTCTGGCAAATGTCAGGAAAACATTTTGCTTACTCTGGACCTTAGGAGATGATTTGCAATAAAAACATTTTTATAGCCTCTGCATTTTTTATTTGTTTAGATGAGCAAAAGAATCCTGCATTGCCAGGGGTTGGACTGGATGACCCTTGTAGTCCCTTCCAACTCTTATGATTCTATAATTGGTGGGCATTACTGTATTGTCTGATAACTGAGTCTAGGGATCCGCCTTTAAATAGAGAAGGGAATTTAAGATCCAGTAATTTAAGATCAAGTAAGCTAACAAAGTAGAAACGTGTTATGTCTGTAGTTAGGAGAGCTCTGCAACTAAAAAAACTTTATACTTTTGTTACTTTTATTACCCACATCGACACATTTATTTTATGTAGGCTGTCTTGTTGGCTCATACATTAAAATAAATATTCAAAAGAAACATAGGAAGAATTTAGTAAATACATATGAACAAGTAATTGATAGCTCATGCTTTTAGAAATAAATTACACAGTTTTAGAATTGAAGATAATTACCATGGGATCAAGTACTGTAGTCTGCTGTGGTGAGATTGTAGTTAAGAAATCCTCAATACAGCTGAAATTTCTTTTCAATTAAAGCATATGCTGCAAGTCTATGAAAAGCTGGCAAGACTAAAATACTCATAACCCCATTTGTATTTTTTATGTTAATCACACATTTTCATATAATATGCATAGTATATACAGTACTTATAAGGACAAAGCATTTGTGGGTTAAAAACAGAACCCGCTTGCCCTAAAGGAATCACACATGGTCCTGTTTTCTAGGGTTGTGCATCTGCGCCAGACAAATCTTGGATTCCAGTAAGAATTAGGCTGATTCATACCGATCTGGTATTTGTCTGAACTGGGTCAAGGTGGTCCTAGATCCCCCTGGTTCGGATCCCCCTAAAGTGATATTGAGCTGTCAGAAGGGGGTGGTCAGGTGGCAAGGGAGGGAGAAGGAGACAGTACAGGTTACAGTCTCTGCCTGCATGTCTCCTCCTTCCTTTCCCCCCTGATGCTGACTGAATTGTTTACCGTAATTAGGGCTTTAAATCTTGTTTAAACTTTAGGACTGTGCAAGGCCTCCATTTCAGTCAAGGGCATGAATAGGGCCTGGGTCAGAAAATGACCAGAGCAGAATTGCTAAACTGAGACCTGAACTGAATTGGGGAATGACTTGCACTGCCCTACGGTTTACCACTTTCCCCCCTCCCTGGAATAAGGGGATGTTTTAGAGAATGTCAATTTTATTTTTGGAAGAAAGAAAATAATTTAGAATATGAAACCCAAATAAGTCATTAATCTGTTTACAGTATAGGTTTGAACTTTAAACTGCATAATGCTCTACGTAGAAAACAATGTCTGTCTGGCATTTTAAACGTTTTTGTTTTAAAAAAACAATTTCTATTGGTTTTTAAACAAAAAACAAATACAAGAACCATTAAGCACTTATCCAGCAGTACATTGAATGGTGTTTGTTCTATCAATTGACTCTAGATATAAACAGTGTTCAAACATATTGCTTAATGTAACCTCTCCACTGAAAATATTGAGCAGTTGATATAACAAGGTCTTGATTTTGGTCATTAACCTAATTAAAGAAAGGGGTCCACATTTCTTGGAAATCTGTTTCCACATTTCTGTTTGTTATGCCTTTAATTGCCCTTCTGTGTCTGGTGAGATGCTCAGACATTGCTGTATCCCAGATATTATTTCCCCATATGTTCATTTTAAATGTTATTAAGGGGGAAAATAGGTTTGTCTATAGAGCTACAAAGTGGGTTTTAAAAGATACAGGTGGCAATGTACACAATGGAAGGAAAATCAGAACACTGATACCTAGAATTAAACAAACAAAAAACCCCTATCCTCTCCTGCCTTCTATTCTATTGCTTCCGACTACCTGTCTCTTCCAGTAGGTACTGTATAGGATGTTCATTCTTGTTCAGTGAATTTTGTCAGGTTCTCTGGTTTATGTTCTATGATTTTTCTTCCATTCAGGTGTGTTGGGAAAAAAATGCTTACATTCAAATGAAAGCGACTTACTTCACCCTGATGGTGACACTGAAATGCCTGATACTCCTTTTCCAAACATGACTGAAGGTCGTTCAAATGTGGTTCCATCTATGGGGAACAAAATACAGCCACCATCTTGGACCACAAACCCACTATTTCACCTTGATCAGATACATAAAAACTTTAGTATACATAAGGGAGCTGCACAGGTTGCCTCACAAACTCCATCACTGAAAACTAGTCCTACAGGTGAAAAGATTTTGACCAAAGCTCCTGGAGACAACTCCTGGTCATCAACCAATACAGGAGACGAAACCCTACAGTCCACAGACACATCTGTGAAGATCATAGACAAGAATTCATCTTTTTCTATCCTGAAACCTACCAGTCCATCTACTGTGCAGCAAATGGATTTGAAAAAAAGTGAGTTCATATTAATCTGGATCCTTAAGTAATTATGGTGCAAGAAAGATAATATAATTTTGTGGTGTTATAATTTGCATACTTCCTAAATCAATAGCTACCAAGGAATATCAGTTTGTTCAGGTAATTATCACCATTTTTTTGGGGGGGGGGGAGTTAAGCTTTTTTGTTACTTTTGCCCAAAGTTGTTGCACAATACGACAAGGGTTGCCATGCGTCTGGAAATTCTGGACATATGGCAGACATATATGTCCTCATCTGGACTTTGAACCATTATTTAGCTGGCTAAATAATTGTTCTGAACATGTGTTATTGAAGATCTCTGCCAGTATGGCAGACTAAGCTCTTTAATCAGAAGCAAATACTGTACAGATCACTGCTTAGCAAGATACATTAAACAAGCAGGGTATGTACATTAAGTACATCATATTGAAGTGATCAGCCTGTTCACTTTTTAAAATTGTCCATTTGTTGACTTGCCTTGTTGGAAGGCTATTGATAATTCTGTAGTCAATAGCTAAAATCCAAGAAAAATAGTCTCATTTAAATCTCATTTGTAATCAGTAGAAGTTGCTGCTTTCATAGAATCATAGAATCATAGAATCATAGAGTTGGAAGAGACCACAAGGGCCATCCAGTCCAACCCCCTGCCAAGCAGGAAACACCATCAAAGCATTCCTGACAGATGGCTGTCAAGCCTCTGCTTAAAGACCTCCAAAGAAGGAGACTCCACCACACTCCTTGGTAGCAAATTCCACTGCCGAACAGCTCTTACTGTCAGGAAGTTCTTCCTAATGTTTAGGTGGAATTTTCTTTCTTGTAGTTTGAATCCGTTGCTCCGTGTCCGCTTCTCTGGAGCAGCAGAAAACAACCTTTCTCCCTCCTCTATATGACATCCTTTTATATATTTGAACATGGTTATCATATCACCCCTTAACCTTCTCTTCTCCAGGCTAAACATACCCAGCTCCCTAAGCCGTTCCTCATAAGGCATCGTTTCCAGGCCTTTGACCATTTTGGTTGCCCTCTTCTGGACACGTTCCAGCTTATCAGTATCCTTCTTGAACTGTGGTGCCCAGAACTGGACACAGTACTCCAGGTGAGGTCTGACCAGAGCAGAATACAGTGGTACTATTACTTCCCTAGATCTAGATGCTATACTCCTATTGATGCAGCCCATAATTGCATTGGCTTTTTTAGCTGCTGCATCACACTGCTGACTCATGTCAAGTTTGTGGTCTACCAAGACTCCTAGATCCTTTTCACATGTACTGCTCTCAAGCCAAGTGTCTCCCATCCTGTATTTGTGCCTTTCATTTTTTTTGCCCAAGTGTAGTACTTTACATTTCTCCTTGTTAAAATTCATCTTGTTTGCTTTGGCCCAGTTGTCTAATCTGCTAAGGTCATTCTGAAGTGTGATCCTGTCCTCTGGGGTGTTAGCCACCCCTCCCAATTTGGTGTCATCTGCAAACTTGCTCAGGATGCCCTCAAGCCCATCATCCAAGTCATTGATAAAGATGTTGAACAAGACTGGGCCCAAGCCTTGTTGATTTAAATGGTACTTAAGCACAATTGGTTGGATTGAAGCAGGGGGCTTCTCTTCTCAGATGTGGAGATTTTACTTTTATATGTATCTTGTGCACTTCCTCCATAGTTGTGTGTGTGTGTGTGTGTGTGTAGAGAGAGAGAGAGAGAATATATTTAAGGACAGCTTTTAGACTTCAGATGGGACATTCTGAAATGCCCTGAAAACTGGAACTGAAAATATCAAACTGAATAAAATATATTTCCTTGTTTTACCTTTCATAGTTTTAGTACATCTAGGTAGTCTACTTAGCATGACAATTATTTATCAGCGACTGTTTTGCTTACACTACATATACCCAGTAAATAAAAGGGGCAAAGTAAGGAACTGCAAACTTAATAAAATAATTTTATAGATGTAAATGTAATATGATGTAAATATCTGATCAAAAACAGATAAAGATAGATAAAATCTGAGTTGTTCTGTAACTTGACCTCGAAACATTACACTAAAGGGAGACTTGGCATGGACGCAGTCCTCATTGAAGAGATCAGGGCCAGCTCAAAACAGCAGCCTCACTCTGTCTAAAGGTAGGTTTAGCCCAGGCTGGGATAGTTATGGTTCTAATATGTACACAGAGGGGGGTATATTCTTTTTTAAAGTGATTTTTAAAAAATTTCTCATAAGTTAATTGATATTCCTTCCCTATATCCATTGGTTACATATACATGCATGGTTGCATACGTACACACATAAATAACTACCAAACAGTTGCTAGCAATTCTCTGTGACCTCTTATTATGCAGCCGCGAGCAGAGGATCCTGGCACCATCCCCATACGGCGCTGGAGCGGTGCCGCTTGGCTTGGGAGTTGCGGGGGGTGGGCTGCCGAGTGTCACCCCCCTCCAGGGTGGCACCTGGGGCGGACCACCCCCATCGCACCCCCTTGCTACACTAGTGATTCCTTCTTGAGATTGTGTATTGCAGGCACATGATTGAGCGTCAGAAGTCAAGTATGAATCAGGTTGTGTAGAGCCAGTAGCCATTTCCGAGATTGCAGACGGTTGCTTTCCAGCAGCCATGAAGACAAAGATGGCTACTGGTTTCCTACATCCTGATATTTTTTCCACACAGTTTTATACCAACATATATGATTGCCTGGGATAATTTAACAGCATGGAAAAGCCCTTGAAGTGCAACAGAGGTACCATTAAAAGCTATTTAATGTAAAGAACAAGAACCCCTTTCAGTCTTGAGCCAATAGTGTTGCATCTATAATTCAACCTGTCTACTCATAATCTTTCACTTTCCTTAATGTTTTCCTTTTCCTTTTCCTGGTGGCTTAGTACATAAACGAAGTGGAATTTAGTTATTCAGCCTTATAAAATTGTTGACAAAGATTATGGCCTATAGAGTATAAACTCTTATTTGCTGAGACTTGTGTATGACTGGTTTTTTAAATATAAAAAAAAACCAATTGATTTTTAAAAGACCAAATGTAAGCTTTACTTCTCATGAAAGAAAATCTTTGCCATGGGAAAGTATGAGTAAAATTCAGTTCTGCTGTTCCTCCTGCAGAATGTTTTCTGATCCAGCTGAAGGGGAGGCAATTTTTGCTAATTTCCTCTCTTGCAGCCTCCGTGCCACTTTCCACATTGCTGGAAAAAGATTTTCAGAGGGCACAGAACTGCAGTGGGGAAATTGCTCCCCCTTCTCTTAGGTTAGTGGACACTTCCATTGGATCACAAGTCATTCTACAGTTGGAATGGCAGCACTGGTTTTGCTCCATGTCTGGACTAGAGGCTATGATACGAGAGTGCATTTGTGTTCATTTTATAGTACAGTCGTACCTCAGGTTAAGTACTTAATTGGTTCTGGAAGTCGATACTTACCTTGTTTCTCCGAAGATAAGACTCCGTCTTTTATTTATTTTTCCTAAAAAACACACACACACTATGGCTTATTTTCAGGGGATGTATTATTTCTTATTAAGTATGGTACAGTTTAACCTACAAGGATCAGATTTAAGGTGCTGGTTTTGACCTTTAAAGCCCTATGCAGCCTAGGACCCTCGTACCTACAGGACCGCCTCCTGGTATGCCCCGCGGAGGACCTTAAGGTCCATAAATAACAATACGTTGGAGATCCCGAGCCATAAGGTGGTTAGATTGTGCTCAACTAGGGCCAGGGCCTTTTCAGTATTGGCCCCAACTTGGTGGAATGCTCTCTCACAGGAGACTAGGGCCCTGCGGGATTTGACATATTTCCGCAGGGCTTGCAAGACGGAGCTGTTCCGCTTGGCCTTTGGCCCGGACTCAGTCTGACCCCTATGTTTTCCTCCTTTATGGTTTTGATATGGGCCTTTTTAAAAATGAGGCTGCATTTAAAATTTTAAATGTAAATTGTATTTTAACCTGTATTTTAATTAATTGTTTTTCTTTCTTTATGTCTTATTGTAATTTTACTGGTGTCAGCCGCCCTGAGCCCGGTTTCGACTGGGGAGGGCGGGGTAGAAATAAAATATTATTATTATTATTATTATTAGGTTAAGCTGCCTATCACTATGGCTTATTTTGGGGGTATGGCTTATATTCCTTGAATGCTTAAAAATCCTGCTATGACTTATTTTATGGCTACGTCTTATTTTCGGAGAAACAGGGTAACCTGAAGCGTACTTAACCTGAAGCGAACTTTCTCATTGAAAGTAATGGAAAGTGGATTAATCTGTTCCAAACGGGTCCGCAAAGTACTTAAATTGAAAGTACTCAACCTGAAGCGTACTTAACCCGAGGTATGACTGTATAGCTTATTGGCTGTCATAACTGATCTAACAGCCTGTCATGCTTTGCTCTGAAAAAGTATTTCCAGAAAGAAGCAAATGATATGAAAGAAAATAGTTTCCGATTCTAACAGAGGAACTGAAATGCATACACATTCAAAAATAGTTTTGGTATTTTTGCAAACACCTTTTTAACCAGACACACAGTTTATATGTTAAAAAAATCTGATCGTGGGAAAAGATCATTGTGTTTCCATAGAACACATAGGCAGCATAGAAACGCTATAAATAAATTAAAATGAATATAATCTCAAGAGAATATAAGATATTGCCTCATCAAATGGAGCTTTGGATGGGTTGTACCAAATGCTGCTTCGGCATTCTTTGTTACTATAATTTTACACCAAAAGGGAAGATAAGCTGGCACTAGTGATATAAAAGTTGGTTTAAGATTTACTTTATATGTGAAGAAAGTATTTTTAAATGACACCAGGGAGGTGGTGGTTTGGTGAAAAGTTGTGGTGTGTGTTTGATTTTTGCATTATCAGGATGTTAGTCATGTGACAGATTATTTGATAATTTGATTGATATTGCAGATCAGAAGACACCTGGATTGTTGGTGGTAGAGACTTTTAGGCGGCCTCTAAACTTAGTATTTCTGCAGAACAGATTCAAGTGCATACTGAAACTTTAGGATTGCACAGTTACAGAAGATTGGAAAGTGATCGGGAAATTTATTGAGAAGTGTGAGATGAATAAATTGGAAGACACAAACACCCCACAAGAAAATCAGGATGAATGTTAATTGTCATGTAACCACCCTACAAACAAAGCAGAACAAATGCTCAATAAAGAGCAGATATAGTCTAACCTTCATGTAAGCTTTGTGCAAGCAGGGCTTTTTTCCAGCCAGAACTTGTCAAAACTCAGTTCTGGCACCTCTCAGGTGAGTGCTGTTGCCATTATACGAGAACAAGGGAAGCCTTCATGGTGAGTTCCGGCACCTCTTTTTCTAGAAATATAGCACTGTGTACAAGCAAATCAGGGTGTAAAGGTAAAGGTAAAGGGGGCCCCTGACCATTAGTTCCAGTCGCGACCGACTGGGGTTGCGGTGCTCATCTCGCGTTATTGGCCAAGGGAACTGGTGTACAGCTTCCAGGTCATGTGGCCAGCATGACAAAGCCGCTTCTGGCGAACCGGAGCAGCACACAGAAACACCATTTACCTTCCCGCTGTAGCAGTGCCTTTCTATCTACTTGCACTTTGACGTGCTTTCAAACTGCTAGGTTGGCAGGAACTGGGGGTGACTCCCTAAATTGATTGTTTGGAGAAGTTCTTTGGCTGCATCTATACTACAAATATATTCTGGTTTTGTACCAGTTTAGCTATTTACTCCCCAATAATCATGAGAACTATAGTTTGGTGAGGACCAAACTGAAAGGGGAATAGATGACATTCCCTATTCAGAAATGGTGTTTTCAGAATTCTGAAGTGAAGAAGGAATGACTATTGGAAAGTAATACTTTTGTCCCTATGAGGCATGTGTACAGTTCATCTTAGCTTCTGGCCAATAATATTTTTGGAAAATCCTAGACAAGAGGATTCCCAATTGTTTCCAATGAGGGTCAATACAACATGGCTCAGTTTAAGAAATGGGAATTGTGTTTGTGTGTGTAATGCCACATAAAACTTCAGTAATTTATTCCAAAGATTTAGCCACTCCATTATTGAACATTATATAAAATAAATTGGGTTAGCCCTAGAGCTTATCCAGACAGAAGTATCACCCAGTAGTCTGCAAAATGGGGTTACAAGCTCATTGGATGGAATCAAAATTAATGGGGATAATCCTGTGCATAGTTTTATGTTTAGACAGTATTTCAAGAATGGGCTGGACCAATGTACGCTTGCACCAAGTATGGCGTTTCTGGATATTAATTAGACATGACTGGCAAATGTCCTTTAGACACTATTCTTTATCTCCTCTGTGTGGTGGTTGTGGAGCCTCAGGTTATGCAGTGGAAAACCCTGCTCTTCCCAGCTGCTGTTCTAACCTCTCAAGAGAAGGGATTTTGAACAGCACATTGCTAGAATATCTTAATAGCCAAAGTGTGGGGCCTTATAGTGGAAGAGGTGGTCTCTGAGAATTTATTTGCAAAAATGTGCAACATATACAGTAGTATGAAATTGGTTGTTTAAATATATTAATAGAGGCAAAACATGTTGCAACAAATATTGTATCCATGTGTTAGGAATAGCATTGGGGAACCCTTGCATTGTAAATGCAAGGAACTGCAAAAGCTAAGTGATGTTATTATAAGTTGTTTATTTAATTAAGAGACTGTAATATGTTGTGGAAACTTGGACATAAATTAGAGGGAAGATAAAAGAAAGGAACACTGAAAGGAAAATTTAGTTAAGTTATCACTTTAAAAATAAATAGAATTTCCTACATGCAGCATAAGAAAAACTCTTGAAAGCAATCAGTGGGAGTCTGCAACTTATGACAAGGATTGTTTAAACCCTGAAATGTTAGATGCTTCTAATTAACACATTGATTCCAACAGGCTTTACTTCTGAGTAGACGTTTATAGAATTGTGCTAGCAATGAATTTTTAACATGACCTACAAAGGCATGACCTACAGAGGTCAGAAATATGTACAAATACAAGAATGGGAGATGCTAAAAGAAAGCAGAATTTCATAGTCTGAAAATAAATGCTGTCGATAGGTACTCAAAGTAAACAAGAAAATTAACACCAGCTCCCACAAGAGGTAGTGAACACTCCTTCCTTGGAGGTTTTTAAGCAGAGGATGGATGGCCATCTGTCGAATGCTTTAGCTGAGATTCCTGCATTGCAGGGGGTTGGAGTAGATGAACCTTGATCTCTTCCAACTCTTAAGATTCTATGATTCTATGAACAGTGCACTCCTATGTATATCTGCTCATCAAGTGCAGTGGGACTTTCTCCCAGGCAGAAAGTCCCAGGCATCAGATTGCAGTGTGACTCAGACAAGTTCTGACAGATAAGATCAATTTCTAAATTATGAAGGAAGGACTTCATTGGCAAATGACACCAGCTAGGTTAATTAACTGCGGGAGGCAGTAGAAGACAAACTGCGGGAGGCAGTGGAAGACAGGAGTGCCTGGCGTGCTCTGGTCCATGGGGTCATGAAGAGTCGGACACGACTAAACGACTAAACAACAACAAAGGTTAATTAAAATATACCCAGAAACTACAGATCATTGTTGGAAATGTAAAATACCGGGGGGGGGGGGGTTATTCCATATTATGTGGTCATATACAAAGACCTAGATATTTTGGAATTTAGTATTATCAGAAATAAAAAATATAATGTGCTGCAACTTCCCAAGAGAACTAATGATAATATTATCTGGATATCGCCGGGGGGGGGGCATACCAGAAGATATAGATATGACAACTTATTTGTAAATGGCTACTATAAACATAATATTTCAGAACTAGAAAAGTACCACCTCTTTGCCTAACAAAAGTCTGGGATGTGGTGCGTATGGTAAAATTAACAAATCTGGTTAAAATGAGAGAGAGTAGTTGGGACGAATAAGCCTCTCACTTTCCGTCTTATAACTTTGACCTCTCAATTATTACAAGCCCTAACAGGGATTTCTGAGGTAACTCAAACCTCCCACTTATCCCTCTAGCCTTTCTTTAAACCCTCTAGCACTCGTGGGTTTTCAAAAATAAAAGAGAGTCCTCTTCCAGCCTAAACGTGACCAGGTACCTATATAGACTTGGGGCTATAAGTAAGACTGTTCCTCTGTGTACTCAGATAAGGGTTTCACTTCACTAGAAACTCCCTCACTGTAAAGCTGGCCTCCTTCCTGAGGTAACTTTATTATCATTCAGAACCTGTCTCCTCCTTTAGCTCCCCTCCTTTTCTTGGTGCACTCTCAGCCACAAACTAACCTTCCTCCTCAAAAAGGCAGTTTTGACAGTTTAAAAGAGTTCCCCACCAACTGGGTTCCTGGATACCTTAGCTGGAAAATGAAATAGACGATTACTGGTATGACACTTTAAAGATGGTTATTTATTGGCTTGAATCTTAATGGTTGCTTTCTGGTAACATTGGTACAAACTTAATTTCACAGGTAACGTTCTTGGTAAACAAATAAACAGAATACCTATCAACTACTACATCTACTCTAAATCTACCTTCTCCACAACCACCCAAGCTCCCACACAAAAAACCCCAACCGCCAACTGACATAACTGTTCCCCTTTCCATTTAAACCCCATGCAGGCCACGCCTCCCATGGAATGTTGCTGCCAGTTAACCAGGAGTCTGGGTTAACCCTTCGATAGGTCGGTTGCGAAACAAAAACATAACATAACAGTTTCAAATTCGCCACATGAGATTTTTTTTTAATAGAAAAATGGAGTTTGTTTTTTATATTGGAACAATAAAGTACAAGACTCAGTGAATTCATACTATTTGTTGGGGAAATTTTAAGAGTACAAAGTATAGATGAAATAATTGAGCTGGAAAGGATTATTATTATTAGGTTCTTTTTTCCTCTTTAAATGGTTAATGATGTAATTAGTGGATATTAAAACTGTATATATGAATAATATATTGTGGGAATTGCATAGTATTAATTATAGTTCTATACTACTGTAGCATATTGTACATTTCTGTATTCTTATAAAGAATAATAACTACTCTGAATAAACTAAAATGAAGGAAGAACCAACCAATGTTAATCTTGAGTCTGTTTAGGCAGGCTGCAATCCAATACACCCATTGAACTCAGTGGCACTTCCTTGTGTTGTAAGTAGGGTTGGAGGGTTGGAAAACAAGGAAAATCCCATATTTGGAATCACAAAGAGAGGGATTGAAAAGAAAACTGCTAATATATAATAATATATTTATGTAAATCCATGGTGTGGCTGAATTTAGTGAACTGGGAAAGCATAGTGCTAGAGAAGGTGTAGAAAACAGTATTCAAATAATGTAGTGATTTGAGCATTTTCCCTTTGACGAAAGGAGAAAACATTTGAAACTTTTTTAGAAAAAAGGTGGCAAAGGAAAAAAAACTAGGTAATAAAACTCTTCATAGTGTGGAGAAACACCCCCCCTTTAATTATAATACTAGAAGTCAAGTTCTCCCAATGAAATTAATGTACCAGGACAGACAAATGAAATGACTTCTTCACACAATGCATATTACAGTATATTTAATTTATGGAATTCACTGCCATATGATGTGGTGATGTCCAGTGGCCTTGATGACTTGAAAAGAATTTTGGAGAGATTCACAGAGTCTCTAAAATTCTGAATGCCAGCTGTTGAAGGAAAGACAAGAGAGAGGGATGTTGCTCCATGTGCCCAGGGGCAAAATGGGTGTTGGCAGGGTGTAGAGTGGGCAACAGTATATCAAAAAGAAGAAAATGTAGATGAGGTTTGAAGTGAGAAAAACAACAGCAGAGAAAACAAGAAGAAAAGAGGCAACTAATTTATTTGACCTATTCAGCCAATTTCTGCTTTGTAGTACTGTACAATAATGTTGTTCATCCCCCATGTTATGTACCCCACATATGTTCTTGTTTCACAGGTTCCTGCATAAGTATCACCTACAGCCAGTGCCAAATGCTGCCATATAACCGCACCACTTTAACACCAGTCCTTTCCATTGTCAAAAGCATTGAAATGGAAAAATTTCTCAAGTTCTTCGGTTATCTCAACCGCCTCAGCTGCTATCAACACATCATGCTGTTCGGCTGTAGCCTTGCTCTTCCTGAGTGCATCAGTGATGACAGGTATTTGGGAACAAAAATGGGGTGATTAGAACTAGCTACAACCAAATACAGTATTGAATCATGGCAATGCAGCCTAGAGTTAAACCATATGGCCTTTTTGATTGAAATAATTTAGCTGTGGATGGCAGTCTCCAACAGATTTTTGCCAAGCTAAACGAGCTCAAGGGAACAAGCTGTAATGTATTACTCGGGGACAACTAAATAGCATTCTTATACTGTAACTGTTTGAACACATTAACTCTTGTGAATGATTTTGTTATAGATTATGGGCCAGTTGGATGCGTCTTAATCCACATTTAATTTAGTGGCAGAATTCAATATGCAGCATTTTGAAATGTCCTGTGAAAGCATTTGTCCTTTCCCCCAGAAAATACAGCTCACCTTAAACGTAAATGAATTCTTACCTATCTGAGGTAGTTTTTGCCTGATGTGTTGTACTTTGAATAGCTTTATGCAAGGTATACATTCCATTTCTCCCATCAGTAGCCCTATGCAGCTGAATATTTGGTGGTTTCTATAGTCCTAGATCAGGCATAGGCAAACTTGGCTCTCCAGATGTTTTGGAACCACAACTCCCATGATCCCTGACCACTGGCCCTATTAGCTAGGGATCATGGGAGTTGTAGTTCCAAAACGTCTGGAGAGCCAAGGTTGCCTATGCCTGTCCTAGATCATGCATGTGGTTTTTAGGCTCTGTGGCGAGGTTTCAGTGGAGCCTGCTACTGCCATCCCCTCCACACATTATTTCACCCTGTATGAATACCTTATGTATTCCAGCAAAATAAGGTTAAGTTTTCCATCCGTGTAGCCAATAAAGACACAGACTTGTTATGTTATGTTCACATAATTGTGCTTTTCAGATTAATAAGGACACTTGAAAAAACACTGTGTTTTGTGTTGACACACATTGAAGATTATGATTTCTCAAGTCTTAAGCAGAACTAGCAGGCTTACAGTCCCGGATCTATACATATTGCCATAGGGGGCAGAAGTCTGGACAATTGCTGGAACGAAGGGAGAGAACAACAGCAGGATGAATGTGAGCCAAGAGGTCACCCACATGTCCCTGAGGCTTAGCCTCCGCACCTTACTCTCCCCAATTTCCTTTCCTTCCCAGTGCCAGGGAGTCATCTTGGGGAGGCGAGAAAGTGCAGCATGGCCCTTGGCCATGTGCAGAGTGTGCCAGCACCAGCAAATCTCTCCCTCCCCCCGCCATAGAAGGTTCTCTGAAACTCCTCTCTTCTTTGCCTCCCCTGGCTCACCTCTGCAGCCTCCTTGGGCTGCTTCTGACACAGATCTCCCCCACTTTAGCCTGCTGCTGGGCACCTCCCTTTTGTCTGCTACAGCTCCATGCTGTGCCCAGGGTGATGGTGGCTCCACCTCTTCCTCTCTTGGGGATAGGAGGTTGCTAGAGAGGCAAGGAGGCGAGTTGTTCCAGTTTTCCTGGGCTTCTGGTTCCATTGGATGCCACCAGGACTTGATTGCACCAAGCCAGCCCTGTGGTTCATGGGTTATTGAGCCAGGCTGGCCCTGCGAGCGTGGACAGCATTAAGTGGGAAAACTCTTTCTCCCCTTCTGTCCTGTGCAGGCTTCCTTTTCTTGGTGGTGGCAGTGACAAAAGGGATGATGAAGAGCCGAAAGACTATTCATGTTTCCCTGCCGCCGCTGCCGCCACCACCACTGAGAGAAGGAAGGCCTTCTTTGTGTCTTGGGACACAAAGGGGAGAAATACTTTGTCATTAGGGCAGGGTGCTGTTTGTTTCCCCTCTCACCTGCCACCTGGGGCACGTATCCCCTCTTGCCTCCCCTTGAGCCATGTATGCAGGCTTGCAATTCTAATAGGTGCAGGTGGAAAAGGAAAGAAGAAGTGGGTAAGGTGGGACAGCAAGAGAAAATAGATTGCTAAATTTTAATAATTGGAAAAGTTACATGAAAATGGATATCATTTGAGGCACTTGTTAAAGAGCAGAAGGGTTGAATCAAATGATACTCTGGAGCCAATGAGTTCCAGAGATAAAGTACTGCCAAAGCAAATAAGCAGAGGCATGAGAAAAACAGATGTAATATTTGATCTAAGTAAGAGATTAGTACCAGAGGAACATAGAGCTCTATGAGGAGTATAAAGATTAAACAAGAAATACAAAAAGGAGGTTCAAGCATTTAGAAGTACAAAGTAAGAAATTTAAGTGAATGTGATGAAGGCAAGAATCCAGTGCAAAGAGAAAAGAAGGAGAAAATCACGGATCATTTTTACAGACAAGAGAGTGAGATGAGCTGCATAGTAAAGGATGATGGATACCTGATTTTGAAAGGGCTTGGATCTGCAATGAAAAAAGAGAGTCGGTCAAATAATGGTATTGATTCTGGTTACTCTTTGAGGCACCTTGATGTTACAGTCAACAAGTGATGAACATGTATGTGTGGATGAACCTTTATTTTAATGAGCCTCATGCATACCTATAGACTTAGAAAGTTTTTCTAAGGAAGTCTAATAATGTATCCACCGCACCACACTAGCAAACATAATTCATCAAATTCTCCGATGTATTTCCAATCAACCTTATTCACTATTTAGGCTGCAGTTACCTGAGAGTAAACAAAACTTAATTCAGTTGGATTTACTTCTTCTATGAATGATAATTTTTACTTCTTCCATGAATGATAATCCATATTCATAGGATTAAAGATGAAACATTGGGTTTTGTACCTAAGGCCTAATGTTTGTCCTGCCCCCATCTCCAGTGGTTTCCAAATTAGGTTTCCAGATCAGGGTGCTGGCTGCTTTTCTTATTTCAAGGCTATTAAAATTATATTTAAATAAGCTAAAATAAATAAATGTTAATGATTATAGTTTTCCACATTGTGAATTTTAGTTGCTGCAGGTGTGCTGGTATATCTGAGTGGAAATCAATTCAGAGTGAAGAAATCTCTTCATTCACAGAGTGATTAGCATTGATTCACACATAATGTTTCCATGTGATTACACACTAAATCATATGTAGTGCTCATTTGTGCAATCTCGGTGATTGCATAAAGATGGCAAGTACAGGTACATAGGTGTATCATATAAAACCACATTTGACAGCCCTCCGTGCCACCATTAGCTCCTGTGGTACTCAGACCCACTAAGCATGGTTGATCACTGAATATACTCAAGTGATGATGCCCTCTCCGTGTGGCAGCTGTGGAAAAATATATAGTCTGCCTACATGGAATGTGATTGCTTTGTTTCTCTTCAAATCGTATAAATCTTGTGTATCATGTATTTGGCGTGAATAGTGACAATTATCAGAACTCGTTTCCTATGTCCAAGCCTTTTTGTGATTTATATTTATGTGCGTGTGTTTTGTTTTAGTGCATTAGTAGTTGAACACTTCTTTGTTGCACCACTCCAGTATGGGAGTGCTCATCAAGACATGAAAAAGAAGTGACAGACACCAGCAAGGTCACCCTCTCCCACTTGCCCAAAGCAATGTCCCATCATTTTATGAGGTTAATTCATTTAGTTGTTTAAAGGCATGTTTGCAACTTCTTGTCACTGTTCATCTACACAATCCCTAATATACCTTATGTTGTAACAAAATGAAGAGATAGTAAGCTATTTTATTCCATTTTTTCATAAAATACTCTTGCAATTTTTTGACATAAAATGTCTAAATGTTCACCTACCGGTAGTTGCCAAACATTTGGAGTATGATTATATTTGGTTTCAGTTTTTTTATACTAGACAATTACCTAATTGTTGTTTTTAGTAATTGTATTCAGTAAAGACTGCTTACCTCATTTGGGCACAGCGGCACAGCACGGTGAGCCACAGGGAAGTCTGGGGACCCCTGTTCTAGTCACTGGAAGTGTCTGTAGAAAGAATAGCTCTCACTAAATGGAGTTTAGAAACCAATGCATTTCATTTGATACAGCAGGTGAAAAGTGTTTTTTGTTGGGTTTGGGGGGGCAATTTCAGTCATCCAGGTGTGTTTCAAACTAAATTAACTATATTTGGGAGGTCAGGATGAGCTAGTCTGATATTCATATTTCCTGCAGAGTGCACCTGGCAATTCTGCCTTTAAATAGACCCCTTGATTACAAGGTTATCACTGCTGATTGGGGTAAATGTTTTTATGAGATAATGCAGGCCAGTAAATCTTCCATTTTGTAATGCAACTGATTAGGGACTAGGGAGCAAATGTTATAAAAAAAAGCAAGCTCTGCTAGAAAGGAATTTAAGTACATGTTCCATGGAAATGAAACGGCTGGGGGGGGGGGCTGCTCTGTGAACAAGCTGCACTGTTCTGTGACACAGATCCAAACTTGCTTGTGGCCTGTGCCTGGAAGAAAAATATCAACATGAAGCAGTAATCTCAACCATTCCAGTGGGCACATAGCACTTGTATGCAGATGATTGCCAGAAACCCAGTGATTTTATGTGGGCTGGTGGAAGGCCTGACTGGAGGGCTATGCCTATGCAGAAGGAATGCGAAGCAAATTTTCTAGCCTTGAGGCCACATTCCATAATGGCTTTTGTGAGAACTGCAGTGAACTGGTATCTGGATAAGTAGGTGCCATCCTTATAAATGAGTAGTGGAACTTCTGAAAGGCAGGGAGGGACCTTTCCCTAATGTGGCTCCTTTCCCTAACTGATTTGTCTTGGAGAAGCGCATCAATCGTGGCTGGCATTTAAAGGGTCCTGGCTCCTCCCGCCAAAAGCCATGTTTGGCCAATTCAAACAACATTTAATAGGCTGTCCCGAAAGGCCAAGGCTATGTGGGTGATGGAATGCCCTCTCGCCCCAACTCAGCTCAATGAGGCTACACAATGTCGCAACCGCCACTGTCTCTGAAGAAGGTAAGCGAACTTTCTGTTGGTGGATATTTGAGGGGAGGCTAGTTGATCAAAGGTAAGCTGTACTCTTTCCTCTGCAGTGAACTTTGGGGTGAGGTGGTGGAAAAGGGCATGAGTAATAGAATCACTCCCTCTCCTCTTCCCTGATCCCCATCTATTCCAGAGTAGGGATGGGGAAGAAATTCAATTCCGTTTGCATTTAAAGTCAAATTTATCAATTTTGTACTTTCTGAAACATATGAGAACTGAAACATAGTCATTCTTTGAAATCTACTTCTCCAACCGACCAACCCAGAGTTGCTGGGGCAGATGGGGGAAGGTACAAATAATAAAATTCCATTAGGAGAAATGTGTGCCAAAATGGCTAGGAATTTTCATGAGAATTAAAAAAAGAAATTTTGCAAATTTCTGCAGAAATGTGGAGAACCAAATTTAAGATTTGTAAAATGAGAAACTAAAAGAACCAAAACTGAAAGAAATTGCCACACTAATTTCAGAGTACCCAGTGGGCTTTTTACAGATAATTTCCATGCTGCTCTTGTGGATGTGACAGCATGCACACAATTAAGAGACAGGAAATCATTAGGACCGAGGTATTTTTTGAGAAAGCTCATGTGGTACAGCTCCGGCAGTCATAGCCCAACTCTCCTGACCCAAGTCTGATAGTCAGTCCACTGAACTACATTGTGCTTTATGAAAGCACTGTAAGTATGAAAGTTTTCTGTAAGTACCGTGTTTCCCCCTTTTTAATACGTAGTCAGAAAGTAAGCCATGGCAGGGTTTTTAACCATTTGAGAGCTATTAGACATACCCCGAAAATAAGCCATACTTCTGCACCAGCTAGCAGGACCCAGCATGCCGGCCGCGACAGGAGGAGGAAGCCTGCCAGGTCGGGTCAGTGCCTGGAAGCGGCGTTGGCTGCTGCAGTGCCGATAAAGCGTGCAGCAGTGCCGCACGGAGCACCAGCCAGCAGGACCCAGCTCCTGCAATGCTGGCCGCGGCAGGAGGAGGAAGCCTGCGGGGTCGGGTCGGTGCCCGGAAGCGGTAGCGGCTGCAGCGCTGACAAAGCGTGAAGCAGCGCCGCACGGAGCATCAAGGGCACGAGCGGCAGGAGGAAAGAGAGAGAGGCTCGTTGCTTACGCACTTTAAGAGAAGCAGCCAGAACCGATCTCCACATTCCGAGCCTCCCTTTTGCGCGTGCGGGCATGTTAAAGCCCCGATCAGTTCACTCCCCACTTCTTCCTCGCCATCCCTCCCTTTCACACGTTGCCTCAACCCCGCAGCCCCCCTCCCTGGCCATCGTCCCCTAAGTGCAGCGCTGCTTCGTGCTTTGTCAGCGCTGCAGCCGCACTCTCTCTGTGTGTGCGCGCGTCTCTTTCTTTCTCTCCCTGTGCGTCCGTCTCTCTGTGTGTGTGTGTGCGCGCGCGCGTCTCTTTCTCTATCCCCCATGCGTCTCTCTCTCTCTCGGTGTGTGTGTGTGTGTGCGCGTCTCTCTCTCTCTCGGTGTGTGTGCGCGTCTCTGTGTGTTTGCGCGCGCGTCTCCCCCCCCCCCCGACAGAGAAAAGGTTACGCTTCGGCTCATCATTCAGCCGCCCCGGCCTCCTCACTGAGGGCCAAAGCTGCTCCCCTCCCCCTCCTCCCCTTTCATCCCTCCCTTCCCTCAGTTGGTCCGTCAGTCGGGGTTGCGCGCGCGCCAGGGGCATGGCCCAAGCCTCGTCCCCCTCACGCCACCGGGACTCTACCTAGAGCCGGCCCTGTGGCCAGTAACGCGAGATGAGTGCCACAACACAAGCTGGTCACGACTGGACCTAATGGTCAGGGGTCCCTTTACCTTTACCTTTACCTTTACTCTATCCCCACACTCCTTACCACCAGCAAACAAACAGCTCAAGTTCAGTGCACCTTATCTTAGCTGTGGACGTCCTAGTTCATAACTCAGTTCTGTAACATATTACAAACCACTGGACCATGGGGAAGACACCACCAGAGGGGCATTCGCAAAGGTGGGTGCTATTTTTAAAAGACTCAGCCGTTCCAATGAGAATGCAGCTTCAAGAGTCTGTTATACAACTAGTTGGAGATTATTTGTATTGTGTATCACCTGCAGGGATGGAACAATGCAAACAGCCTCACGAGAACACAAAAGGTATAGGCATATATACCCTTTAAGCACTACGCTGGAATCTACGCTGGAATCATAGCTGTCAAGTTTTCCCTTTTCTCGCGAGGAAGCCTATTCAGCATAAGGGAATTTCCCTTAAGAAAAGGGAGAATTTGACAGCTATGATCTGGCTGTGTCCATTTCTTGGTTCCATCTATCCAGGCTGGAGGAAGCATCTGTATGCAAAAGGATCCCAGGTTTAACCCCCAGGTACCCCCAAGTTTGAAATCCTGGAGAGCTGCTGCCAGCCTGGTTGACAGTAAAACCTGGAGAGCTCAGTTGGCTAGAGTGTGGTGTTTATAATGTGCGCGGAAGAGAGCGCCGAGTGTCCTGAGCCAGTGGGGCCCAGTTGTACCAGCACTAAAAAAAAAAAGACACCCCCTGAAAATAAGCCACCGTGTGTTTTTTTGAGGAAAAAAAGTTATAAGACGGTGTCTTAAAAAAGGGGAAACACGGGTATGAAAGACTTACAGAAAACACGGAGCAGAATTGATGGCATTCTGAAATACTTTTCTCTTGTACAGAAAAACTATGATAGGCCAGCTATTCCTGATCATTCTGGTTAGAGTCAGCTGCTGAATATTAGAAATGTATTTTCTATGTCCTCACACCTGGCTTTCTGCAATTAACTTGATTCCTCTTAAATATGAGGACAGAAAACACTCAATGAGCCGGCATGAGGTCATTTGGCCGAGAAGCAGACAATGATAACTGGTGGCACTCTTTTAGTTATTAAACTCTGAACAAATGGCAATAATTAGTGTTAACAATGTTCAGTTTGAACAAGAAATTACTTCAGGTATTTAGGAATGTCAACACAGTACAGCTTTAAAAACTCTTGTCCAGACTTAACAGCAGGCTTCTAAACTTTCAAGCTGTGAAATACGCACCCTAGCATTGCCACATTTTACACACTGAAATACTATATACAATGCGCATCAAACACATCCCCTCTATTTTTCATCTATTTCTGTCCAGAATTTGCTGATTGCAGTGTTGTCAACTTCAGTTAGCAGCCTCATTCTCATAGTACAGTATGTGTTTCGACTGATTGAGGCTGTGTACACACCACACTTTTAAAGCACATTTGAAGCACATCCTTCCCCTCAAAGAATTCTGGACACTGTATGTCACGGTGGCCGGAATAGGCTACTTCAGAGTAACGACTCTACACAGCTCTGCATTTTATCTTTTATTGGTGCTGAGTATTTACAGTGCTGATGGCAGTGCTATTTACAAAGACACATCTGTTCAGCTTGAATCAGAACCTCCAAGTGGCTTTTGGCGCGTCTTGCGCCAGCATAACAACTTGGGGAGACCCATCCTCTTCCCCCGACGCTTTCTGCGCAGTTCCGGAGTTGGGGGGACTGGTCTGCCCCCCTTCCTTCCCCCTTCCTGTCCCACCTGGGACGATGGCTCTTCTACCCTGCCAGAGCCTTGGACACCACTTCCTGTTTCCCCACTTGAGCTGGAGCTTTCCCTCTTTTCAGCCTCGCTCGGGGCTGGGCTGGAACTCAGGAGGGGAGGGGCTTCGCGATATCCCTTGCCCCTCACATCCGCCCCCCTCCCAGGCCCCCCTTCTCCCCTCCCGAGAGGCTGCACGGGTGTCGGTGGTGACTGAAAGCCTAAAAACTCCGTGCTGTCCGAGCCGGTTGGTGTAAACACCTCCCCCCAGTCCCGTTGGCCCCCGTTTGGGAAAGCCCAAAAAGTCCGTGGCCTCCGAGCTGGTGGGGGTGAAAATCTGCTGCCAGTCCACCTCTTCTCCTGACTGAATGGACCTCGGAGATGCCCATATCTCCTCCTCCGTGTCCTCAAACTCTGCTTCCCATCTCCATGGTGAACTGCTTTCCCCCTCCTGTGCTTCTCCTCCTCCCACTCCCGTTCCATGTGCCAGGGCTTGGGCCTGTGTGGGAAGAGGGCGTGGAATTCTTCCACTAAGAATTCCTCCTGTATCTGGGTGGCTGGGACCCACTCATTTTGGGATGGCGGGGCGTCCTCCCATGCCATGAGGTACTCCAGGCCCCCCACCCCCCTTCGTGAATCAAGGATGGCCGTTGCTTCATTGAGTGGCTCCCTGCCTCCACTCTCCCCCCCTCCCTCGGGGGGCTGTGCGCTGCCTCGGAACCTGCTACTTTCCCTGTACGGAGACAGCAGCGATCTATGAAACACTGGGTGCACCCTCATGTCCTCTGGCAGTGCCAGCCTGAATGCCACCGGGTTTACCTGCTGCGTGACCGTGAAGGGGCCCAACCTTCTGGGTGCCAGCTTCTTGCACCTCCCTCTGGTGGGAAGGCCCTCCGAGGACAACCAAACCTTGTCCCCCACCCTGATGACCTCCCCCGGTCGCCTGTGGCGATCTGCCCCCTTCTTGTACGCTTCCTTGGCCCTCTCCAAGTGTTCTCTGAGCTGCTGGTGCACCGTCTCCAGTTCCTCTGCCCAATCCTCTGCCTGTGGGCCCTCCTCCTCCCCCTCCCTCTCCGGGAAGGATCTGAGGTCGCGCCCGTAGTTGGCCTTAAAGGGCGACACCCCTGTGGAGACGTGCACCGCATTGTTGTAGGCAAATTCTGCCAGTGGCAGGCGATCCACCCAGTCCGTCTGTCTCTGGCTGACGTAGCATCTCAGGTACTGCTGCAGAATGGCGTTGACCCTCTCCGCCTGTCCATTGGTCTGCGGGTGCCGAGCCGTCGACAAGCTGACCTCCACCTGCAGGAGGTTCATGAGCCGCCTCCAGAACCTGGAAACAAATTGGCGGCCTCGATCCGAAATAACTCTTAAAGGTAGGCCATGCAGTCTGAATACGTGGTCAACAAACAGTTTGGCTGTCTCTTCTGCAGAGACCGCCCTGGCACACGGTATAAAGTGGCACATTTTGGACATGAGGTCCACCACCACCAACACTGCGGTCTTGCCCCTGGACGACGGCAGGTCTGTGATGAAGTCCATGGACACCACTTCCCACGGCCTGTGCGGTGTGGCTAATGGCTCCAGCAACCCTGCTGGTGGTGCCCTGACCACCTTTGCTCGCTGGCAGGTGTCACAGCCCCTAACATAGTCCCGAACATCCTCCCGCACCCCTGGCCACCAGAAGTGTCTCATGACTAAGTGAGTGGTTTTGTCCCTTCCAAAATGACCCGCCGTTGGGTTGTCGTGCATCTGCTTAAGGACCTTACCTCTGAGCTGGTTGGTGGGCAGGTACAGGGCTCCCCTGTAAAAAAGCAACCCCCTCCTTTCCTCAAAGTCTTTGGCGTGCTCCCTCCCCCCTCGCAGATCTCTGAAGATGCGGGTGGCGAACTCATCTGCTGCCGTCAGTGCTGTGAGTTCTGCCTCGCTCACCACTGCTGCTCCGCAGGACCATGCTGATGGGGGGAAAATGTTCCGGGGTGCTGGTGGCAACTCCTCCTCCATGTACTCTGGCTTGCGGGAGAGGGCATCCACCCTGACATTCTGCTCCCCCGGTATGTAGTGGATGGAGAAGTTGAAGTGCGAGAAGAACTCTGCCCACCGTATCTGTCGCTGGTTGAGCACCCGGGCTGTTCTCCAGAACTCCAGGTTCTTGTGGTCCGTGCACACCTGAATGGGGTGCTTGGCGCCCACCAGGAAATGTCTCCAGTGTTTAAACGCAGCATGGATCGCGAGAAGTTCCTTATCAAACACCGTGTAGTTGCGTTCTGGCTGTGTCAGCTTTCTGGAGAACAAGGCACAGGGTCTCCACTCTCTGTTGGCATCCAGTTGCAGCAAAATGGCGCCCACAGCTCTGTCTGAAGCATCTGTCTCCACGCGTAGGGGCGCATCCTGCACCACGTGGAACAGGTTCTGGTCTGAAGCGAACACCCTCTTGAGGCTTTCGAACGCTGCTTGCGCCTCCTGTGTCCACCTGAACTTCTGCTTGCCTCTCAGGCAGTCAGTGATGGGAGCCGTAACCCGCGAGAAGTTCTTGATGAACTTCCTGTAGAAGTTGGCGAAGCCTAGTAGGCGTTGGGCATCTTTGCGCGTCCTGGGGCTGTGCCAGTCCAGGATGGCCTGCACCTTGTCCTTGTCCATCGCTAGCCCCTTGTCTGACAGTTTGTAGCCCAGGAAGTCCACCTCTTTGGTGTGAAACTTACACTTCTCCAGCTTCACATACAGGTGGTGCTCCTTCAGGCGCTGCAACACCTCCCTGACATCCTTTACATGCTGCACTGGGTCCTTGGAGTATATAAGGATGTCATCTAGGAAGACCAAGCAGTTCTTGAAGAGGAGGGACCCCAGGACGTGGTGCATGAAGGCCTGGAAGCATGCAGAGCCCCCTTGCAAACCGAAGGGCATCACCAGATATTCAAAAGAGCCCAGTGGCGTGAACATCGTGGTCTTCCACTCATCGCCTTCCCGGATCCTTATCAAGTTGTACGCCCCCCTCAGGTCGAGCTTGGTGAAGATCTTGCCCCTGCGTGCCGCTGTCAGTAGATCATCCACTCTGGGCATTGGGAAAGCCACCGGTTCCGTCATGTTGTTCAGCCGTCTAAAATCCACCACCAGACGGCACTGTGGCGTGTCTTTCTTGTCCACCCAGAATACCGGGCTGCCCCCCGCTGCCTTGCTTTCTCTGATGAACCCCCTCTTGAGGTTCTTGTCTATAAACTCACGCAGATCTTCCAGCTCCTGATCTGACATGGAGTACAGCTCGGCTGGGGGTAGCGTGGCCCCCGGCACCAGGTTGATCTGGCAGTCAAACGACCTGTGCGGGGGTAGGTGGTCGGATTCTGCTTCACTGAAGACCTCCTGCAGGTGCCAGTACGGCTTGGGTATCGCCTCACCCCCCTTGACGTGCATGGTGGCCACCGTGGCTATTGGAGGCCCCTCCCCTGGTTGGTGCTGCATGCAATGTTCCAGACAATAGTCTGAGCCAAACGTGATGCATCTCTGGTGCCAACTGATGGAGGGGTCATGGCGCGCCAGCCAGCTCATGCCCAAGACGATGGGGGGGTCTGAGATGGTGGTGACGTTGAATGCCAGTGTCTCTGAGTGTCGTCCCACCGTCATTCTCATGGGGGGGGTCTGGTGGGTGATGGCCCCTCCCAGCAACTCCCTGCCGTCTATGGTGGAGACGTGCAGGGGGAAATCCAGCTGCAGGAGTTGGATCTGGTGCTCTTCTGCAAAGTTTCTCGAGAAGAAGTTGGCTGATGCACCACTGTCGATTAACGCGAGGACCGTCAGGGGATAGCCATTTGGGAGCGTTAGCGTCACTTCTAGAACCACCCCTGCTCTGGGGGGGTGGGGGTGGGCTGGCGCTGCTCCTCGCTGTACGGGTGGGTGGGTTGGGGCTGTTGTGTGCCGACTGCGCTTGGCTGCTGCCCCTTGTCTCCTGCAGCCAGGCTGTCTCGTTTCCCTGCTGTGGTGCTACGTCAGTGGGGGAGGGCACAACCGTTCCCGCCTTTCCTTGCCACTCCCTGCGATGTGGGCAGTCCCTGACACGATGCTGGGGGGAGTTGCAGAGAAAGCAATTCCCGCCTCTTCCCTCCTTGCGTCTTGGCGCCGCCGGGGTTTGAAAAGCCCGCGCGCGCGCTCCTCCGATCTCCATCGGTTCCGGCTCTGAGCTTGGTCTGGGCGGGACTAGGGGTGGGCCCTGGGGTGGGGTTTGGTGATGTGGTCTGTCCTGGGAGCGTGGGAACCAAGGTTTTGCTGCGCGCGTCGTTTGTTTGTCATTCCATCTGGATTCCTGTCTCACCCCCACTGCTAGCGCCGCTTTGCTTAACTCATCCATAGTCCGCGGTTTAGGACCTCTCGCCAGCTCATCCTTAACGTCTGAGTGCAACCCCAGGTAGAAGGCTGATTTCACTGGCTCACTGTGCAGATCCCACCCCAGTTTGTGCACTAGCATGGTGAATCTCGCCCAGTAGTCCCGAACTGTCGATTTTCCTTGTGTTAAGTTATGAAGCTCTTCTTTTGTGGCTTCCATTTCAGAGTCACTCGCATACATTATTTTTAAAGCTTCTAAGAATAGTTTTGCGTTCTTCATGCAATCATTTTTTTGCGCGATGAGCGGTCTGACCCATTCTCTGGCGGCCCCCGTCAAATGCTCTATGATAAAGGAGACTCTGTGCGCGTCATCTGGGAATTCTGCTGCATGCAGTTCCAGCGCATAATTTATTTCTGTCTCAAAGCCTAGGTACTCTCTCGGGTCGCCGCTAAACTTGGTGACTAGGGTCTGTCCCCTCCTCACTTGGACTAGCTGGGGCTGGGGCACCCCCCCACCTCTCGCAGCTTTTTCCTCATCCAGCTTTTTCTGTAACTCCACCACCATCACCCTTAGTTGCTTCTCAGTTTCATCTTTCGCTCTCACCTGCTCTGCCAGCTTGTTCAGCTCCTCCCGCGTTCCTCGCGCTTCCTCCTGAGCGGCAAGTAATTGCTGGTGTGCCTGCGCTGTCAGGTTCTGTAATTTCTGTAATTCCTGTGCCGCGGCTTCGGCCTCCAGCCTCCACTGCTCAGCGTCTTGCGCGCTCATCGCGGCCGCTCCAAAGTAGCCCGAAAGACTTGGAGGTTGCTGTCACGGTGGCCGGAATAGGCTACTTCAGAGTAACGACTCTACACAGCTCTGCATTTTATCTTTTATTGGTGCTGAGTATTTACAGTGCTGATGGCAGTGCTATTTACAAAGACACATCTGTTCGCGATATCCCTTGCCCCTCTCACTGTAGTTTACCCCTTCCCAGCAACCTTTAACAACCGTCAGAGCTCAGAATCCTCTGAGGGAAATAATGTGTGTAGGAGTGAGGTTCATGCTTGCTGGTTCAGCCCCAAGCAATCTGCATACAGTAGGTGTAAAAGGTTTTGTGTGGTTTTTTTTAAAAAAAGTACAGTGGTACAGTTGTACGCACATATGGTATTCCATGTGATTGGAAACCCTGCATGATCTTGAATCCAGTCCTTTTAAGCACCAGTGTTGAATATGAAAGAGCATGCATTTCAGATAAAGAATAGTTAGTGTACTACCGTTTTGGAGACCTTGGATGATCTAGCACAGGGGTCAGCAAACGTTTTCAGCAGGGGGCCCAGTCCACTGTCCCTCAGACCTTGGGGGGGGGTAGACTATATTTTGATTAAAAAAACACTAATTCCTATACCCCACAAATAACCTAGAGATGCATTTTAAATAAAAGCACGCATTCTACTCATGTAAAAACACCAGGCAGGCCCCATAAATAACCCAGAGATGCATCCTATATAATAAAGTCCAAGTGTCCCTGCGTCCAAGTTTTCCCGTGTGTCCCTGGGTCACTGCGCATGGGCCCCAGGGACACAGGGATTGGACAGCAGAGACTGCACGCTCTCTCCCCCCCCCCGCCTCCTCCAACCGCCGCTCCCGGCCGGACACCACCTCACTGCAGGGCACGTCAGGGAAGCGAGGGTGGAGGCCGGTGAGGGCCCCCTCCTCACAACCCTCCTTGGCCCGTAAGAGGAGCGGCGGGAGGCCGCGAAGCAGCGGCGGTGAGGTAGGCATTTGTGTCCCCCGTCCTTCCTGTCGGCGGCTGGGGGCAGGAATGGAGGAGGAGAAAGCAGTGCTTTCTCCTCCTCTGTTCCTGCCCCCCTGCCGCCGACAACAAGGACAGGTCCCAGGCTTCGGAGAAGCGCTGCGCAAGCGCTTCTCCGAACCCCGGGATGTCTCCTTCCTCTCGACAGCTGGGGGGAGGAACGGAGCAGGAGAAAACAGCGCTTTCTCCTCCTCTGTTCCTGCCCCCCTGCCGCCGACAACAAGGACAGGTCCCAGGCTTCGGAGAAGCGCTGCGCAAGCGCTTCTCTGAACCCCAGGATTCTAGCGCCCGTTATTGAACGGGCTGAAATCCACTAGTTTTAAATAAAAGGACAGATTCTACTCATGTAAAAACACGCTGATTCCCGGACTCTCCGCTGGCTGGATTTAGAAGGCAATTGGGCTGGATTCGGCCCCCGGGCCTTAGTTTGCCTGCCCATGATCTACGTTTTAGGTAGTGTTCCAAAACCATAGAGCAATTTACTCTTAATTATCATTGGATAATACTGGTTACAAGACACCACAGGAGTCCGTCCTATAAATACCCCTCTTACATTTTAGGGTCTAAAGATTGCACTAGTGGTGCATACCTGTCATGCACTCAAGGTGCACGAAGTGTGTGTATGAGTGAAAGCAAGATCTCCTGTGTGATACATCCTTGGCATATTATTTTATTTTAGCATAAGTGCAGTATCCCCAGGGCCTGGATTGAACAGCACATGACAGGTGATCTTTCACACATTTAGTGCATTCATGCTTCCATCCGCATGACACTGTCAGAGGCAGGATCATGGTCTAGATCAGGAAGAAAACAGATTTCCTTTTTCAGGAGGGTTTCATAGGAATTTTATGATAGGAATCATTGTGGAACTGATCTTCAGGCAGGAAAAATATCCTGCGTTAATGGGTTCCATCTTGGAATGTGCAAAAGATAAGCCACACAGAACTCTGACAGCTAATTTTATCTCATGATCCAAAGAAATTTAGCCAGGGAATACAAGGACTCATGCTGTGTTACATTATCCTATGTCCTATCATGGCTTTTAAAAAAACCACATAAATGGTAGCACTCACTTATTTTTAACATCTGGTACAGTATATAGATTAATCAAGATGTAGAGGCTTAACCATAATATCACTGTTGACAGGGGGAACAAATAGGTCTGTGTTAAATTTGATCACTGCTTCATATTTATTTGCTTTACCGAGCTTAAAGGACCAAATGTAGTTGTGGCAAGTGTTGTGGTAAATGGTATGGCATGGAATTAGCATTTTCTTGGTTGCTTACAGACCATAAACTTGGCCAATCTAAGTATCATAAATTTCTCCATTTATGAGCCCAGTCATTTCTAAATTATTATCAAGTTGTTAGTATAACCCATGCAAGCATACTGCTGCATAAGAGACTGATTTATAATAGTTATGCTTGAACTAATTTGCTGAATCTTCCTCCTACACACATAGGTTTTCATTTAGAAAATCTAAACTTATCACTGTGTGGATGTGAGCATTGAAACATTAACTCAGTTGATAAAGTGGAGGGGAAAACAAAGCAATGTCACAAAGCTACAAAGGACCACCCATCCAGGATCCCTGTTCAAATCCAGAAGAAAACAACACACCAATCCAATAAATGAATTCCAGTTGTGCAGCTTCCCACTCAAAGAATAAATTTATACAACAAAAGAGCCACATGGATTTGTTTACATTTTTAATATTCAGTATAATTAGTGGGTTTCTAACTGTATGCATTAAAAGCAACATGGTGGAAAACACTTTATGCCATAGTTTTATTGGCTCATTTATTGGAATTTTTTCTTCTGATCTATGGAGTTGAACAGTCCTTCTGCACCACCCAGAATGAATGAAGGGCTGTTTTTATTTTATTTTTAAATATATATATATTTTACTGAAGTGTTTGCCTCTACTGATTTTATGAGAACCAAGTGAACTGTAATCAATTTAGTCTTCTGCATTAGTGGAAAAAGTCTCCCCTTTTAAAATAGGGTTGTGTGTAATTATTATTCTATTTGTTTTTTGTTTTGTTTTTTTAAAAAAAGAGAAGTAGGTTTTACATATTTTAAATTAAATGCTTTCTCAAGTTAATTGAAATCCTCTTTATATAATACTGTTATGGGTTTGCAGGGGGCCAAGGATCCCCTAAAAGTTCTGGGTGCCAGGTTCTGAAATTTCTGAAATTAGCAAATTAGGAAAGGTGGGGTTGATCAACGGATTTAGCAAGCCTTTAAAAAGTAGGTCAAGCCAGCTTCCTCAGGAGATTGGCTGAGAGAGGTGCCATCAAGGAACCAAACAGGTGATGGCAGAGGCAATGCCCCGACAAAAGGTGAACCATCGGGACATTCAGTGTCAGACAAGAAGGGGGGGGAAGGTTGCCAGCATTACAAGGGGCATAGTGAAAAGTGTCCTTTTTGCACAAGGCTTGAGTTGCATTTTAGCAAGGCTTTTTTGGGGGAAAGAAGGGTGGGGCTAGAGGCCATGAGGGCTGAGGAACAAACAAACTGTGTGGAGGAGACACAGAGATAGCATTTTGGCTGCTTTTGAATCCTATGCTGTGCTGCTGTGGGGAGCAAGCCCCTCATAAGATGCAGTGCTCAGAACCCTCTCTACATCCAGACTCAGGTGTAAATATGTGTAAATAAACCATATTCTTCACTGTGCCTCCTTTTCCTCCCTGGAAGGTAGCCGGTAACAATATTAAATGCCCTTTATGTACAACACTAGTGAAATTATCACATATCAGAAAGATGATGGGCCTTGCCTAGTACTAATCTCTGACAGCAGCTTACTTGATACTTGGAAAGGGAGCCCTCACATTCCAAAATAGTATCTTTCACCACTATTATGTGATGTGATGAATGACAGAAACGTTGCAGAACTATGTAAAAGGTCTCTGCCAGTAGCAGATGCAATACCAACAATAAATGACTTGCAACTTCTCCCACTGACAAGGGCAGCTAGCTATCAGTATATATACCCACATTGCTGCCTGCATGCTGTCCTGCCAATTAAAGCCCTGTTATCTGAGCCAGTAACACCTTTTCAGAACAAGTCACTCAATAACTCTTTTCCTGTTTGTGAGGGAGCTTTATTTTTGGAGAGTCAAAGACCTCAGAATATTTTGGAGCCTGTCAATGTGTCATGTGCAGCTCTGGGGTAGGTCCTGGAAGCCACAGAAGGAAACTAGGCAAGACAAATAGGAACTTATTTCTCTTTTGTCTCTTTCTTTTTTATTTTATAGAGAACCCTTAATCCATAGTAGTATGGAAAAACATCAGTACACAATGATGACATTTTTGGCTTACTGGACACTTACAAATGGATTTTTATATTTAGACTGGATCTATTCGCTTGATCATTTTTTAGAGTTAATATACTCTCCTATCACATTTGAAGTTTATCTTTCGAACATTAGCCTAAAACAAACTGAAATATACAACAAGGTTTCTGCATATTCTAGCTCAAGGGTAGCAAATGTTAGACTCTCCAGATAACTGTCAACATCCCTGAAAAATGACAATGCTGGGCTGGAGCTAATGAGAGTTGGAGTCCATTAGTATCTGGAGGGCACCATGTTGGCTACCCCGATCTAGCTGATGGTTTACAAGAAGGATAGGGGGTACATCAAGCATTATACTCTAAACTCAGCGACTTCAGTCCTTCCGTCTTTTTGCATTCAGATCAGTCAAAGGGGCTTTAGATTTAGACCACAGGGGTATACACCTACATTCCAAACTATACATACTCCTCAGCGTTTCCTTGATGCTGCTGGTTTCAAATACCAAAGATCGCAGCCAATGATGGTCTCTGGATTGCCTTTGTGGCTTGGTGTTGCAGTGCAGATTTTGCCTAACTTTTGCCACTCTTAGTTTACCAGCGGCATGATTGAGCACATTAAATATGTTTTTATTGTCTTCCTGTCTTCTGAACTTCGCATGAGTCTTCAGGTGCAGGATGCAAATATTTTGTTTAAAAAGCACAACTCTAATGTTAAAATGGTTGCAGGTTGTTTGTACCAATTTCTCAACTCTTGGTGATTTAATGCTTTCAGAAGGATTTTTCTATGTAAAATCCACCAGTGGCACATTTTTTGCCCATAGGGAGTTGGTCACAGTGCTTGTAGTGTTGCATAGACCACCCTTTGCACCTTTACACAAAATGTATTGATGCATCTGTTCTTTAAAATTCTATTCCGTGACTACACATTGAGGCATCTTTCACAAACGTGGTGTTCGAATAGATCTGTTCCTCTGAGCCTTTTGCAAGGTATTTTCTCATTTCCATACACAGCAAGAGTTATAGCTACCCTCCTCTTGATCAGATCCAAAGCATCCATGGAGGAAAGTGCAGAATTTAAAGGATGTTTGCTGTGCTCTGTAGGTGCACTTTGAAATAACAAAGGTCATTAGAAAAAAAGGTCATTAGAAAAAAATTCCTTCAGTAGCACCTTAAAGACCAACTAAGTTTTTATTTTGGTATGAGCTTTCGTGTGTATGCACACTTCTTCAGATACACTAGAAACAGAAGTGTCAGACCCTTATATATATACAGAGGGTGGTGGGGGTGGGTGGGAATGGGTGATGGGCTGATGGGAGTGGTAAACCTGAGATGGCTGTTAACGACTGCTGATTACTGCAAATAGTCCGGGGGGGGGGGGGGAAGCAAGGGCTGAGGCGCTAAAGAAAGCTTGATCATGCATAATGAGATAAGAATCCACTGCCTGCTTGTTTGTATCCTTTCATTCAGCGGGTATTGGGGGAGAAGTATCTTCCTTCATCTATGCAAGGTGCATTCATCTATGCAAGGTGCATTAGGGTCAGGGCCATCTTAAGCATATCTGGCGTCCTGGCGCTGTGGTGCGAATATCCCTCCGGTGCCCCCCCCCCCCGTTTCGCAGCACGGCTGTCTGGCAGGCGCAGCACAGCTGCCGTGGGCACAGCTGCGCCCTGCGCCACCCAGCCTTGCCGTAGGGCCGGCCCTGATTAGGGTTGGCATTTCTCGGGTGTTCGATACCCCCAAAGGGGCCAAGCCAACGGAAATATTGGCTCACTCCATTATGTCACCATCAACATGGTGTTATTGTGACTAATGCTCCTTTTCCAAGTATATACAGCAGGCACTACAGAATGGCCCTGTTGGCTTCAGCTGATGCTGACTTTGGGTGCATAGTTCATAATCAGGTACTCTAGTCTCAATAAATGCAGTTGGAACCCACCCGGTTGGGAATGCTGTGGTATGCCCCAACCCATTCGGGTCCTCGGTAGCTGTATCAAATAGGACACTGATGCATAGATTTGATAGGTTCTGAGGACACGAATGGGGCCCATCCTTAGTACTGGGATCTGCAGTCAGGGGCGTAGCCAGGATCAAAACTAGGGGGGGGGGGCAAGCCATAGTCGTTCAGGGGCGGGGCCACAAAGTGGGAATGTGGGCGGGGCTACAGGGCCAGCTGGCCTGACGACATCGTGGTGGCGGCGGCGGCAGCGGCCACCTTGTGCTTCTGGGGCTGGCAGCGGTGGTGGCTACCCTGCTTGGCTGGAGAGGACGGGAGGATCGGGCAGGTGAGAGGGGGTGACAGGGTGGGCGAGGGCAAGGCAAGGCACGGCCGCAGTCACGACGGCTCCGAGGCGTTGCTGCATATCAGCATAATATTTCAACCATGTTGTGGGTTCAAGCCCCACCTTAGGAAAAAATTCCTGCATTGCAGGGGGTTGGACTAGATGACCCTTGTGGTCCCTTCCGACTACAATTCTATGATTCTATTGATGCATTGCCATAGCATATGCATCATTCTGCTTTCTTGAATTCTCCTACTCCTAGGCATAGCAGCCAACTCCTAGAGGCCTAGGTGCCCCCCCCCCAATTACTAGTAAATACCGTATTTGAAAGAGTCACACCCCCCCCATTTTGATGGGCTTTCTATGTGGGGCTTATCTGCCCCCCCCCCCAGTATTTTATTAAGGATGGAAGAGGGAGGGAGGGAAGGAAGAATAGAGAGAGGGATACCTCATATTTGTGGGTGCATCTGGGTGATGCTCTGATGCTGGAACTCTGCAGCAAGAGGACAGGAGGGTCGGGCAGGCGAGAGGGGGTGGCAGGGCGGGCGAGGGTGAGGGAAGGCACGGCCGCAGTCACGATGGCTCATATCAGCATAATATTTAATGATATGCGTTGCTGCATATCAGCATAATATTTCAACCATGTCGTGGGTTCAAGCCCCACCTTAGGAAAAAATTCCTGCATTGCAGGGGGTTGGACTAGATGACCCTTGTGGTCCCTTCCGACTACAATTCCATGATTCTATTGATATATTACCATAGCATATGCATCATTCTGCTTTCTTGAATTGTCCTAGGCATTGCAGCCAACTCCTAGAGGCCTAGGTGCCTCCCCCCCCCAATTACTGGTAAATACTGTATTTTAAAGAGTCATTCCCCCCCCCATGTTGATGGGCTTTCTATGTGGGGCTTATCTGCCCCCCCCAAGTATTTTATTGAGGATGGAAGAGGGAGGAAAGGAAGGAAGAAATAGAGAGAGGGATAACTCACATTTGTGGGTGCCTCTGGGTGACGCTGTGATGCTAGAACTCTGCAGCAAGAGGAAGATACCGGTACACCTGTACAGGAGCCTTTCTCCTGTACAGGAGCTTTCTCTCTGCTTGATTTACAGCAGGCACGTCCATCAGGTAGATTGTGATCTACCAGTAGATCACTGGATGTCTGTGGTAGATCACTGCTAGATCACTGGCACCCCTAAAAAAAGCTCACCCAAAATTTTCCTCCTCCCTAAAAAAAGCTGAACTATGACCTGAAGCCCTAAACAAAAATGGGCCCCCCTCCCTCCTAAAAGAAGCTCAACAAGTTTGACCTAAACCCCCCAAAACAGGGCTTCCCTTTCTTAAAAAAACTCAACAGCTTTGACCTGAACCCCCCAAAAGGGGGTAGATCACTCCCAGTTTTTAACTCTGAGTAGATCAAAGTCTCTTGGGAGGTGGCCACAACTGATTTACAGTATACAGATGCAGGAGGAGGGGCAGACTGGAACACCACTGCTTTTTTATAAACATCACTGTGTCTATCAAAGCTACAGCCCCCCCTTCTTATTCACTTCCTTTTAGCCTTGCAGGGCCACCTTAGTCAAATTGAATCCTCTGCACCCTCATTAAATCGCCAATAGAACTGTTAATGCGATCCCTGAATGCTCATTAACAACTTCCACTGAAGAACAATAGGGTGAATAGGGTGAACCTTGCCTGAAGGGATATTCTTAACTGCTTAAGTACCAGTAGCCACTTTGCTTTATTTACCGGTATTTGATGTGTTTTTGTTACAGCTGTGTTCCGCCCGCCCCCCCGCCCCCCCGCCCCCAGCAAGTGGAGAGCTGCTCTTGCTAAAGCAAAGCCCTTTCCACTTCAGTTTTTGGAGGGGGAAAGTGCTGATTATGGTCTGTAAAATACTTTTTTTTTGCTTCTAGGGGGGGGGGCAGCTGCCCCCTCCTGTCTACACCCATGTCTGCAGTTCCTTCTCTACTTCAATTCCATGATGAATTATTATGGGTAATACTTCCTTTGGTTATTTGAACTGAGCTGGGAGAGAGGTAGGCAGTTGTATAGAGTTTTTCTTTCCAGATATGTTCAACATCTTATGCTGCTTGGTGAATTGGGGAAAAAAACTTGAAGGGAACTGCGCCTGCCTCCCAGAGTTCTTTGCTCTCCTTCTTCTGTCATGTGATGAGGGTCATAACCCTTGCTGGGCAAGCAGATTGTCCTGAGAAACATGGATATAGCTGTTGCTGCCTGAAGGGCTTTATGCTGCAGTTAGGTCCCTTTACAGTCATCTCAAAGAATACCATAGGAAACATATTTTCCATAGCAAGTTATCTCCATTTAGGCTGCAATATTTGCAACAAGTGCTGCTCAATATCACACAAATCACCTTCCCCTAATTATGTTATGAATTTTCACACTTCCCAGCAGCCACCAACAATCTGGAGCAGAACTGGTTAAACTGATAATGTGGCATGACGTATGTTGAATTCTTACGAGTGTAAGATGCCCAGTGGAAGTTGTTTGCTAGTTGCTAAAGGAAGATTGTTCTTGGCAGCATCTCTCTAGTGACCATAATGTGTGCTCTGGACTACAGCTGAAAAAGTTGGAAAGTTATAATAGCATCTAAGAGCCAAACTGGATGCATGCATAGTTTAGTGTGAACAAGCAAGCATGCAGGCTTCCAGAGAGGAGATTGCAGTCTTAGCTCTTATCCTCTCCCCCCCCCCCCCGAACCTGGGCTCATGGCTTAGCTTTCTCCTAATAGTCCAGGAGCTCATAGTTTGCCTGATAAAACTAAACCACAAGTCCAGATTCAGATGACATGTTAAGTCAAACTGTGGCTTAACTCAACACAGTACAGCTGCAAAAAGACAGGGGAGAAGCAAAGTGGCCACAATCTCATCTCTCTTGGAGCCCGTTTCTGCTTGTTCATACAAAGCTACAATTTGGCTTAGCATTCACTGTGAAATGAAGGCAGTACACAGGAAGGTGAGGTTTATTCTTCATTCTCTTACTGAACTTGGAATGGAGATTGGCCCTTCTTTGGGGGTGGGGTAAAAATTTCACACCTGGCAACCAATACCTGATGTATATTTTGCTCTAGGAGGTTTAGTTTGGTCAGAATAGAGTTTACACTTCCAGAGTTAATGCTAAATACATTACTTCTGGTAAATGAGCCACCATAGTTTCTAGAGGGGTGTGAAAATTTGTGTCCCAGGCTTTTTAGACTCGTCTACCCATGTACTATCTGAAACCAAATGGCTGCATTGGTTGCCAGATGGGAAATATATTGCCATTATTTTTAGCTCTCCTACCCCACTATAGGAGCCCATTGGGAAATGGGTACTGTATGTTCCTGCGTATAAGACTACTTTTTAACCCAGGAAAATCTTCTCAAAAGTCGAGGGTCGTCTTATACGCCGGGTCGTATTTCTTATACGGTGAGTATATCCAAACTCTATATTTTAACTGGAAAAGTTGGGGGGTCGTCTTATATGCCCAGGCGTCTTATACACCGGAATACCGTACTTTCCCCCCTTAAGGCTCCTAGCTGGGCAAAGGGCAGGGGCAGGCAACCTCTTTGCTGTTTAAAATGAAAGCTTTTCATTTAAAAAAGTAAAAATAAATAAATACGCATACTGGAAGGACAATAATCTTAGAAATATTTATTTATCTTTCTAGTCATGGGCTCCTGCCTTGCAGATCATTCTGCGAAGCTGCAAAGGAAGGTTGTGAACCAGTTCTTGGGATGGTGAATTCTTCATGGCCAGAGTTCCTAGCGTGTTTCCAGTTTAAAAATAAAACTGAAAATAACAACACCACCAGGGTATGCTTTTCCCCAGAACAAGAAAAAGGAAAGCGAGGTAAGTTCCCTTAAATTTTTTTGCTAAAGTGCTGCAGTGTGTTTCAGGTTCTACATATAATGTCCAAATTGTATGTTAGACACACGCCCATGTCTTCTTCTTTTTTTTGCAATTATTTTAATTGAAATGAATCTCTGAGGTGTATCTGTATCTGTTCCACTGTGGGGAGGGGGCATTTTTCATTGGGATACTGACTGGAATGGAAAGAGATAAACAGTTCCATCCCCAGTTGTTCCTCTGATTAAACATGCAGTCTCAGAAGCTGTTTTTGTGTGTTACAAAAGAAAAGTAAGAAAGAGGATACATCCAGCTGTGTGCAACATGTTAAAGGCTCGTTTCTTTCTCCTAAGATTTTGATGCTGCAATTTTGATAATGTTTTAGTTCAGCTTGTATTCTTTATAGCTTTATATGCATGATCTAGCCTATGCATTGGTTTAAAGCTGCTGTTTTAAATTGTTTTATACTGTGTTGTAGCAGGTTTTTACAACTGTGATTTCTTTCTTATAAGGATATTTCAACCGTATTTGTATATATGTAAACCACCATGTAAGTGCCATACCCTAAAAATCCTCATTTAAAAAAAATTAGCTAAACAAACAAACAAACAAGATGTAGCTTGGCCCAGTGATGGGGAAAACCTCAGTGAACTTTCAGGTCCCTTAAATAAATCATAGAAAGATTCACAAGAGGAAAAATGTAAGGTGGGAGAAGGCAAACTATTAGCTGGAGTTGCCCTTCATGCTTAATGCTATTACTTCAAAACAAATGTGTTCCATTAAACTTGCTTTTGGAGTTTAAATCTGGAAAGCAATATTGAACTTCACAGAAGCTTAATGGTACTGTCTCTGAAGCAGAGGTGCCATTTCCTACCCCCCCCCATTTTTGTTGGGAGGCAGGACCCCTCAATGGCGCAGCAGCAGGAGGAGGAGACATAGCACCAGAGAAGTAGTAATAATAAGTAATAATAATAATAATAATAATAATAATAATAATAATAATAAATTTATTATTTATACCCCGCCCATTTGGCTGGGTTTCCCCAGCCACTCTGGGCTGCTTCCAACAAAAATGAAATATGAAATAAAAAAATGAAATAAAATAATCAATTAAACATTAAAAGCCTCCCTAAACAGGGCTGCCTTCAGATGTCTTCTAAAAATCTGGTAGCTGTTTTTCTCTTTGACATCTGATGGGAGGGCATTCCACAGGGTGGGCGCCACCACCGAGAAGGCCCTCTGCCTGGTTCCCTGCAACTTGGCTTCTCGCAACGAGGGAACCGCCAGAAGGCCCTCGGTGCTGGACCTCAGTGTCTGGGCAGAACGATGGGGGTGGAGACGCTCCTTCAGGTATACTGGACCGAGGCCATTTAGGGCTTTAAAGGTCAGCACCAACACTTTGAACTGTGCTCGGAAATGTACTGGGAGCCAATGTAGATCTTCCAAGACCGGTGTTATGTGGTCTCGGTGGCCGCTCCTAGTCACCAGTCTAGCTGCCGCATTCTGGATTAGTTGTAGTTTCTGGGTCACCTTCAAAGGTAGCCCCATGTAGAGCACATTGCAGTAATAGTCCAAGCGGGAAATAACTAGAGCATGTACCACTCTGGCGAGACAGTCTGCAGGCAGGTAGGGTCTCAGCCTGCGTACCAGATGGAGCTGATAAACAGCTGCCCTGGATACAGAATTAACCTGTGCCTCCATGGACAGCTGTGAGTCCAAAATGACTCCCAGGCTGTGCACCTGGTCCTTCAGGGGCACAGCTACCCCATTCAGGACCAGGGAGTCCTCCACACCTGCCCGCCTCCTGTCCCCCACAAACAGTACTTCTGTCTTGTCAGGATTCAACCTCAACCTGTTAGCCGCCATCCATCCTCCAACTGCCTCCAGGCACTCACACAGGACCTTCACCGCCTTCACTGGTTCTGATTTGAAAGAGAGGTAGAGCTGGGTATCATCCGTATACTGATGAACACCCAGCCCAAACCCCCTGATGATCTCTCCCAGCAGCTGCATGTAGATGTTAAAAAGCATGGGGGAGAGGACAGAGCCCTGAGGCACCCCACAAGTGAGAGCCCAGGGGTCCGAACACTCACCCCCCCCACTCTCTGAACATGGCCCAGGAGGAAGGAGCGGAACCACTGTATGACAGTGCCCCCAGCTCCCAACCCCTCTAGACGGTCCAGAAGGATGTTATGGTCGATGGTGTCAAAAGCCGCTGAGAGATCCAGCAGAACTAGGAAACAGCTCTCATCTTTGTCCCTAGCTCGCCGGGGATCATCAACCAGTGTGACCAAGGCAGTTTCAGTCCCATGACGAGGCCTGAATCCCAACTGGAAGGGATCCAAATGGTCCGCATCTTCCAGGCGTGCCTGGAGTTGTTCAGCAACCACCCGCTCAATCACCTTGCCCAAGAATGGACGATTTGAGACTGGGTGATAGTTGGCCATATTGGCCACATCTAAAGATGGTTTTTTAAGAAGCGCCTCTTTCAGCGGGTCAGATGGTTTTTTAATAACCGCCTCTTTCAGCGGGTCTGGGAAGGCTCCCTCACAGAGAGAAGCATTCACCAACCCGTGAAGGCTGTCGCCCAGCCCTTCCCGGCTAGCTTTTATAAGCCAGGATGGGCAAGGATCAAGGAGACAGGTGGTTGGTTTCACTCGTCCAAGCGGCCTGTCCACATCCTCGGAGGTAACAGAATGGAATTGATCCCACACAACTGGACTAGACAGGACTCTAGCACTCTCCCGCCCCAGCCCTGCTCCCACGGTGGAGTCTACGTCTTCCTGAATCTGAGCGACTTTATCTGCAAAAAACTTTGCAAAATCGTTTCAGGAGATCATGCGGCCCGTACTGGGCCCCGATGGAGCAGGTGGTTCCACTAAACTGCGAACCACCTGAAAAAGTATCCTGCTGCTGTTTTCTGCAGATGCAATAGAGGCAGTGAAGAAAGCCTTATTCGCCATCGCTACCGCCACTTGGTAGGCTCGACATTGAGCTCTAACCCATGTCCGGTCAGCTTCAGAATGAGTTATCCGCCACCGGCGCTCTAGCCGTCTCAGCGATTGTTTCATTGCCCTCAGATCCATGGAGAACCACGGGGCTGTCCGGGCTCCATGCAATCGGAGAGGGCGCTTCAGAGCCAAACAGTCAATAGCCCTGGTTAACTCTACATTCCAGCGGGCCACCAGGGAATCGGCTGGAAGGCCATCGACATGGGATAAAACATCCCCTACCACTCTCTGGAAACCATTTGGATCCATTAAGTGGCGGGGGCGGACCATCCGAAGTGGTCCCACCTCCCTGCAGAGGGGAAGGGTCGCAGATGAGTCCAGTTGCACCAGGTAGTGATCTGACCATGGCACTTCTTTAGTTTCGCTTTTACTTAGTGTCAGATCACCAACATCCATAGAGGTAAACACCAGGTCCAAGGCATGTCCGCGGCTATGAGTTGGGCCAGACTTATTCAGGGATAGCCCCATGGAGGCCATGCTTTCCACGATGTCCCGAGTGGCCCCTTGTAAGGTCGTGTCAGCATGGATATTAAAATCCCCTAGGACAACCAAACTAGGTGTCTCCAGGAGAACGTCCGCCACAACCTGAAGCAGCTCAGGCAGGGAATCCTTGGTGCAGCGAGGAGGTCGGTACACCAGAAGGAATCCTGTACTGCCCCTATTGCCCAACTTCCAGAACATGCACTCAGAGAACTGGGTCTTCCCAATAGGATGCCTGGTGCAAACTAGTGACTTCCTAAAAATCACTGCAACCCCCCCTCCCCGCCCACAAGGCCTGGGTTGCTGTGCGTAAGAGAAACCTGGTGGACATGCAGCAGCTAAAACAGGCCCATCTGCTTCATCCAACCAAGTCTCTGTTACACATGCCAGGTCAAGTCCTCCATCCACGATCAAGTCATGGATGGCACTGGTCTTATGAATCATTGACCTGGCATTGCACAGCAGTACCTTCAGGTCATGTGGGTATCGCTTGCTGATTCCAGTATCCATCCGGTCAAGGCCAGACCCGGAGGCAGGGATAGTCCTCAGACAACGACTGAGCCTGCCTCCTCGGTAATGACATGGTCTGGTCTTAGCGTAACTCCTCCTCCTACCCGTGATCACTGAGATCGGTTGTCCCAGTGCCGCCACCCCTGTGGAACCTGCCCCAGCCATTTTGTTGGCTGGGACCCACTCCCAGGCAGCCCTGACCCCTCCCCCTAAGAACAAATTAAAACCTATATAAAACACAAGAGTTGCTGCTGGGCATTGAAGCCATGCCGGAGCCTCGTTCAGCTCTGCCCCTGGCTTCACCTAACGTCATGTTGCAATGTTGTGCATGACACACATTGTCCCTCTCAATCTTCAGTGCAAGTTGGTGCCCCTGCTCTGAAGCCATGAAGTAGTTTAGACTTGGTAGCTCCTGAAACATTTTCAGTAAGTAAATAAGTTGGGTTTCATTGGTCCCCATAAGATAAGGTTACCAGACATCCCTGTTTCCCGGGGACAGCCCCCAGATTTACAAATCAGTCCCCATACAAAATCCATTGAAGTTGAAAAGTGTACCCAGATTCATTGAAAAGAATCTGGTAACCTTACCATAAGAATCTATAACAGATGCTGTCTATTATGTATGAATTCTAGTACAGTACTAGTATTTGGATGGAGGGGGAGAGGAAGAAAGAGGCTCAAAGCTGTCTTGTGATGAGGGCTGAGGCCCTTGGTTCTGCTATCCTTTTGTATTTGATAGAGGATTTATGACTGTGTGTGTATGTGTGTGTTGTTCATTGTATGCTCAGAGAATTTTATTAAACAGTAGTCTATAAATGTTACAGATAAATAAATGAATGTCTGCTTTTTGAAGTCTGCAAAAGATACAAACTTTCACAAGGGAACAGAAGGAATTGAGAATTTGGCTGATTTAGAATACGTAAATATTTCTACAAGTTTCTCCGATGTCAGCATGCAAGGGAGTGAATGTCAAGCTTTCATCAGTCTTTCCTTCTGCTTGATCCCTTTAACCTATACTCCACCTTGTTCACCAACTTGGAAAAACAGTCTTTAAATGGCATTCCTATGGGTCAGAAGTGTACCTCCCTAGCAATGAAAATACTTCAGTTATTTTTCTTCTAGTCCTCCCTTCATATCTTTTATATCTTGTGTTATTTTAAGTAGCCAAAGCTGGGAACTGTGTTTAAAACAGCAGTAGATAATATAGAAATCATAAATGATAAAAGCAGATAAAAGACTAAGGAGCAAAACGTTTTATTTGCTTTCTGAATATTTCCATTTGATCCATTTTTAGAGCAGTAAATGCCTTGTTGTCATCCCTTGTCACATTGAGATATTTCCCCTCTAAGTTAAATTTCTGCTGCACTGAATATGCTGCATTTTGCACTGAGGGGAAAATAATTGATCATTATATCTCTTCTAATCCATGTCCATTATTATTTTCTGATTACTGTGTGGCATGTCACTGTGAAAATTTCATGGCACTTATTGGTGCTTAAATGTCATGCTATTCATATAAAACCCTGAATGGCTTGGGACCAGATTACTTAATGGACAATCGATATCTGTATAGTCCTACCCATAACTTAAGATCTAGCTCAGTGGGCCTCAGTGTCCATTGTTTCAACTGGCAAACACACATGATTAAAGCATTTTGCTGGTGGCCCTGGAGCTATGTAATGCAACCCCTGTCAAAATTAGGTAGGCCCCACCTACTTATGTATGAAGTTATGTATGAACTTATGTATGATGTAACGATTTAGAACATGCATTTTATTAATAAGCAAGCACACATATATGTACAACATCCATTTAATGTTCTCTAACTTAACAAGTTAACTGACAGGCTTGTGCTTCTATTAATCTTAAATGCCCCTATCAGTCTCTACAGCCACAGCAGGCACTGTAACTCTCCAACAGTTTGACCTCACCACAAAGGCACGTACACACACACCTTAAACTGCCTATCAGATATTTCGTGCATCAAAATCCATTAACCATTTTGGTGGTACCCTTTTGAGTGAGGAATGTGTGATTTTTGTATTTCCATTGTACCTTGTTGCCCTCCCACCTCTTCCTTAATATCAGTAATATATTTCTCAGACTAGCCATCTTGACTTTCTAAATAAGTCGGTGGTGACACCAGCTGTAAATATCTCTCCTATATACAATCCCATTATCACCTTCTGTCTCAAAAGAACCACTTGCATTGTTGCTGTTGCTTTCTTACTTCAGCATTTTCCATAATGCAATCTCACTCTTATCATTTTTACACCATGCTAGTAACACCTTTGGTCCTCATTAATTGCACATTTTTCTACTATGAGAACACAGGCTATTATTTTACTAGGTTGAGGCTATTGTAACTATAGTGGATAAAATTCAGGAATTTTAATAATCTGGGAAAGCCCTCCTAAACTGGACATGGGTGAATGCAACAGATCTTTTCCTCCTACGATGACAGTATCTGTAAAGATCCTGTGTATTAAGAAAACAATGTCCTCCCTTGTTAATATATATCCTAATATACTTGAGACTGTGTGGGTTAGTTAATTCTCACTAATACTGATTAATTTTATGGGCAATAGTAAGATATTTTTTCTTAGAGATACAATAGTTTCTCATTTTAGTGTCTTTCTGTTTTCTTTATCATTTACACATACCTTGCTCTTTACTTGTTGACTGGGTCCTCCAAAGCAAACACACATCTTGGCACTGACTGGCTGACCTATTTCAGTGAGTAAGATTGATTTGCACAGCCACTTTGGCTGTGAAGAGCCACTTGTTCTTTCCAGCCACTTATATTGCCAGTGGTCCTCTGCAGTTACACCATTCACAATAGTTTTAGGATTGCAGTAGTGTAATTACAATAGTGTTAGATGTGGTATCACAAACCTTCAACAATACTAACTGCACCTTCTCTTGAAGAAAGTCTGTCCTCCCTCTTTTAGCCTTTGTTTAAGTCAACAGAGAATGTGTATGCCCTAGTAGTGCTAAAGCAGGCACCCCAAACTTCGGCCCTCCAGATGTTTTGGAGTACAATTCCCATCATCCCTGACCACTGGTCCTGTTAGCTAGGGATCATGGGAGTTGTAGGCCAAAACATCTGGAGGGCCGCAGTTTGGGGATGCCTGTGCTAAAGCAATGGTAAGGAAATAATTGCCTATGTTCTAGTGGGACTTGGTTAGCTGTTTAATGCAGAACAAACATCACAACATCGGTCAAGACAATGTTTTATAGATGAAGTAAGGCAGTCAAATACATCTTAAATCTAGTGTATGCGTACCCTCTGGAACATGAAAAAGAATGTGGGAGGATTTGGTTTTCAGTAGAAGAATTAGGCATGTCTTTTGTTATAATACTGAATTATTTTTCTGTACTCTTTGACATGTTCTATTGTATGTCTGGCATATCTGCAAGCCTATTGACATAAATAATGGCTTCAGATCAATTCCTGCTGAGTTATTCTGATTTGTGGATACAAGGAAAGAAAATTTATATGTGAAAATACTCATTTTGATATATATTGGAAGCCAACTGAGGCCGTGTTGCATGCTAAACAAAATTGTTTTGTTCATGTAACTTTAAATCTTGAGGCCCTGACTTAAAAGAAGGATTTACAATTTGTTTAAAATTACTACCAGTTTATATCTGGACCTCCAGACTGTTTAGAACTATTTTTCCCAAGCAAACTGCTTTATAAATAAACTGTAAAATACCTTTTTGTTCTTTGAAAAGTTTGTTTGATAGTCTATATGTTGTAACTGTGATGCATAAGCCTGGAAAATATTTAAAGACTTCTGTTCTAACATGTTGCAGCCAGTTGTGTGGATACCAGATGGCTCAGTCTGATAATTAATTTGCTCTCCCTGCATGTAGTTCCAATCTGCTGCGTGCAGAAAAGTAGATTTCTTTCTATAACTGTTTGAAAAGTAAAAGTTGTTAACCGTGAAGGAGACATAGAAATAATTTAATGAAATTCTGTCTGAATGATATATAAGATGAGGGGAGAAGCTTGGATTTTCAATTTTCAGTAAGGGAAAGAGCAAAATTCAACCGGGTTTGGGCTTTTTAAAAAATTGCCTCTGCTACACCCTCTGTTGTATTTCCTGCAAAAGAGCTTCTGAAGGCAACTGTAGGTATATGGGACAGAAATGGTGTTCTGGGTCTATGCTTTGCTTCTTAATAGATTAGATATCACTATGCAGGAGCTGAACAGCGAAAATGCACATATTTATTTATTAGTAAGGCTTAAGCCTGAAAAAGGTTTACAAAATGGCATAGTGTTACCTGCCTTGTGGTCACTCACAAATAATATTCAGTAGGTGCCTCTGAGACATTTATACTTGCAATCCATATATTGCAATCAAAATAGTTATACTGCAAATTCATATATGAGGGACTGATTGTATTTGCATATCTCATATTTGCATGAATGTTCAATAGTGCACTGTAGATAGAATACATGTGGAATATATATAACAAAATTGGGGGGGGGATCCAGTGTCTTTCCAAGTCATCAGTTTGATGCTTTCCTAGTGCTGGGAGACTGCTGGAGCATCATAACAAGAGATAGGAATAGAATGGTGGCTTTGGGGTTGCTCTCATATCTGTGTGGGACAAGGGGAACATAGCATAGCACAAGTCCAAGGCTTACTTTCCACTCATGCATTGCATACTGAACTAGGATTTGGTGTGTTGTGTGAACATGACCAGTGAGTGAGCAAGGAAAATGGCTGAGTTGCATTCCAGCATACCTTAGTACAGTGGAGAGGGACCTCCAGTCCATGTGATAATCTTGGTGTACTAGGAAGTCCAGTTTACCCATGAGGCGATTTCCCCCAAACCATATCAGCTGATGTCACTATGCCAGCTGAGGTTCAGTTCTGAGTTGCTTGCACACACCAGTTCCCACAGGGAACTGGCACATGCAGCCAAAGCAACAGTATTTAATCCCCTGTCCACCAGCTATTAAGTGTGTGGGTGGGTTAAACCTTGCCTGCAGAGAGCAGGGTTGAAGTCTCCACTCCAGAGATTCAAAGAGCAGCTAGGAGCTGTTTGAAAGCCCTTTTGCAAACAGTGTTGCTCTTTGAAATTCTGAAAGTCAGAGGTTTAAAAAGCAGCAAGGGACTGTTTGCAAAAGGGCTTTCAAACAGCCCCATGCTGTGCTTTGGAGCCCTGACAACTGGAGCTTCAAAGCACTGTGTCATAGTGACATCAGATGAGCACCCCACCCACCTGTCTCATTTGGCCACTCCTGCACCCCCGCCTTAGTGGAACCACAATCTCCCCAGCTCTGTTTGAATCAATGAATGCAAAAGCAGATGGATACCCTTTCTATAAAGGAGCTCTTCTCATGGAAGGTGGAACTAGATACTGAGATACAATTTCAGTTCCCATTTAAGGTTCTTGAGTAGAATTGCTGCTGAAACAACACTTTTCTCCTGCTTGAATGGAGCTGTTCATGGTGCTTTGTATTCATACAGCTGAGGACATTGCTCAAAACATGTTGCAAGCCCTACCAGCTCACAGCAAGTAAGGCAGAAGGTGGGAGCAAGGTGAGTTTATCACAACATCTTGCTATGCCATCTCCAGGCTGGTGTAGTTGAAGAGCAGGGGATCTTGACTGTGAGTCCTGGAAGACCTGCTCCCTGCACTGCAGGCCTTTTCCCACCAGGCACGGCAGGGCAGGACTGGAGCCTGACTGACTCCAGCTACAAAAGCTGAGGCTGCTGAACAGCTTCTTGGACTGGGGTGTCTTGATTGGGTAGGGGTTGTTGCTGGATTTTTGCACCTTTAATTTAGATCTTCTTGTGATTTATGTGGAAATTCTTCAGTCTGGTTGTGCATTTTTAATGCTTTATTTACTGTTGATGACTACTTTTGTTTTGCTGTAGTGGTGTATTTTTTCATATTCTAAGCCACCTTGAGCATGGTTTGAGATCTGGGAAGGCAGCATACAAATAAAATTGTGTATGCATGCATGTATGTACAGTATGTATCTGTGGAGAATTGGATCCATTGGCTCCAAAGCCACCAGACTCCTGCCTTCACAGTCTATTCCTGCTTTCCAGTCTCTACCACTGGTGAGGCAACCACTGATTGTAGCTTTCCATCTGCCTGGGTGAACTACAGTATTCACTGTGACAAGGTTTCCCCCACTGGCAATGTTCCTTCTACATGGCATACTTAACAACCTGGCTTTGATATGCAGGAATGGGAGGGAAGATGCTTTTGGGCTTTTAAATCAGTTAAGGTTTTTGTGTATACAAAATTCAGAGTTCCTATGTATTAGACAGTGTATCTGCACATGTGAAGTTTGGTACATATACCCAGACATCCTGAGATGTACTAAGACATCCTGGATAAATGTTAGTTGTGAGGTCTGTGACTGGTTCAATACATTGATTGACTGAGCTGTACTAAGTATTTTGAAAGTTGCCAAGCTAGAAAAAGTCTAGGATATAATTCTAATTAGCAACAGAATGTTCCTTATGCTTCTAAATCTTGTGGCTGCTCACTTTTGTTGCTCCTGTGTTACTAATAATGCTCAAGAGATCTCAACTGGGAAACTGGAGATTATCTTACTTAATAGGAATAGACATTTCTCCCCCTCAAAACACATCTGCTCCAACTTTAAATAGTTGGAAAGGCTTATGTTGGAAACTTGACAGATAGAAAGGCTTGTGTTATAACTTTCATTTGGATGAATGGCATAAAGGTAAAAGGTAAGGTAAAGGACCCCTGGACAGTTAAGTCCAGTCAAAGTTGACTATTGGGTTGCGGCGCTCATCTCACTTTCAGGCCGAGGGAGTTGGCATTTGTCCACAGACCGCTTTCTGGGTCATGTGGCCAGCATGACTAAACTGCTTCTGGCGCAATGGCACACTGTGCTGGAAACCAGAGCGCATGGGAATGCCGTATGCACTGACAAAATGCCAATGCTATAAAGATGGGTTTTCTGAAGAGGTAACTCACTCTAAAGGAAAGTAGTGCTGGAAGGACAACATATGAACAGTATACCTAAAGAAGATATACTTTGTAGGGTTTATGAGTATTTTCAGGGTAGAGTGGAGAGCCTGGTCCTGTTTGAGCCAAGACTGGATGAAGAGGTGTTTCTGCCTGAGGTAGAGCAGCAAATACCCCCACATCCCTCCACACAAGTCATGGTACACCACATCCAACTGGGAAAGTGCATGAGAATGTGCCACCTAAGGCAGTATTGCTGTGAGCTGCTCCCCACTCCTTTGCATTCCTCTCTTCACACCCTCTGCTGCCCCTCATTCTTTGTTGTATTGGTGCCCCTTCCTCTCTCCTTACAGCTTTTCCTTCCTTCTTTTGCAGCCAATTTAGCAAGCAGCTGGGGTGAGGTCTTCTGCCTCCTCCTTCCCTGTCTCATTTTAGGAAAGACCTAGGTATGTAAATACTTGTAAAGAAGAAAAGTCTGGAGAAAAGGTGGAGTTGGATTCAAACAACAGCAGGATTAAGATTGCCAAATACTTGAACAGGATTGGATTGCAGATTTCTTAGAAGCTCTGTGGTGGAGGGAAGCTACTCTAAGATGCAGTAATAACTTGATCAAATGTTTCCCCTCCTGTTTCAGCCATAGTGGGGCTGCATAGGAGGTCGCACGCAAAAGATAAGAAAGAAATACTGAGACAAGTGGGTATTTCTGGTTGTAATCCTGCCAATGTGATAGGCAGAAATTCACAAGGTGAATTTGACTTGGAATAGAGTTGTGATGATGGAGAAAGCTTTGTGAGTTTAAATTTCTGTGCCTTATGTGACTGTTAAAGCCACAGGAGCCTTGCAAGTTAAAATGTTTTCCACCTGCTACCATGAGGAAACATGAACGCCTTTCTATAAGAAGAGGAGCATGAAGAAAGGAACCCTGCTCAAAGGTGCTATTTTGCTTTTGGACGAAGTCTTTCATCTCCAGTCACATGGGGCTTGAGGAGAATAATCTGACAGACAGTTTCATCTAACAACTCCTACAGGGCAAAGAGATTAGATGGGTGGTGGAGAGTTAATGTACTGAATTTAAACAAATAGGCCCTGTTATTGTTTTCTTTAAATATATCTGTGTTATGTTTTCATGTAAAAACCATCTGTCTGCTTAAGAAAGCAAAGTCTTGTTCCAGTGTGTCTTTATTAATAAACAGAGGAACAAGCGCTGAAAACTCAGGAATTTGGAAGAATCCAGCTCAATAACAGGGGAGATTCTGTGAAGAAATATTTGCTCCATGAAGACTGAGAGAGGCATATGTATCATAGAATGTCCGGAGCTCATTATTCTGAGAAAAAGAATGCTGCTTGTGCAGAACTAAAGTCAAAGTTGTTGTTTAGTCGTTTAGTCATGTCCAACTCTTCATGACCCCATGGACCAGAACACGCCAGGCACTCCTGTCTTCCACTGCCTCCCGCAGTTTAGTCAAACTCATGAAAGCCAGAGTAGTAGTATAATATTTGGATCTCCAAACATGAGCTCTTTTAATACCTGTATCCTAAGAAAAGTTTAGGGATATCACATGGAGAACAGGTAGATTCAAGAGTCAGAGCTTTGGACAGAGCAGACGAAAGATTATGAAAGCTCTCAGTAATATTCCACCCATTCCTCCAGCAAACATTCACTTCTAATTCCCAAGGTAGGGCTACAGTTTTCAGAATACTGTACAGTCGTACCTCGGGTTACGACCACCTCGGTTTGCGAACAGTTCGGGTTACGAACTGCGCAAACCCGGAAGTGTTTTCGCCGCGCGCGCGATCGCGCGATCTGCGCATGCGCAAAGCGCGAAAATCGCGCTTTGCGCATGCGCAAAATGGCGGCGCACCATTGCGTTCGGTTTACGAACTATTCGGGTTACGAACTGCGTTCCGGAACGGATCGCGTTCGTAACCCGAGGTATTACTGTATATTTGTTATCCCTGCCTTGGTGTCTAGCTTTCAGTTTCACTATCTGCTGCCACAGTATATGGGAGGAAGATACTGAGACTGAAAGAACAGGCGTAAAAAATAGTGAGCTGTTTCAACTTTACAATCAGAGAGAAGAGTGTGGAACTGATCTGAGGAGAGAAACTTTCCCCTTTTGGCTGCTCATCTTAAGATTTAATTCCTGCCCCATCTCAAAAAATGCTGAAAAGGAGCCTGAAATACTGAAAGCACTAGGAAAACGTTAAGGCTTTGTGGCTCCAACTTTTGCAAACTTTGGCCAGAATAGGATTACAGGATTTTTGAAAGAATGTTGGTGTCTGATTTTATTAAGGTGTAGTATGCCTTATTGACTGGAAAATGTTTGATCTTTTAGTCATTTATATTCAGGCCTTCTTGTACATTCAGATGAACAGCGGTATTTGAAAAAGCAGTAGTCAAATAAGTAAGCTCACTAATATGGCAATGAATGATTAAATGAAAAGAAAAGTAGCCTTCGTAAATTCACCTCTTTTGAACGGATCAGTCAAGTCATAGGAAATTATAACCAGTTTGTTCAGCTGTTTAAATCTGATAATGTAGGAAGTAATACAGCTGAGTTGCTGGTAAAGACAATCTAGAGATAAAACACTTGTAGATTTGTGGTAGATATTCATTTTTTCCATTTTTTCATTATAGTGCACCATGTTATGTGTAATGACTGAAAAGGCAGTTCTATGTTTAGTTGATCTATGTTGTAACTTTAAAAGCAAAGCAAGGTAAATTTTAAGACAAACTTGCAAAAATGAGTATTTGCTATGTGGTGTGATTAATCTGTCAGATGTCTCCTGCACTGGCAACCAGGAAGAATAATAGATGATATAAGTTTTCTTTCTTTCTTTTTAATTGCACAAACTATTTTCTCTCTCTCTGATACATTATTTTCCTGTATATTGCACCCTGGAACCTCTGAGCAGAGAGTGAAATATATAAATATTAAAGATAAATTAAATAACCTAAATAAAATTTAAAGCAATATTTAATGTATTTATAAAGAAAATATATTTCACACAGATATTTTTGGCAAGAATCTGTAGTTAGAGGTCTATAAAGCAGAATTTGCATCTTATTGAGAAAAGTAAGTCCTTTGCCATGTTACAGTCCTTACAGACACATGTAAGTATTCACTGAAACATCAGAAAAAAAACATTGTTGATAGAAAAAGTTTGGATGCATAATCTTTTAAAAGAAAAGATAAAGCCAGTGTCTTTCTTCAATCTGAAAATACATGCAAGAAGGTGATGTTGTTATTGCTTTTCCTGTCCCCAGAGCAAGTCTTTAGCATATGAAAGAAACATGCCATATAAACTGTAACTTATCTTTGACACTGAGGGTGCTTCCTGATGTGAACAATTAAGCATGGCTGGATCATTGCTGTTTTGCTTTAAGCTGCAAGTGGAATAGCAAATCTGCTTCCAGATTTCTGGAATCCAAATAATCATCTTTAGCTGGGTGGACAGTTCCCCTTTCCTCAAGCACAAATGCTGTGGGGAAGGGTTTGATGATAATAATAATAATAATAAACCCCACAGTGTATGTAGCAATAAATACATCCTGCCCCCTTGCTCTGATTCCCCAGTCTCTGCATTTGATGGGGGGGGGGGGGAAATAGAGAGTGTTGTGCCCCAGGCCCCCCACCCACCCCAAATCTCTGAGCAGCAAGAGACTGCAGTTCCCAGGGTTATGATTTTATTTATACATACAGTACAACTTGAGCATAGGATGGAGAGACTCACAGCATTAACACTCAAGCAGATCTTGGCTCCCTATTGGGTTTCTTGGGAAGCATAGAGCAAGGCATGTCTCTACATCTCCTGTTTCCAGCATCCAGGGGTGGAGGAAGGAGATTGTGGTAGGTGCAGGCCGCCCTGGGTGTCACCACTGAGGGGGTTGACAAAATTCAGGGCGGCACTCACCGTGGCTCCTGCAGTGCGCCCGAGCCACGCGTCTCTCCTGAGAGAGATGCGGTGGCTTGTACGCACGCAGACTCTGCGCTTCCCAAATGGTCTGCCCGCTGCCTCCCCCCCAGCTGTATAGCAGCTGAGTGGGAGGAGGCAGGCAGACTCCGGAGGCCCCGCAGTGTGCCCTGTCCCTGGGCGTGCCGTCCCAGGCACCCGGGTGGCTTCCTCCACCACTGCCAGCACCAGCCCCCAAACTCAGCCAAGGCCATTCATTGCCTTAACAAAGGAGAGTCAGCTGGCTGGTTCAGCAGGTTTCCTCTCATAGATTCTAACCCCCATATATCATAGGATCACAGGCTTGGAAGGATCCCATGGTTATCATCCAGAATGACATCCCTCCTTGCAAACCCATAACAATACAAAGCAGCACAATTTGTAAAGGAACCAACAAGGCTCTACTATTCAAGTGAGAATGCTGGGCAGTGATCACATCTCCCTTAAAGTCACATGATAATATGAAATTGTTCAGTGATCTCTAGTCAGCCTTATGATGTGTTCTCTCCGTAAATATCTTTGGCTTAAATCCATTGACCTTGATGCCAGAAATCAAATGTCCTGGGAGACCACAAGGTATTCATCAGCTGGTTTCTCTGTGTTGTCATTTTTAAAGTGTAATTTGCATACATTTATGTCATACATTTGCATACATTATGTGTCTGGTTGGTAAAACACAGAAGGGCATTGTAGAGATATTATGGTAGTTTCTATGCACTAGCTATGATCCAATTCTTGTTCTTCAGTCCCCAGTAACAATGTGTCTGGACCACTGCTGGTTAAAACCATTTCACAGCACCTTTAATCACTCTCAAGAAAATTATGTTGTAATAGAAATGGAGTCTAGAATTTGGTTTTTACTCTGATAAAAATGTCTTTCTACTTTGTTTTTCACTTTTCAGTGCTTTGTGAAGGGGAGGAGAACTTCTTGTGTACAAGTGGAATTTGCATCCCAAGGAAACTGCAGTGCAATGGCTATAATGACTGTGATGACTGGAGCGATGAGACACATTGCAGTACGTCGCTTAAATGTATTATATAACACATGTCTCGCCAGAACAACACTTCAACTGTTTGGATGGGCTTAGAAATAAAAGTCATATCCAGAATAACAGCTTTGCGTAGGATTTACGTATGCCCATTTCTGTCCTGTCATTCAAAAATTAATGGGACCTTTTTAACTTTGCCCAACTAGACCACAGAATGTGCTTGTAGACTTTTAAAAATGTTAAAAGCATAATCGCATTACCGGTAGTAGTTCAACAGCTAAAACTTCTGCAAAGACACACAGGGATTTTTACTTGTTTTTTACATGTCTGAGTAATCCACTCACAAAGGCTATCTTTGTAAAGAGATAGCCCTCATAACAAGCCCTCGGTTTGAGTGCTTTTGGTCATATATTTGTTGGCACATTATATTACAACACATGCAAAGCAACCTGTTTACAAAATTATTTTTGATCTGCCCCAGAGAAGTTGGTCACAAAAATATTTGTTAATGGAAGAACATGTGGTTTCTCTAGTGTATGGTGTGTTCAACCACATCCTTCTTCTTCATATATATGAGAAGGAGCTAAAGGCTAGAACATACATTCCACTCCTAATGACTGACCACATGTAAGCAAATCTTCATCTTCATCTGCCTTTTTTGAAATCCAGAAGGAGAAAGCAAGCTCCATTCCACCAGCTACCCTTACAGGCAGTGAAGACTGGAGAGCAAGTGTCTAAGCCTCCCCTTTCCTCTCATATACTCACCTTCAGCATCAGCAACACTCTATCTGGTTGCTTACATAAGTTTGGGAAATTTTGATATACAATTAAAGTGATCCTATGTGATCCAAACCTTCCTATGTTACTGAAGGAGCACAAAGCTGGACCATGAGAAGTAGGGTTAGCCTATCACATGGTAATGAATGAATTGTGCCTGTCTCTCATACCACACCAGGACTTAAATTCATTGGAACAGGAGCAGAATACTGATTGCAAGAAGTAAAACATAGGGAGGCAGCTTTATAAAAAAGCAAGAAAGCTGTGGGGTCTCTCTCAGATGTGGGAGCAGAGCACTGCTTTGAGCAGTTTTGAAGAGGCACGGAGTGAAAAGAAGTCTTTTATATATATTTTCCAGTGTCAAAGGATGGAAAGGTCTATTACAAAACCTTTTCTAGGAGGAAGGCCAGCAGCTTCACAGACATGATACCTCAGGCCAAGGGCATATCAGTCACATATTTGTTGTGACTAGGAGTGGAAATAGACATAACGTTAAGTGTGTCACTGTGAAAATGGTTAATAACTGTAACGAGAGCTGTGGCAGGAGAGGACAGGATTAGCCTCTTCCTGCTTACCATGGTTTTGATAAATATTGGAGGCCCCAGGCAGCTATTATCAATTAAAAAAACAACCACAGCACTTCTAGTGACCTGTTTAGACTCAAGTCCAGTTTTAGCTTATGTAAAAGGATTTCTGAAGGTTCTTTCACACTTCTGCTTGTCCTGTACCTGGAAAGCATAGGTCTGAGCAGTTTTTCCCTTCCTCTGCTTTTTTCCTAGGGAAAACCCACTCTTTAGCTTTAAATAGCGGCAAACATTAGTCTGGGGAACACCCGATAGGTGTTTGTTCCGAGTGAGTGCTGAAGATTGGGTTTCTCCGAGGGAAAGCGGCAAGGCAAGCAGAAGTGTGGGTGAGCCCTGAGTGTAGATGCAAACCAGTGTGCAATCTAAGGGCTTATCCACACTTCATCTTGTTCTACTGCTTTTCTCTGAGGAAGACCACTCTTTAGTGCTCAGTCAGAGCAAACTGCAATTGGGGTTTTCCCCGATTGTCATTTGTTCTGATCTATCACTCAACAACAGATTTTTCCTTGGAAAGGAGCCAAGCAAGGGGGAAACCACTTGGACCCATGTGGCAAACCGTTTGGGCTTTCTAGGTGGATGAGCCCTAAGTCAGAGGAGTTGTTCCGACGAAAGACAGACTTTCAGCAAAGAAAGGAAAGAAAAACTCCTACTGAACATTCAGGAGTAGCAGTCTTTGTTACAACAGAGGGATGGATAAACAGAGAGAACTGCCAGGACACCTCATGCTGGTTTAGATTTTAAACTCAGCTGGGTACTACATTACTCAATATGAAATCATCTATGATCTACAGAGTACACGGATTTTCGTTTAGTTTATAATGTTAAGGACTGTATGTCTTTGGTATTTACTGTCCTTTCATTCTTTGTGTTCTTCCAGAGCTAAATATAGATTTCTCTGGAAAATCCAGGATAGTGTGAACTATTGCATTGCTTCCTCTTAAATGGCAGGGGGAGTTAGCTTTGATGTGGTGTACTGGGTAATATGCTGAGCTTGGATTTCGGTGACGGGTTTAAATCCAGCTCAACCATGAGCATAACTAAAGTGGAAGATGGTAATCTGAAGTGGTTGAGTGGCTTCACCCTTTCCTTGCCTATCGCTCCTTCAAACTACTCTCCCCAAGTATTTCCTTCCACCTGCATTTGGCTTCTTAATGTGTGTTCACTTTTGAAAATGCACATTTTGAACTCTGCAGGGGGAAAAGTTGCTTGTGGACACCCTGCTCTCATATTCTCCAGATGGCTTTTCCCCCCTGAGCCAGAAAACACGTGGTTGCTGAGGTTTTTGTTAAGCACACTTTTGTTTAGTTAAGTCTTCACTGGGTGTACTGCAGGCAAGCCATTCTCTTTTCATCCAACCAACCTTAACAGGTTGCTAAGAGGATTAAATGAGATAGTCCTGTGTAAAATGCTCTGAGCTTCTTGGAGTACAGTAGGATAATAATAAAGATGCTATGTATGTTAAAACAGCAGCAGCACTGGCCCAATACATTTTGCTGCCTGAGTTATAGCAGCAAATGTTTCAACCTTCTCCATCTCCAGACAAGGAAAGCTGAGCTATTTTGATACCTGAGACTTCTTTCTCTTCTTGGCGGTAAAAATAAAATAAAATAAAATTCAGTAACTAAAAATTTGCTGCCCTTTTAAGGCATCCAAAATCTCTTGCCTGAGTTGACCACCCCCTTCTGATGAAATCTTTGAAACTCGGTAGGATACCTAATGGCCAATGAGTGGGATTTCAGAGCCCTTCATGGCTGTTTTCCCCTCCATATAACCAAGAGAAGTTGGATAAATGATAGAAACCAGGAATTTCTATGCAAATGTTTTTAAATTGCCTAATTTATACAGGCAAATTCTTGGTGCAGAATTTTCATATTTCTTTTTAGCTAAGTTGATACAGCCCTGGCTTGAACCATATAGTCGCTTAAAAAGTACGTACCATTTTCAGAATTAGCTATTGTTTATGCAACATTGCCAAAGGGTATTGGATTAAGGTGGTTATATTCTATATGAACAGAGGCTCTGCATAATATTGAGAAATCAACAGGTAATGTTTCCTGTGGCTGCAATTCTGTGCTAGAAATTGCTTCACTTCTTGACTTCTGCCTGTTATGCAGCTTCTGAAAGCACAGAATATTAAAAGGTGGCATGGGAGATTAACTTGGAATATGGATGCACTGAAACCTGTCTCAAAATAATTTATGGGATATGGTATTGTTGTATATCTAAAGCAAAATAAAGTTTAAAAATATGTTTGTTTTTCAGACTGTAGCGAAGGAGTTTTCCGCTGCAAGATGGGAAAGTGCCTCAATTACAGCTTTGTTTGTGATGGGTATGACGACTGTGGAGATCTAAGTGATGAACAGAATTGTGGTAAATAAGAAATATAGCTGGGTTCATTACAAAATTACAGTTGGTGGACAGAGACAACTCTGGAGCAAATGGAGGCAAAAATCTAGCACACAGTTAAGCACACTTAAGCCTGTTGCATTCAAAAAGTTATAGTTTGTCTCTTGCATTGTTGGAGGCCATTTTGCATTTTCCTGTGATGTGGTCTAAGGTGAAATTATTGTTTCAGAAATGTTAAAAAGTTTCATTGCTTTGCCCTCTATTTATTACTTATAGAAGCCTTTCAAATGAAACTCCACACATATGATGTTAAAGAATTGCTGAGAAACCTTTCACTTCACCTTTCCACTTAACCCACTTACATAACACGGGTTATACTTACATTCTGATGTGGTACATTTAAAATAAAAGGAATGTGTCCTTTTATTTAAAATGCATCTCTCGGTTATTTGTGGGGCCTGCCTGGTGTTTTTACATGAGTAGAATGTGTCCTTATATTTAAAATGCATCTCTGGGTTATTTGTGGGGCATAGGAATTCGTTCATATATTTTTTTCAAAATATAGTCCGGCCCCCCACAAGGTCTGAGGGACAGTGGACCGGCCCCCTGCTGAAAAAGTTTGCTGACCCCTGCGTCTAAGGTCTTTATAGATTTTCACAGATTTCAACTGATTCCAGCAAACCTTTCTAAATATCCTGGATTTTCTGATATTACCTTTTCCTATTTAAACCTCTTTGATTTAATTTTATGAAGTGGTTTATCTGTTATTAACCCCACTATAAATGTGTGAGTTTTTGTTTGCATCTCCTATTTCACAAATGTCATATTTTTCTCAGACATGTTGTCAGAAACAGTACACAGATAGTAACTGCACTGTTGGTGTTATTCTGTCATCTTTAACCTGCAGCCTAGTGATTAATGAAAAGGTTAGTGTTAGGACTGCCTTTTTAAAATTCTGACAGAAACTTTACACTTATTGTAAACAACTGTGAGAAAGTCAGAAGTTCAGCAGAGACAACTATTCTTGGCAGGAAGATGCAACGACTGAGAAGGCTATAATGAAATTCATGATAAGAGCTATCATGTAGCTTTTACATGCATGGAGTCCCTGTCAGGGTCAAAGGGATTGATTCCAGTCTTTCTCTGGGAACAAAACATTTGGAAACAACTTTTTTTGTTTTGTTTTGTTTTGTTTCATGTTCATTTGCAGAACTTCTTGTGAAAGAAGGAGCCAGAATTCCAGGAACTGTGTCTGTTTCTGTTTCTCAAGGCTAAGTTACACATGGCACAGGAGATCTGTGACAGAATTTCTGACATCTCTTTTAGTCAGAATAGTGGCATGGAATGGAAATCATTTTCCCTTCGTAACATTTCCGGATTTAATTTCCCTTAGGGCTGCTATTAGGTTCAGAGGGGAGGAAAACCTAAAGAACGATATGAGAACTTCCTTTTTCTTCTCCGTAATGGGCAGCAGTTTTGTTGGGTTTGTTGGACTGGAGCTGTGGATTCCTTTAACTCAAATAAAAAGATGTCAGGACAGGAGACAGAGGGCTCATCCACACTCCCACTTGTCCCATGCCTTTATTGCTAAATCAGAGCAAACGTCAATCTGGAGAAAACCCAAATTGCTGTTTGCTCTGATTGAGTGCAAAATAGCAGTTTTCCCTGGGCGATGGGGGTGGGAGAAAGCAGTGGGACCTGAGGAAGTGTGGATATATTCCTAGTTGCCTGCTGAGGAACATGTACTTTGGCCTTTGAATGGCAGGCCCTCCGGGCTGCATAGTGGCCTTCTTTTAAAATTAAATTGAATTCAGAACATTGGTTTTGAAGCACCCTATGGCCTCAAAAGCAGGCTGCTTTAGTTTTGGAGAAACACATTTTAAAATACTCCTTGGGATCTGGTGTCGAAAGTATAACACAAGAAATCCTGTCATGCACACCTGTAATGGCTGTTTGAATTCTGGTCAGGGTTCTTTCCTAGTGCCTGACCTTAATAACTGCAAGATACTGAACAATTTGGCAGGCATAACTTCCCTCATCTTGTTGGTGTCACCGACAACTCCCCATCCCTATTTTCACATGTGTCAGTAGTTTGCCCCCCCCCCAAGCTGTATACTAAATATTGAATGTGTATTGAATGCAAGGAGTTATTTCATTCATTCTCCCTGCTGCTCTTTTTTTGTCAATGTTCTAATAAAGACTGTGATCCAGTAACTCAGCACCGATGTGGAGATGGGAGATGCATAACAATGGACTGGGTGTGTGATGGTGACCATGACTGCACAGATAAATCAGATGAAGTCAACTGTTGTAAGTTATCTGATTTTGTAAGCCTCTTGACATCAATACTTTTACAGTAAAGAACAGTATTACAAAAAAAAAAAGGACTGGTCATGCTTGTTGATTCCTGCTAGATTTCCATGTGAAACTTAATTGGAATTTAGAAGCTAATAAATATTGTGTTTATTACTGTGTTAGAACTATGTGTATTAAGTGTACTATTTTCCTCATGTTTGTTATTTTAACCAACCAACTGATATAAAATTTGTAGGATCATATTTGTAATCATACTGCTTTTATGATACATGCATTCAAATATAATAATAAATAATAATAAATTGTGATTTAGCACACATTTTTAGTTTATAGAAAATGGGAAACCTCTAAAAACTATCAAAATAATTTATTGTTTCCCCCCAGCATGCCATAGTCAAGGACTGTCAGAATGTAGAAATGGGCAATGCGTTCCCAGTACCTTCCAGTGTGATGGAGACAAAGACTGTAAGGATGGAAGTGATGAAGAGAATTGTGCTGAAAATAAGGGTATGCCGCATGTGACTTGCTACCTACCTTATTGGGAAGACCAAATGTGGGGAATAAATTGTGATATCTTCATGTTTTATGGGAGAGCACTTTTTTTAAGGATGATAATTCAGACTGTCCATCCCCCAAATACCATAATTTTATTAGAAAGTGTCCTCTGTACTGTTCATCTTCTTGACTTCTGCCTTTTTATGTTATAAGGCACTATCCTCTGAGAGATTATCCTCTGCAGGTCCCATTGCAGAGCTCCCACATGTTTAAATGGGGCTTATGGCAAAGACCTTCCTAGGGGATTGTAGTCTCACAGTGTCTCCACACCAGGGACCCTCTGCTGCAATTTGTTTCACTTCTGTTGTATTTTGATTGGTTCCTTTTTTTTCTTGTATGTGTTCCTCTCTCTAACCACACCCACCCACCCACACTCCAAGCAATTTATTTATTTATTTTTTAAAAAGAAAGAGTATTCTGTCATGCTGCCTTTGAAGGTGGAAGGAAACACAGACCCTGATATATAAAATGAGCTTCACTGCTCATGGAAAAGCTAAGTAAGAGAGGCAATTTTGTGCTGCAATTCTGCATGTGTATATGAACAATCAGAGGAGAAGATTAAGTGAGGTAAATGAGTTGGTGGGGATGACTTAGTTGTAAGACGAGAGAGAATTACACTGGGGGTCTGTTTTCCAGAAACTCCTTGAGGACCCTCAGGAAAGCACCATTCTAATTGTGTTGCCTCATGATCCTGCTCTTAGACCATGCCCACTTTGGGACTGTGCCACTGTGTGACCTCAGCTTTTCTTTACGGCTCTGCATTTCTGGATTTCCCTCATATATGACTGCTACCTTAACACTCCGGAGTTGGAAAGCAACCTTTCCTGGGGAACTAGCTTCCCCTTCACCTCCAGCTCAGTGACCAAGTCTGGACCAAATCGATGGAAGACACAAAGAGGGAGGCAGTAGACCTTCCCAATGCACTGTTTTCTAACAGAAAATCCTTCCTGAAGCAGCTATTTGCCTCAAAGGTTTCATATGCTAGAATGGCAAATTGCAGGGGGAAATTGCAGTTTGAGGGCAGTTTTTGCAAGGAAATGGCTTGAGAAGAAATGTCAGCCCCCCTCCCACCATGTGTCATGGTCCCAATTCAGATTGCTGCCACCATGTGGTGGCTGTTTTTAAATATGAACAAACCCAGGACAGGCAATCATGTACTGCTTATTTAGGACTTTATTACCAGTAACGGATGTAGGTCACCACTTGATACTGCAGTCAAATGATGAACATGTATGTGTTAAGTATGGCTTTATATGTATTGCACTTCAGGCCCTTCAAGTGAGAGCCTGTTTTTAATACAATAATGAATCCACTCTAAATGAATAAACAAGAGGCAGTGAGGACTAAAATCTAAATCAAAAAATCCTCTTGATAAATAAATGCATTGGTTTGGTTTGAAATTGGCGTGGTGGTGGGACAGTGTACATGTGAATGTATAAGCAGAACTGGAAGTGAGTCCTTTTATTATTCTAGTATTTCATCTGTGTAATTTGCAAATGAAATTAGCTCACTACATGGTTGAATGAGTAAAGCAGTCTCCTTTCCATAGGGTCCTTAAGGAAATGCAATTAAGGGATAGGCTGAAATAACTGCCGTCATTCATTCTGTGGAAATAGAAATTCAATACAGGGTCCCCATGGCTACGTCAATGAAGTTGTCCAAAGACATGGTGTTTATAGGAATTCTGTTTAGGCTGTGCTATGATTAGGAAAAATCTGTGTGCTGTTTCATGCAGATTCTAGCTTCATAATGAACCGAGAGAGGAGCTCCCATAGGGAAGCAGGGTGAGAGTGAGGAATTAAGGTTTTTCAAAATGAGTTCCATTTCACAGTCTCATGGTATCTAATGAAAGCCTTGCAAATGTAATTTTAGAATAGATGTGAATTAAAGCAATATATCTCCAAACCTGCCTTTGAAAAGCCTGCACAGATTAGCCAGTGCTTATCTGGCAGTAGGGACGCAGGTGGCGCTGTGGTCTAAACCACTGAGCCTAGGGCTTGCTGATTGGAAGATCAGTGGTTCAAATCCCCGCGACGGGGTGAGCTCCCGTTGTTCAGTCCCAGCTCCTGCCCACCTAGCAGTTCGAAAGCACGTCAAAGTGCAAGTAGATACTGTAAATAGGTACCGCTCCAGCGGGAAGGTAAATGGCATTTCCATGTACTCTGGTTCACCAGAAGCGGCTTAGTCATGCTGGCCACATGACCCGGAAGCTGTCTGCGGACAAATGGCGGCTCCCTCGGCCTATAGAGCGAGATGAGCTGCGCAACCCCAGAGTCGTCCGCGGCTGGACTCAACTGTCAGGGGTACCTTTACCTTTATCTGGAAATTCATTACACATCCTGGGCTACAGAGGCACCACCCTGCAGATATGCCAGCCTCATCCACTCTTTTCAGCCTTCCCTCAGGGCCAGGAACAAGCTGTGCCACTGAGAATATGGCCATCCAACCAACACAGACCTGTAATTCTCCATCAGAGGATGCAGCTAGTACTGTCCTTTGGGACAGAGAAGGAGAGCCCACAGTCCATTTATGTGCACCTTTCCAGGGGTGTCTCTGGTGATGTAGGGTGAAATTATCTACCTGGGTTTGATTAGGTGTATTAAAGTTCAGGCATGTCTCATTTCTCCCTGGGCAGAAAATAATCTCTTAAGGTCAGGTTTCCTCATAGGGGTTGAAGCAGGTTTGCCCTATGGATAGGCACAAATACAGGAGCTGCTGCAGAGCTTTCTACCCCCGCCCCCCAGCATTGGGGACATAGCAAGTCCAGGGGTTGCCATCACTCTTGCTACTACTCCAATTCATATTGGGGAGACCATCACCATTATTCTCCACAGAAGGAAGGGGAAGAAACAGTCCAATTCCTCTAGAAGAGTCAGATGCCCCGGTACACTCCATGACATTGCATTATGGGAATAAAAGATGGTAGCTGGTCAGAGCCAAATAGCTGTTTCGGTCCGATAGGAAGTGTGCCATCAGCCATTGGGGAAGAACAGACTCAGATGATAGCTGCTGGATAGCAATGCTGTCACCAGTATGGTCCATCAGTGCAGGCAACATAGATACTATGCTGAGAGGCCAGCAAAGCCTGGCAATAGCCCTATATTCATTACACCATACTAGCTGTCAGTGATACAGTTGCTCCCCTTTGGTGTGGGTGGGTGTAGAATTCGAACTTGCAAGCACATAGGTAAAACCTGAGGTGTGGGGTATTGCAGTTAAAGTAGACTGGCATAAGCAGATTTTTTAAAAAGTTAATACATTGGCCAAATACCTGCTCTAATGATATGTGAACTTGAGTTAATATGCAAGGTAAGAATGCTGCAATGATAATTTTTTCCTTCAATAGGATAGAATACATGTTGACAATCAGTTATGATGATTAGTTACAGTTCTGATGATGTGTTGGATTGATGAGGTTTTTACAGAATAACTGAGGTTGCTTGCCACCATTCTGTCTCCTATCACAGCACTCTCATGTACTGTCGAAGTATGCCCTGCCAAGTTATTGGGCAGTCTATTAAGTGTGTGGTCTTTTGCCCCTATTTGTGTTTTTTAGTCAGAAGCAATCACAACCTGGAAGTCAGGTGGCTCAGGTGTACCTAATCAACCAATATATTCTTCCTGAACCCAAATCCTTTTTTAAAATTGTCTATCACTAGATAGAGTGTATCAGTGAGATGGAATGTTGGGAACAGGCATTAAGCACTGACCTGCACTGATGAAAACATTATCCAATCAGGCAATTAATGTAAGATTTTATTTTGTTCTTCTAGGTCAGATGCCATGCCATGAGGGAGATCAGAAATGTACTTCTGCTTCCTGTCCTGATTCCTGTACCCATTCTCCTCTCTGCAACATGAATAATAGCCAAACAAATTGTAGTGAGTAGGGTGTTACTTTATATAATAATTATATCTTGTACATATTCCAGTATCTTCCTTGCAAAGATAATGGTGTACTTCAGTATTCAGAAGAAAAGGAACTTCTTGTTTTAGTTACTTCTGATGATTAATCATCACATGTCTCTGTTGAAATGGCTTTGATCAGATCAAACAAAAAACAAAGGTGTTTAGTCATGAGCTTTCATATGGCTACAGATTTACTTACCATTACTTGTTCTTCACATGCTTTCTGTCTTTTATATGCCTTCATTGTTACAAATTCTCAAAATATATTGTGAATGAAAGAACAAGCATGCAAGCAAGCGAACTAGATTTGGCTCATGACCTACATGGTTGTACAAACAATAAGATGAAGAGAATGTATAACAGACCTGGTTTATGTGCATATTTTTTTGTACTGCACAGTGCCTTTATTCAGTCATTTTTTATGGTGAACCTCCTCATGGAAATGAGTTGTTGCAAGGTTTATAGCTCTGGCTAGGAACACACTCTTGTTTGCTCTGCTGGTTTGGGAAGCGGTGTGAACATGTCATTAGCCACACTCCATATTATTCTGTATCTATCTTATGAAGTCTTATGAAATACAGTGGTACCTCGACTTATGAAGACGATACGTTCTGCGGCCGTCTTTGTAAGTCAAGGTTTTCGGATGTTGAAGCGCGTGGTCGGCACATGCAAGAAGCGCGATTTTGCACTTCTGCACAGGCGCTGAGTGAGCGTGTCGTTCTGCGCAGGTGCAGAACGCGTGGCGGGCGCGCGGGGCAAAAAGACTTCTGGGGTTGTTGACTTCGGAAGTCGAAACCTTCGGAAGTCGAAACCTTCGGAAGTCGAAGCATTCGGATGTCAAGGTATGACTGTACTGCAGTTTGATGCATTCCCCTCTGAACCAGCTTTGATCCAAAATGAGGAAAAAACCTTGCTTTGTTTTAAGCCAGTAATGTATACACAGCCTCAGTGTAAAGCACATACTTTGCCTGTAAAAGGTCCTACGTTCAGCCACTGCCATCCCCAGGTAGGACTGAGGAAAACTTCCACATGAAGGCCAATGCCAGATAACATTGACAATACTGAACACGATGACTTAATAGGCAATTTCCCATGCTCCTACAGTGGTGCCTCGCTAACGAATGTCCTGTAAGACGAATTTTTCGCTAGACGAATGGATTTTGCGATCGGAGGTTGCCTCGCAAGACGACATGTCTCTGTTGAAATGGCTTTGATCAGATCAAACAAAAAACAAAGGTGTTTAGTCATGAGCTTTCATATGGCTACAGATTTACTTACCATTACTTGTTCTTCACATGCTTTCTGTCTTTTATATGCCTTCATTGTTACAAATTCTCAAAATATATTGTAAATGAAAGAACAAGCAAGGAAGCAAGCGAACTAGATTTGGCTCATGACCTGCATGGTTGTCCAAACAATAAGATGAAGAGAATGTATAACAGACCTGGTTTATGTGCATATTTTTTTGTACTGCATAGTGCCTTTATTCAGTCATTTTTTATGGTGAACCTCCTCATGGAAATGAGTTGTTGCAAGGTTTGTAGCTCTGGCTAGGAACACACTCTTGTTTACTTTGCTGGTTTGGGAAGCGGTCTGAACATGTCATTAGCCACACTCCATATTATTCTGTATCTATCTTATCAAGTCTTATGAAATACAGTGGTACCTTGACTTACGAAGACGATCCGTTCGGTTCTGCAGCCGTCTTCATAAGTCGAGGTTTTCAGATGTCGAAGCGCGCGGTCGGCAAATGCAAGAAGAGCGATTTTGCACTTCTGCGCAGGCGCCGAGTGAGCGCATCGTTCTGTGCAGGTGCAGGACGCGTGCCGGGCGCGTGGGGCAAAAAGACTTTTGGGGTTGTCAACTTCGGAAGTCGAAACCTTCGGAAGTCGAAGCATTCGGATGTCGAGGTATGACTGTACTGCATTTTGATGCATTCCCCTCCGAACCAGCTTTGATCCAAAATGAGAAAAAAACCTTGCTTTGTTTTAAGCCAGTAATGTATACACAACCTCAGTGTAAAGCACATACTTTGCCTGTAAAAGGTCCTACGTTCAGCCACTGCCATCCCCAGGTAGGACTGAGGAAAACTTCCACATGAAGGCCAATGCCAGATAACATTGACAATACTGAACACGATGACTTGGTAGGCAATTTCCCATGCTCCTAAAGTGGTGCCTTGCTTAACGAATGCCCTGTAAGACGAACTTTTCGCTAGACGAATGGATTTTGCAATCGGAGGTTGCCTCGCAAGACGACAAGGTTTTCTATGGCCGCCGCATCGTCTTGCGAAGCGTGGCCATAGAAAAACAAACCTCCGATTGCAAAGTCCAGCGTGCAGCGAAAAATTGCCAGGGCTTTTTGCCGCCTGCCTTCCCCTTGGCTTGGGGAAGGAGGCGGCGAAACGCCGCCGCACCGTCGCACTTCGGCTCTGTCGGGCGGGGGGAGAGAGAAGCGGAGGATCGGACTGGTCCTCCGCTTGTCCCTCCCCCCACCTGACAGATCCGGCATTTGGCTCTGGCAGGCGGGGGAAGGGAGAAGCGGTGGATCGGACCGGTCCTCCGCTTGTCCCTTCCCTCGCCTGACAGATCCGGCATTTGGCTCTGTCAGGCGGGGGAAGGGAGAAGCGGAGGATCGGACCGGTCCTCCGCTTGTCCCTCCCCCCGCCTGACAGATCCGGCAACCCCGGGATCTGTGCTTTCTGTCAGCGGTGGGGGGGAGAGGATCAAATGGGGAGAAATGGCTGCTTTCTCCTCCTTCGTTCCTGTCCCCCTACCGCCGACAGCAAGGACAGGTCCCGGGGTTCGGAGAAGCGCTGCGCAAGCGTTTCTCCGAACCCCGGGATGTCTCCTTCCTGTCGGTGGTAGGGGGAGAGGATCGAAGGAAGAGAAAGGGCTGCTTTCTCTTCCTTCGTTCCTCTCTCCCCGCCGCCGACAGGAAGGACAGATCCCGGGAGCTGTCGGCGGTGGGGGGAGAGGAACGTAGGAAGAGAAAGCAGCCCTTTCTCTTTGTTCATTCCTCTCCCCCTGCCACCAACAGCAAGGAGAGCTGTGGGGCTGTTGCCGCCTGTCTGCCTGCCTTCCAGGGAGCCAAGCGAGCAAGCGCCGCCACTGCCGCCAGTCCCCCGGACCCCATAGGAACACATTAATTAACTTTTAACGCGTTCCTATGGGAAACGGTGCCTCGCAAGACGAATTTTTCGTTGGGCGAATTGACCGTCAGAACAAATTAAATTCGTCTAGCGAGGCACCACTGTATTTGAATAATGAACCCACACAAAGGATGAATTCAGTTACTACCTGGTGAGATGGAGAGAGTCTATATTTTGCTGGTTTTGATGCAGTAAGAAAGATCCTCCAGTCAAGTTGAAAATGAATTTCCTGGTACCATTGTTGCCTTTTCTTTTCATGATCTGTGATTGAGGAAAGAGATGGAGATTGGAACATATGAGTCTAACTCCTTTGTAATGTCAGCCTAGATATAATATTAAAGGCCAAATAACTAGTAAATAAACCCTACTAGATCTATGTAGTGATCTAGTAGTGATGTATGGAAGTGAGAGTTGGACCATAAAGAAGGCTGATCGCCGAAGAATTGATGCTTTTGAATTATGGTGCTGGAGGAGACTCTTGAGAGTCCCATGGACTGCAAGAAGATCAAACCTATCCATTCTTAAGGAAATCAGCCCTGAGTGCTCCCTGGAAGGACAGATCGTGAAGCTGAGGCTCCAATACTTTGGCCACCTCATGAGAAGAGAAGAATCCTTGGAAAAGACCCTGATGTTGGGAAAGATTGAGGGCACTAGGAGAAGGGGACGTCAGAGGACGAGATGGTTGGACAGTGTTCTCGAAGCTACGAACATGAGTTTGACCAAACTGCGGGAGGCAGTGCAAGACAGGAGTGCCTGGCGTGGTATGGTCCATGGGGTCACGAAGAGTCGGACACGACTAAACGACTAAACAACAACAACAACAACTAGATCTATGTACACATTAGAGGCTTGAAATGTAGTGAGATCATTTCCCTGCACTGTGTTTGAAGTCATTGAAAGTTGCTGTTCACACCAGAGAAGGGGCAGGAATGTATTTTCCCATAACCTGATTTGTTTACCATGCTAAGCTCTAATTCACTGAAGTTGCCGTCAATGGCTGCTTAAAATGTACACACCTCGGCTTAATTGCACCTTCCATTTTCTAATTGAATGGAAGCTGGTTTGAGGAAAGCTGCATCAAATAGAAGTATTTCTCAGGAAGCTACAGGATACCTATGGACTCTGTGGCTAATGGAATGTGTACTTTACTTCAAACATCAGTGGTGAGAGTGTGGCAGAGCTGGAATACACAGTACTGTGTGCACAATCTAGGTCTGCAAACTTGATTTTGACGGTTAGATCCACTTACTTATGGCACGTAGAAGAATTCTTAACTGAAAGGGAAACTGATGAAAAAAGTCTGGTCAGGCAATACAAAACTGGAAGAATCTGAGGTTGGTAAGAAAGAAAGTGAAATGTTTTGTGGAACAGAATTATACAATTCCCAGAATTACCAATTCCCATTGTGAAAAGAGAACATTTACTACCAGACACTTGAAAATTGGTAGAAGCAAGGGGATAAATTAAATCTTCCAAGAGAAATGGAAAAGATAGAACAGTAACAGATGTGCCTGTCTTTGTCTTAACTGATGGATTTTCATTCTTTACATAGCTGTAACTTAGCCCCCCCCCCAAATGTTTATCCTTTAATATAATCAGCTCTGAATTAGAACAAAATAGACTTCTGTATATGACTGCAATTGATAACAGAAACATATGTATCATTTTGATGTTTCAAAATGGTTTTAGTTTTATAAAATAATACATTTTCAATAAAATTGAAATTCCTTGTGTAAAATTATAATCCAGTGTAATAATAATTGCTTGAAAATGCCACAATATTTTTCCTGTATTTTAAAACTTTTTTTTAAACCTTAACAGGTCAGTGCGAGCCAATTATACTGGAACTTTGCATGAACCTGCCTTATAATTATACTCATTACCCCAACTATTTGGGCCATCGGACACAGAAAGAAGCCTCCATCAGCTGGGAGTCCTCTCTGTTCCCAGCCTTAGTTCAAACTAACTGTTACAAATACCTTATGTTTTTTGCCTGCACAATCTTAGTGCCAAAATGTGATCTTCAAACAAATCAGCGCATTCCACCATGCAGGTAACACTTGATAACTAGCATAAAGCAGGCCACAAAACTTTCAGTGCAACTGTAATTCTGCTTATAGTGTGTTGTATATTCTTATCGTGTAAACTAAAGCTACGTTGGTTTTATTTAGTTTAGTTATAATAACCCTATGTTTAGTGAACACTGATGTTTTGCTGTTTGTCTTTAAGCAGATTCACAGAAAACTCTTCTCAATGGCCTTTAGTCATGAGAACCAAATAGAACTTCTTTGTTTAGAAGCAGTATATAGTTTAGAAGCACCAGATGCTGGAGTCATAACAAAGGAGCGTTATTATTATATTTGCACTCTGCTCAAGAAGCTATAGCGTTATATATAGCTGGCCCCTGTCAGAAACAGGATGCTAGATTAGATGGAATGAAGTTTGATTGAGTAAGGCAATTCTTATCTTTTACTCTTTTAGGTGTTCTTTTTCTTGTGGCATTTTTTACAGATTTCTTTTATCTCGGTCTTTCTTTAAAATGGACATGCAATTCTCCTTCCTGCTTATCTATCATATATCTATAGATTCTGTTTCAGGCACCCCTCTAAACATATTCTGTTACTTTAAGCATCTGGTTGAGCTCAGTGTTAAGGTTTCCTACACTGAGAATCCTCACCCATTTCTGTTTAATGAAACAGTAGTAGAAGGCGATGGGATTTTGACCTTTCATCACAAAGATACAATTTGAATGATGACAATACAGGTTCCTATTGCTACCCATGCTGATTATTTCCATAAGTAGTTGTTGCTGTTTTTTCAATGAATTTGTTACTTTCTAACTAAGATTCACACTGATGTAATTCACACATTTAAAAATCAACAACTTACTCAAAGTGATCACCCACTAAAAGGAATGAATAAACATATATACCATTCCCTACAGAAGGATAATAACCTAACATGTCAGCTACAATAACTGTAAGAACCAAAATAAAAACATGAAAAGATGGCATGGTATCAGGTGAGCTTCCTTGGGGAGAGTATTCACAAACTGGTGGGTGCCGCTTAAAAAGCCTGTTTTCTCATTATCACCTTGGACTTCTCCTAGAGGGGGCACACAGTTTATCTTAGGGTCTAGCTAGACTTGTATGGGAAAGGTGGTCCATGTAGTATTGGGGTCTTAAGCCATGTAAGGCTTTATAGCTTAAAGATAGCACTTTAAATTAGGCTCAGAAACTAATATTGTGACAAACCAAATTTGGTATTGTATGTTCATCTCATCTGCTCCCTGTTAGCAATCTGGTCACTGAGTTCTGTAGTAGCTGCAGTTTTCAAACTGTCTTGAAAGGCAGCCCTATGTATGACACATTACATTAATCTAACGTAGAAAGTCCCAGAGCAGGCATCCCCAAACTGCGGCCCTTCAGATGTTTTGGCCTACAACTCCCATGATCCCTAGCTAACAGAACTAATGGTTGGGGAAGATGGGAATTGTAGTCCAAAACATCTGGAGTGCCGAAGTTTGGGGATGCCTGTCCCAGAGCATAGTGATGGGCAACCTTTTGAGCTTGGTGTGTCAAAATTCGCCAAAAAACTGAGCATAACTCGGGTGGTCTGTCACTTCAAGAAAAAACCCATAATTTCACGATATTTAGAGTTTAAATAACAAAAATGTATAATTGTAATATATAACTGTATTTAATAAACCAAAAACTAATTATTTAACTTATTTTTTTAAAATAATAATAATAATTTTTTAAAAATAATAATTACCCCCCCACACACACACACTGAGCTACTCTCACAACGGCTACCAAGCCAATACTTAGCCATGAGAGAAGGAGGAAGGTAATGAGGCTCAGCAGAGGCTGCAGAAAAATTCCCTCCGAAGGCAGGGGACGTTCCTCCCTGGGATGCCGGCAGCAAGCGCGAAACAAAAAAGCCGCTGAGTGGAGAAAGAGGGTTTGAATGCTGCTGTGCTGGCCTAAACGTTGTCAAACCCCGCCCCCCAGCCGGCCCCCCAACCCCGCCCCCCAGCCGGCCCCCCAACCGGCCCCCAGACGGCAGCAGGGATAGGCTGGAGCAGGGGGCCGAAACACGCCCCCCTGCTGAAGCGGATCCCGTTCGCAAAGTCTCCCCTCTCAAAAGAGGAGAGATCTGTCCGCCGCTGGCCGGAGATCGCTGCGTGTCACTGGAAATGGCTACGCATGTCATAGGTTCGCCATCAGGGGGAAGAAGAAGAAGAGTTTGGATTTGATATCCCACTTTATCACTACCCAAAGGAGTCTCAAAGCGGCTAACATTCTCCTTTCCCTTCCACCCCCACAACAAAAACTCTGTGAGGTGAGTGGGGCTGAGAGACTTCAGAGAAGTCACCCAGCAGCTGCATGTGGAGGAGCGGAGACATGAACCCGGTCCCCCAGATTATGAGTCTACCACTCTTAACCAAGTGGGGCTACAGCTGGACCACCAGCTGATGCTGATAGAAGGTACTCTGTACCACAGAGACCACATGTGCTTCCAGTGACAATGATAGTTGCAGAAATACCCCAAATTGTGAACCTAAACCTTCAGTGGAAGTGTATCCCCATCCAGAACTGGTTGCTATCCAGAATCATCTACTAAAAGTATTTCTGTCTTCTCTATCTTGAACTTTTGTTTTTTGGCTCTCACCCAGTTCATTATTGTGGTCAGACACCAGTGCATCCACCACCACGCCTTCTTGAACTGAAAAAGAGAAACAGAGCTGCAAATGTGGATGACCTCACTCAGTGGTTTTATGTGGAAGTTGAATAGTTTTCTTACGTCTGGCATGTGGAGAATAGGATCAAATCCTACAAAACCCCATACTGGAGGGTCTATGGGGCTGAACAATACCTCCCCAAGCACCCCCTTCTAGAGTACCATCCAAGTAGTACTGGAATCACTGTAAGGCAGAACCCCTCACTTCCAACACAATCGGTGCTCCAGAAGGATACCGTGGTTTATGTCATTAAAAGCTGTTGAGAATGAAGAATGATCAACAGGATCACTCTCCTGATAAAAGGATGAGAGTGGTTAAGGTGGTCTCAGTGCCAAAACAAGGTTTAAACCTCAATTGAAATGGATAAAAAAAATCAGTCTCATCCAAGAGTGCCTGAATCTCGTCTGTAACCATCTTCCCAACTTTGCTCAAGAAGGTTTCAGTGCAGATAGAGCAAGTCAGATGCACAGTAACTTAATATTAAATTCAGTCCTTACCTGTAGGAAGCTAGTAGCATTGCCAAGCCCAACATGTCTTCATTTAAGTAAGAGATATTGTTACTGTTAGGGCATGTCTGTATCACAAGTGAACTGATTGCTGGTCTGATACTGAGAAAACATAAGTTTGGTTGTCCTTTCCCTAACTGGATAGAGTCAGTGGTTGTGAATTGCAGCTTTGTAAAAGAACAGGCTGGCAGCACCCACGTTTGGTCACAAGTATAATTTAAATGATAGGCATTGGCAATAACTTCAAAGGAATCTGCAAGGCACCCTGGGATGTTATGAACTGGAAGTGTGTGTTTTGTCAGTTCCTATTATTTCTTGCTGATTTGCAATTGAAATGTGGGGGAAATAATGGTTAAAGTGTTTTAGAGCCTTTATAGGCACTGATGGTATATTGTTCCTAATAACAGTGTGTTCTGTTTCTGGTTACTCCATCTTACATAGTTGTAATGAATAAAGAATAAACCCCGTGAAAATAATTATGACTGAAAGAATCTCAAAAAAAAAAATAATGTTAATTTTCTTAACTAGTTTTGCTGGGTTTGGCCAATAGCTTTTTCAAGAAAAGTGTGAATTCACCCAGTCTCTAATTTTCCCATCCAAAATAATTCTTTTCCACACAATCTTTTCAGAGCACTTTGTGAACAGTCCAAAGAACGATGTGAGTCTGTACTTGGAATTGTAGGCTTACAGTGGCCAGAAGACACTGATTGTTCGCAGTTCCCAGAAGAAAACTCAGACAATCAAACTTGTCTAACACCTGATGAAGATGTAGAAGGTTACTAAATATTTAAACTAGACATTGCATACTTGAGGGGGACTCTGGTATGGAGGACTAGAATTTCATTGCCTGATATTTAAATTTATTTAAAATAAGTTAATGGAATGAAGGTTATTATTCTCTTAATTGGGGGTCAGTGCTACTTAGTTTTGGATTGCAGATGGGATGGCAGCTAGAGTATAAAGTTGTCACTAGATGTGTACAAAAGCAAATCCAGATATTAATGAAACTTTCATACGGTCAAAATTACATGCAATTTTAAAATAATTGAACAGAACTGAAGGAACTCAAAGAAGTAGTCAAACTGAACAGCAATAGGTGCTTCTTCATGGCTGTGAGTGCTCTTTTTCTTTTATGTCTCTCTTCACACTAATGATGAAAGCGTTTTAACTGGATTTTGTAATTTTCCTGGCAGAGTGCTCTCCCAGCCACTTCAAATGTCATTCAGGGAGGTGTGTCTTATCTTCCAGAAGATGTGATGGGCAAGCAGACTGTGAAGATGATAGTGATGAAGAGAACTGTGGTAAATGATCTATTATTATTATTATTATTATTATTAAAATTTGTATACCATTCTTCATCCAAAGACCCCAGGGCAGTTCACAAAAACAAAAACAAAATTTTATATATATATATATATATATATATATATATATATATATATATATATACACACACACACACACACACACACACACACACACACACACACACACACACACAGGGCATGTGGGTGTGTTTCCACTTTCCACCAAAACCGCTTGACGATTGAGGTGAAATTTTGACACAGCATCACATGCAAATGTCCGAAGGCTATAGGAAAGATTACTAAGACAGATGTCACACCTCCGCCAGGGAAAACCCCAAAAACCCCGTGTATCAAAACACACCACTCAGACAAAAATGCATGATGGGAAAAGAACCAGGTTGCAAACCAGCGCCCTCTAACGGTGGCTACACTGGTACTGCACCTATAAAACCTTCCCTCTCAACAGCACCTCGGCTCCCGTTTACATACTAGGCAGAAGCCTTTACAAACTAGGCCGAATGGAAGTACTGACTCGCCTGGGTGGGCGTTGGGGGGAAGGAGGGGACGGGATAGGTCAGGACACGGTGGGACCAGTCACAGGGATGAGCTGGGGGTGGGGGGAAGAGGGGGCGTGATACATCATAGGTCTGGATAGGGTGGGGGGAATCACAGGGATAAGGTGGGGGGAGGATACGGGATACATCATGGATCGGCACAGGGTGGGGGCAGTCACAGGGATTAGCCACAGCAACACGTGGCAGGGCCAGCTAGTATATAATAAAACCCAAAACAAACCAATTCCACCCTTCTCCCACAAACACATTAAAAAAAAAACCTATAGAATGTTAAACAGCTAAATGCCTGGTTGAACAGAAATGTTTTCGCATCATGCCTAAAGAAAGTGCCAGGCGAGCCTCCCTGGGGAGTGTGTTCCACAAACAAGGAGCTACCTCAGAAAAGGCCCATTCCTGTGTTGCCAACATGTGGACTTCCTATGGAGGAGGCACACAAAGAAGGGACTCAGATGATGATTGCAGGATCTGGGTTCTATTCTGAGGTTCTCTGGGTCTGAGGCGGTTCTTGAGGTATTGTGGTCCTGAGCCATTTCGGGGTTTATAGGTCAAAATCGGGTAAAGTCAAACCTTATGGTGTGGTTAACGTAGCCAGTCTTCATGTCACATTTGCAGACATCTTTGTAATACAGAGTTGGTCTGCCAACAACCTAGTGCTTGAAGGCAGGTCCTCGTAGACCACGTCCTTGTAGATCCTGCCATCTTCCATTCTGTGTACATGACCAAGCTGTTATAAACACTGCTGAGATAGAAGTGTGAATCATGCTGGGAATGTGAGCTTGGGAGAGTACATCTTTGTTTGAGACTGTCCTGCTATGTGATGCCCAAAATCTTCCTGACACAGTGCATGTTGAAAGCATTGAAGCGTTGCTCCTGTCAGGTTTCCAATGAATCACTTCCATACAGCAGCATCCCCAACACACAGGTCTGGTAGACCTTTATATTGGCATTGGTTCTTAGCATCGCATTCTCCCATACACTTGTGAAGAGGCGAGCCATTGCTGTAGCTGCCTTGCCGATATGCTTGTCCAGTTCAGTGTTGATGGAAAGATGGTTGGTTATGGTGTAGTCACCAATGCTGGTGCATGGAGTGCTGGCGATGTCCTGACCCAGGATGTTGGTCTTCATCAGGCTGATGATGAAGCCGAACACCTTGCAGGCTTGGGCAAAACGGTTGATGAGCCTCTGTAGAGCTTCTTTGGAATGCGCTGTCTACAGGGAGGAGAATATGCCAAAGAGAGCTGGAGCAAGAACACAGCCCTGTTTCACATATAGGGAAGGCACCTAAGGATGAACTGTCGTACTGGATGGTGCTGCACATGTTCTTGTGGAAGGACATGATCATCTTGTGGTGCTTAGGTGGGATCCTATGTTGTTGAGCAGTGTGAAGAGCCCTTTTTCACTGACAAAGTCAAGGGCCTTCATCAGGTCTATGAAGGTAATGTAGCAGGATTTATCATTGAAGACATAGGCTTGAATATTACAAATATCTAATATTTGAATTTATTTACAAATATACCAGTTGAGCATGGGTGAAGGCAGACAATGCAACACTCTTACAAACAGCAAATTCACTGCCCCCCATTATATACCCAGATTGACAGTCCCAAAAAGTGCTTCCCAGAGCTCAAATCTAGTTCTCTCTCTCTCTCTCTTCACTTGAGTTTGACTCAAACTGGGTCAGACTTTGTTCCTGTATGTGCACACAGAGACCTAAATGACTTCACCCTACTACCGCTGTGGCTTCCCCTCATTAAGAATAATCAAGGTTCCTTCTATTTCCTGGCTATTGGGAGCAATTATCCAGCAATCTCCCTAACAAATTGAATGTATAGTCAGAATTGGCTGTCAGGTTTGCCCAGAAAGGAACATTAAGCAGTCAATATCCCATTTCTGTTATATCTCTGGATTCTACCCTTTCCAGCAATCAGATAGTGAGCTTATAACAATATTATGTGAGTGAACAGTGTGATCCAAATGAATGCTCTCAGTAATTCATTCTTGATTACAACTGTAGTGCAGATGAAGTCCTTCTTCATGAACATGGACATTGCTTTTATCTTCGATAATGGGAACATTATGAATACCCTTCATTACCATTCCTGGGGCTATTTGAATATGTTGCTAGTAACTGGAAGAAAGCTTTGTTTCCCAAAGTTACATAATTGACACCAGGGATTGCACCTTTCTTTCTTTCTTTTTTAAATAAACTTTATTTCAATTATACAGACATAAATTACAACATGAAATGCATTTGATCAACCAAGAAAAGAATAACAAAAGTGAAAGAAAAAAAGGAGAGAAAAGAAAGAAAGAAGAAAAAAAAGGGGAGGAATACTATATATATGTAAATATATACATACACACACATATATAGCCACTAATAAATAGTAAAAAAGAAAAACATAAACAATGCTTTGGGATTGCACCTTTCTTAATTAGTAACAATACATACTGAAATAATCAGCATAGCACACAAAGCAAGGGCAGTCTAGCTGTTAGGCACTGTGAGGGACAGGGGATATCGCGAAGTCCCTCCCCTCCTGAGTTCAAGCCCATCCCCGAGCACAGGGGAAAGCAGAGAGAGTTCCGATTCCAGTGGAGAAGCAGGAAGTCGTGTCCGAGGCTCAGGCAAGGTAGAGGAGCCAGGGTCCCAGGTGGGACAGGAAGGGGCAAATAAGGGGGGGAGACCCATCCCCCCAACTCCGGAATTACGCAGAAAGAGGAGGGGAAAGAGGATGGGTCTGCCAAAGCTTTTGTGTTGGAGAAAGACGCGCCAAAAGCCATTCGGAGGTTCTGAACCCGACTGAACACATAGCTCCGTGTATATAGCAATGACTTCAGCACTGTAAATACGCAGCACCAATAAAAGAATAAAATGCAGAGCTGTGTAGAGTCGTTACTCTGAAGTAGCCCGCTCCGGCCACTGTGACAGGCACTATTATATTACAATTATTCCATATGTGAATGTACACATGTGCTCACATTCCTCTCAATGGCATTGGTGGAACTTATTTAGGCTGGATTGTTTCTCTTAACTAGCTAGTCTTAAAATCACACTGTGCATATTTGATTCTAAATACTATATTATGAATTACATTTCTGAGGTTTCTCATTAGTGGTAGGTTGTTGTGAACATTTTTAAACATGTGTTTTCTTATGAGGGTTGGCATTGGTTGCAAGAGAAGCTGAAGATCCTTCAGATAGTGAATTTGAGAGTAGCAAATTTGAAAACATTTTGTCCAAATAGACTGCCTCTGTGTTTGAAACAGCAGTGGTGGTAGTTTAGGGAAAGCACAAGGCAAGGCAGCATTAAGCATGTAAATTTTGCGATGACGACAATGATGATGATGAAAAGGACACAGAAGAAAGGATAAAATCTCCCCCCCTTGCACTGCAACCCTGATCCAAACCAGGGCTACCTTTGAGCTGTTAATGCTTTTAGATGTGAAAAATCTTTCTTTTATCTGATTTTGTTTGTGTGGTTTTTTCTTTGTTGTTTCTTTCACCTGAAAAATTTCTTCTCAGTCGTTCGTCAACTGAGTTAAAATCTCCCTTTCTCCCAAAGAGGAAATAAAGTTTAAAAACGAAAGATAGAATAAACAAGATATTAATAATATGGATTTGAGAATTATTACTTGTAACGTGAATGGTCTTAACAACAAAGTGAAAAGGAATAGAGTGGAACATTTTTTGGGTAAGAAAAAATTGGACATAATTTGTCTGCAAGAAACACATATAACAAGGAAACACTAGCCGATTGCTAGTGAATAAAAAATTGGGGGAGGAATTTATAGCACCAGATGTAAAAAAAAGAGAGGGGTGGTAATATATGTGAATTCAAAATGGAAACCAGAACAAGTATATAAGGATAATAATGGGAGAATTGTGATGGTAAGAATTCAAGGGAGATTAGATTAGAAAAATCCTGCAGGAGCTCTAGTCATGAATCTCCCGTTGTCTCATTTAGTTTGGCCTTGAATCTTTCATGAGATAGGCTTGCCATACGTCTGTAAAATTCCAGACGTATACGGAAATCGGATGCCTAAAATGGTGACTGGGAGGAATTTTTGAATTTTAAGAGATGTCTGGAATTTCCCACATGTATGGCAACCCGGGTTTCTTTTTTGGTTTTCTGTTTGTGTGTGTGTGCCATCGAGGCTTTATGTTCTGCTTTGGCCACCTTTGGCTTCCCTTTCAGCTCCGCTCAGGCCCTGCCCACCATATTGCTGCTGCTGCTGCCTTTGGAGGGAAGAGAGAGCGGTGGATGCATTCAGGTATGGGTGAGGTGAAGCACTCAGTGGAGAGGGCCTGCGCCAGGCATGGAGCACCTCTCTTCCTTGGGTACCTCTCTCTCTCTGGGTTCCTGGGATGTGCAACAAGGAGGGGGAGTCATCTTCCCTCCTTGAGGACCTCTTTGGTCCTTCTTTCCCAGAGGTCTTTGGGTCTCCTCCCCACCTTCGCACCCCCATCCGGCCTCTGGTGTCACTGCTCTGGCAAGGCCTTCGCGTTTCATCCCTTGAAAGTGGGGAGGGAGCTGCCGTCGCGGGCTGGGCATGGGTTTCCGCTGAGTCGGGAGCTGTATTCTGCTGCCCTTCCAGGCTTTCTCACAGCAGCAGCACCAGCAGCAGCAGCAGGAGGAGGGAGTCACTGTCACCCAATGTCTCCACCCGTGGCTGAGTTTGAGGCAGGAATTAATTGCCAGCCCTTCACAATACATCTGTATGTGAGGGGCATAACCAGCATGACGGTGGTTGGGTCGTTGGGCAATTTTTCCTCTTCGGCTTCTTCCTCTCAGTGCTTCCCCCCCACCAACTCTCCAGGTATTCTGAACATGCCGCCGTGACTTCGGCCCCACTTCTGGCCCTTCCATTGGTGTGTGTGTGTGAGAGAGAGAGGTGTCCCCAGGTCTCCTTCATACAACTCTGGCTCAAGAATTTTGGTGGTTTCCTAAAAGAAGCTCAACAACTTTGGGGTGTCAGGAATTTTACTTTTTGAAATATGGCAAGCCTATCATGAGAAAACATTCTGCTTCTGTATTTGAATATCTGGATTGGGAATGAATAGAAAAGAAAAGAATGACACTTTGTGTATTCCTGTTCCATTATTTTTTAAGACAAGAAAGCCCCCCCCCCATTAATTATTTTGCCATCTCAGTGTGTGTGTGTGTGTGTGTGTGTGTATGGAATTCTGTTTAGTTACTACATTAAGTGAATTCCTTTAATAGTAAATTGTATTTGCTCTCTCTGTGTCTCCTAGACAAATGTTTGGTGGTCAACAGAATTCTTATCAGTGCCTATAAATATGGGAGACAGCATCTGCTTGAAAATTACAGTTGTCAGAATGACATTTCTTTGACCATGGCTAATGTTGTTACTGAAGAACAGTCAATGCTTTTAGAGCTCTAGAAAGCTGTTCTGTCCTCATTCACATTCTTTTTTTAAGTGGAGGACAAAAATCAATGGTATTTGAAAATTATTTCTGTAGATGACATTGTGTAGATGGGCACAATCTGGATAAAGTTCAGTGCACTAAAATACCATTGAAATCAAGAACACTGACAGCACAATCCTATGCATGTTTACTCAGATATAAGACCCCCCATTGACATACTTCCAGGTAACTGTGTATAGGATTGTAGCCTCAAACACTTTATTGCTTGGTGGAGAACTCACTGTATTCTGTTGACTTATATTAGGCCAATTAACAATGGATAGTGTTCTTTCAGCAGTTCTTTCTCTATTTTGCCAGAATCTGCTAAAATCTACTGCCACCAATATAATAGATTCTATGTGCTAGTTCCATGCTGGAGAGATTAAACATTTCAATCCTAGCCAGCATCAGTGGGTGGTCAGGTTTCTGGATTATTTCAGACCATACTGATCAACAAATAATTTGAATCTTTTTCTTTAGCTATTAAATAATGTTCAGGGATTGTAATATTAGTTCATGCTTGTAGTGACTTCTCAGAAGTATAGGAAAAGAGCGCAGAACAGTGCACACTGCTGATCTATGGATTCGTGTGTGGAAATGGCGAATGTAATAATGAAACAGAAGTCAAGTTGTCCTTCAGCCTAATTGTATTTGCCACAATTTATTATACCTGCAACCAAAGAATTTGTGAAATCCAGTTCGTGTATATGAATTTCTATATGTGTGTGCATGTGAATGTATTCACAGTCCTACTGCCTCCCACACATAAATACAGATTAAGTTCTTATCCCCCTCCATATTGCATGTTTACTTAATATTAAGGATATAGTTGGATCATTTGTGTGACTACTTTTAATTTAATATCTCTTGTACTTAGTATTTCCCTACTCCAGGGAATGTGAGAAGCCAAAGTTCTTTGTAAAATGTGTCTTTTGCATAATTACCAGTGTTCTGCTTCAGCAAAGCAGCCCATTCGTACATCTTGATAGTGAAGTGAGCTGCTTTAAGAAAACAATATGTATAAAATCTGTAGAGAGATAAATATTTTATAGATCTGTGCTATGCCTTAATTTCCTCCATATGATGAACCAAGAATTTAATATCAAAAGACTGACACAGTTATACAAGAGTTCATATTGAATTTATTATGAAAGCAGTACAGCTGATTAAAGACACTTGGAGGAGACAGTGGCTGTGTTTGCTGAATAATGATGAGCCTCTAGAAAGGTGCATATCATTGTCAGAAAGTTACAGGTAGGTAGCCGTGTTGGTCTGAGTCGAAGCAAAATAAAAAAATTCCTTCAGTAGCACCTTAAAGACCAACTAAGTTTATATTTTGGTATTTTGGTACCGGTATACCAAAATATAAACTTAGTTGGTCTTTAAGGTGCTACTGAAGGAATTTTTTTATTGTCAGAAAGCTGACATTTCTCCAGTTCAACTGTGTCAGTGATCCATCTCTATGTGTTCTTTGAGGTTTTTTTCCCCTATTTCTTTTTCTGTCCTTTAAATGATCATTTATAATATTTTAAGATATTTCAGGGGAAATGCAGAAAATTGTTGATGTATTAATCCAAATTCAGGCTCTATTCATCTCAGTGGAAGAATGAAGCTTATGAACAAGTCCGTCATTGAACTAATTAAGAATTAAGTTTGGCTAGAAAATACCTAGGCTTCCACTCAATTTTGTAACTATTAGCAAGGAAGCAAGGAATCTCTTAACCTAGACGGTTTTGAAAATGTGTAAAGTGGGTGGTTTTAGTGTACATAATCTTTTAACAATTTTAAATGAATTGCCAGATTTCAAAGGCTGCTTTCACACGTATAATTTATTTGAAATTTACTGTAGGATTTGTTGCAGCAAGTGACATAAAGTATTCTACTACAATAACATATTCTGATAACTCTCAGAAGATTTTTAATTATGGTAGGGAAGTAGCTAGAAAGCTTTCCTACTGCAACTTGTAGAAACCCCCACAGAAATCCTTTGAGATGTTGTGGTGAAGGAGTAAAAAAGGGGATACTTTTATGGCATTTCTTCCCTTGCTGCTTGCACTGCCACCTAGAACATGCTATTTTCAGTGTTAGCTGGGCGAAAAGTAATGTGCTGATTATTGTAAGGAAAGCTTCTAAATCCTTCATTTTGGCTGTGTTTATCTAGCATCTCTCTATCTCTCTATCTACCTACCTATCTAAACAAACAACTAATCTGTCATGGCCTTACAGCAGAAAAACCTTCAGGGTAGAAAACAACATTAAAGCAATAACCATACACAAGAAGCAATAAACATACACAACAGTAACACTCGAATGTTAAAAAACTCAAGCAAAAAAACCCAAAGCCACATACAGTATTTTTCGTTCCATAAGATGCACTTTTTCCCTCCTAAAAAGTAAGAGGAGATTGTCTGTGCATCTTATGGAGCGAATGCGTGGTCCCTGGAGCCGAATTGCCCAGGGGTTAAAGGAAGATCGTGTTTTTTTTTTTAAGAAAGAGCTAAAGGCTAACAAGAGGGGATGAGTGCCTTGAAAGGAACCCGTTCAACAGCTGATTGCAAGATATTGTGGAGGGAGATAAGAGAACTAGCACCCTTCCCGGCCCCTTGCCTAGGCCTCAGTTGTTGTCTGCCGAGGGAGACATGTGACTGGTTGATTAGATTATCTGTCTGGAAACTGCAGAAATGGGTCTCTTTCCTTTCCTAGAGAAGCTGCAGAACTGTGAGTTGAACTAAAAACAGGATTTTTTCCTTTGCAAGGAAACTCAGCAACTTTGAGCTGATCCTAAAAAATGGAGCTTCCCCCCTTTGCAAAAAAAGATGCACAACTCTGAGCTGACACCCCCCCCCCCAAAAAAACCAGGGCTTTTCCCATTTGCAAAAAAAGCTGCACAACTTTGAGCTGATCCTAAAAAAAATGGAGTGACCCCCCTTTGCAAAAGAAGCTTGCTCAAATATTTAAGGGGGGGGGCAAAGGCACCTAGGCCTCTAAGAGTTGGCTGCTATGCCTAGGACAATTCAAGAAAGCAAAATATTTTTTCTTGTTTTCCTCCTCTAAAAACTAGGTGCGTCCTATGGTCAGGTGCATCCTATGGAGCGAAAAATACGGGTACTTGTTTCAGTACCTATAATTTACATAGTTTGCACACGTTATTTATCATCCACATACAGAATACACAATTGTGATGTGGTGTAATTTTAGTGATATGAGAGTTACACAATTTACAGAGCAAGGTTTGTCACTTCCATGTAAATGGGGTTAGAATTGCAGCCAAAGAGAGCAAGCTTAACCAGTAGAACTGCTGGCTGGAGTGGGCTAGCCTGGAGCAGAGGTGGTTTTCTACTGACAGGGAAGAGCACCGTTGATGACTGGGCACTCGCATTGAGTTGAAACCTCTGCAGGCATCGTTGTAGTGCCGCTAGTGGTTCTGGTAGGCATTGACCCCAAAGGTGATGTTCTGGGACCAGGGCAGATGCAGCCTTGGAGAAGCTGAATCCAAACCCCCTTTGCTCTCCTATGCTAAGATATTTTTTTAAAAAATGCTGCCCCCATGCCTTAGCTGGCATAAGCTAGCAGGGTTTGGGTAGTGGTGGATTATCCATAATTTCATTCCTCCAACTGATACTGCTCTACACAGTTAATGCTATGCACATGTATGGGAGTAAGCGGTAATGGACTTAAGTAGGAGTGAAAAATGCATAGGATTGTGTTGCTATAGAAGTCCATCTGGTTTTTTTTACATGTCTTAATTTGGTTCATAATATAGTGTAATTTCATGTTTCAAAATTATTTGAATGTGTGTTTCTTAAATTTTAGCACATTCCTAAATCTTTTTCTAGACAGAAGTGCTATCTTAAGCTATATTTGCAATAGGCATATGATGACTATATGTAAAACACAGGTCAAAAGACAGCAGAGGAAGTCATGCTGACTTTTGTACATTTGCATTCTCTGTATCTCTCAGTTGTTGAGCCATTCATAACAACCACATGCTCTAACCGATGTGCTGTTGAAGCTAAATATATTTAATGTCTTTAATTTTGTACCTCTAGGTTGCCAAGAAAGAGGTCTTTGGGAATGTCCAGCAAGCAAACTGTGTATCAAATATACCATGATATGTGATGGCTTTCCAGACTGTCCTGACAATGTGGATGAAACTAATTGCTGTAAGTGCTTGAGAGCCATTCTGGGCAAAAAAAGGAAAGAGGCTCATTATAGCCTTCTGCCCCTTTAATTTCCCCTCTTGGATTAGCTGTCCTTCTAGTTCCATTTGCCTCTATTACATACTTCCTTGCTCTTTTCCTCCATTTCTGTACCTCATAATGAATTCATGCCTGGATGTCCCTATCCCATTCTCATTCACAGAACCATAGAGTTGTAGAGTTGGAAGGGACTGAATTGGTCATTTAGTCCACCCCCCCCAATGCACAATGTTTTTAAACCTCTGTTTAAAAACCTCCAATGAAGATTAGGTTCTCTTCTCCTAACATCAGCACAGCACTTTAGGCTTAAAGCAGCTGCTTGTTTTCAAGGCAAGGTTGCCAGGCATTAACTGAACCCCTAAAGCTGGCAATATTCAGCCCATTAAACTTGTAGGAGAATTTAATGATTGCAGTTTTCCACCCTGGAGTGGCAATAGTGGCACCAGAACTCTGATCTCTGTAGCATCTATGCATCTGCCAAAAGTCTGTCCCTGCTAAAGTGTCCAATAATACGGTTTTTAGATGGGTGGGGTTTATAGTTGAGTATCTGGTGCTCTACGTGCACATAATACTGATATATTCCTGGGTTACTTAAAATAGATGCTCTGTCCACTCTCTTGTCCTCTAGACAGATTTCTACAGCTATAACCATAACATTTATCTGTCTTTAAAATCAATCAATCAATCAATATTATTATTATTATTATTATTATTATTATTATTATTTTATTTATATGCCATATTTTCCCTTGACAGGGAGTTAAGACAGCTTACAGATAAAAAGAAGAAAAGCTAAAAACATAGGGAGTAAAACCAATTAAACATTGATAGAATTAAAACACGCATTAAAACCATACAAATAATTACAAGAAAATTTCAAGAAAAACCAGCCCTTTTATTAAAAGCAGTCAGTTCCCCAAAATATTTCAGAAAAATGAAGTCTCTACCAGTCTAGCTTCTCTAGGGAGGGAGTTCTAAATTCTGGGAACAGCCACCAAAAAGGCTGTCTCCTGCCAAGTGTGCCAGTGAGGTTGGTGGGACTGAGAGAAGGGCCTCTCCTGAAGATCTCAGAAACTGGTCATAATCCATATGAAGGAATATGGTCTTTCATATAGCTTGGACCTTAGCTGTATAGGCCATTGTAGGTCATCATAGGTAAAAGGTTTTTACAAAGGACTGTGGATGAAACAGAAAAATTGGTCAGCTATAACATGGACAGATGACATTTTGTTTTGCCAGTTGAGTTTAAAAAGACTGCAGTGGCCAAGATATTATAAAAAAAAAGTCAGAGGAAGTGGGATCTCCAGGTTCAAAGACATTAGCCAATTAAGTTTCTGAATTCTATTTACTGAGTAGCAAACAGCAGGCAAGAGCTATGCTTTCAAACCCTACTTGTGGTATTCGTGGAAGCTTTGGGTTGGCCACTGTTGGGAATAAGATGCTCAACTAGATGAATCTTTGGTATGATTCATCCGAGCTCTTCCTAGGTCCTTATAATGAATCCATGCACTTCACTTTTATTCCATCTGTGTATCAACTGCAGAACTTGTGTTTCTGGTCACAAAACTAGCATTTTAGATGTACAAAATTATTTTTGTTTTAGAGGAGGAGAGACCCAATTCATATTAAGGTCATTTTCACAAGTGATAGAACAGGTGTGCTTTGCAATATAATTCTGCCCCCTCCCATTTTATTTACTGATCCCTTAAATGCTAAGCTGTATTTGAGCATTAATAAAACTAACCCGAATCTATCTCTATGTCATACTTGGTTTTTTAAAAATATTATTCTAGAGAAGACTAGGAGGGTGGAGAGGTCTTTTTCCATGCTTTTGGTATTTGTTCCTTTTGCAGTCATCCATGATGATGATGATGATGATCCAAAGCTCTCCTCCAATTGTTGTTTTGTTTTGTTTTTGGGTTCTGCTCTTCTTTTATAGTTTTATATGTCATTTTAAGCATTCTGAGCTCATGGATTTGTAATGCCTTTATTGTGGGTTATTTGATAAAAGACATGTCAAGATTTAATGAAGGACTGTCTGCTTTGTTTACCCTGCTCAATTGGTTCAGGAAGAATTCACATAAGCGGGAGGCAAGCTTGCACTATTTTTCCTTACTTGGAATTTTGTGTTAGTTTGACTTGTTTGTGAAAATTTTAATCCCACAAAGTTGGAACCATAGCCATAAAGATGTAAACAAGATAATACAGAACTGCTTGTTCCTTTCCATGGCAAATCTTAGAGGGGAATCAGATGAATAGTTCCCCCACCCCACAGCGCCATGGAGTGTGGGCACCATGGAACTGCTCTACTTGAGGGGGTACTTTATCAACAGTATGGCAGCTCACAGTGGCAAGAAAACTCATTAGACACCCCCCCCCCAAAAGCAACTCTGGGCATTGTTAAAACAACATTTATTATTGCTCTCATTTTCATAGATAATGTCATTCTCAGTTCTGCAATGAAGCTATTTCTACTTCAGGACTTACTGTTTGCCTTTGTCTACATTTTTCATGGCAGCATTTTGCAAAAGGGATGAACTTACATGTGCCAACCATGACTGTGTGCCCCAAAAATCATGGTGTGATGGGCAGATAGACTGTGCTGACAAATCAGATGAATGGAACTGTGGTAAGTTTTAGCATATGCACAAAAAGTCAGAATATGAGGTTTTCCATCTTAATTTCAGGGAAACTGTTCAACAGCGCTTGAAGTAATTGGCTGGTTGTGAGAATTAGCATAGAAAGGTGCATTATCCCTTTTAGGGTGTATAGATGGAGACCAAAAACCCAGAAATAGAGACAAAAACAGGAAACTCGAAAACAGAAAACAACTTACAACACGGCCTATACTCAAAATCAGCCGGGATGAGAGATTTTGGACTTGGCAGGTTTTGAGCTGGCTGAGCTGGGGCTATGTTTGCATAAATTCCTCAGCCCAGCTGAGCTGATGATATATCAGCATAATTCTCTCATTCTGGCTCAGCCAGGGCCCAGACAACAGAATTTAGCCACTATAAGTTACTTTGACATAAATCCTCAACCAGGAGTGTTCCAGGGATGTGAATTGGGCAAGGAGAGACTCCCACCTATTTCAAATGTTTTTCAGCTGTATCACATGACTTAATGGCCTAGCAGAACTTACACTGGCAAAAAATGGTGGTGTAAGTTGAATTCCTCCTGAGCAAAGTTTGGAATAGGGGTAACTTATGCCAGCGTAATTTACAGTGGCATTCTATAGTTAGCATTGCTCTGTAGACGAGTCCACCATGTCTGGGTGTAGGACGGGTAAACAGATGAACACAGATATGTTCCCTTCTCAGTGCATAAGTCCAGAAAACAAGGCTCTTAAGAGTAACAAAACCAAGTAAGACCCCAAATATACATTTCACACAGATCATACCAGTATTGAATAAGTGGTGTTTTAAGGAACAATCTAAACTATAGAAAGATGATGTAACATATGCTGACATAAGTTATATGTATAAGTACCGGTACTCGTCTTTACAATAAACAATGGATATGGGTTGGGGGAAGCTTGAAAGAATGGTTTTCATCTGATTTATGTAAAGCATAACTATTTTAAACCCATAATCTCTTGCGTATCCCTGGAGACAAGCAGCAAGCTATTCTGATACAGTGATTTCTGGCAATGGAAACTGCTTAGTCTTCAAATCAAGCTCATTACATATTTCATAGCTATGGGAATATGGCCCACCCACTGTGGAGTGTTTAATTGTGCCATCACTTAAAGTAATTTTTCTTCTTCAGTAATTGCATATATGATTAATCAGAAATAGAACTAATGACTAATCTTGCTGGTAGAAAGATCTCCAGAGTAAAATAGGCCCAGCAGATTGGTGGGGGGTTTGGTCCAGGTACCAGTGTGTTCAGTTTGTGTCCACATTCAGGAAACATTGCTGGCAACAATTTTTAGATAATACTATGCCTGTAAAACTGTCTCACTCAAATAAAACTTTACTATGTTCATGGTGTGAAGAGGACAAATTTTGTACTTCCTACTACTGTTAGTGAATCTGTCACATAATGGCAAAATCATGGGGACAGGTTTTTATAGAAATAAATTGGATTACTAAACAAAACCTTTTGTTAATACCTACACTGGACGCGGGTGGCGCTGTAGGTTAAACCACAGAGCCAAGGGCTTGCCGATCAGAAGGTTGGCGGTTTGAATCCCCGCGACGGGGTGAGCTCCCGTTGCACGGTCCCAGCTCCTGCCAACCTCGCAGTTCGAAAGCACGTCAAAGTGCAAGTAGATAAATAGGTACTGCTCCGGCGGGAAGGTAAACGCCGTTTCCGTGTGCTGCTCTGGTTCGCCAGAAGCGGCTTTGTCATGCTGGCCACATGACATGGAAGCTGTATGCCGGCTCCCTCGGCCAATAACGTGAGATGAGCGCCGCAACCCCAGAGTCGATCACGACTGGACCTAATGGTCAGGGGTCCCTTTACCTTACACTGGCTCTACTTAGCAGTTGAGATGGCCTGAATGGAACCAGCAAGGAGTGAGTTAATGTTTTGCTTATGGCTGAAAATGAAGATTTATTACTTGTTACCTAAACTTAAAGCATCTGAGAGAGGCAATGGCAAAATCTTAGTATGACAAAGTCTGGTCCCTAGTGACTTCTGAATAACTGACACAGAAAATCTGTCTAAGGGAAAGCCAGAGATGTTCACTTGATCCTAACATTACACTGCTATATGGAACTGAGCTGGGAAAGGTGAAGAATTTTTTTGTTTCACTGGTGAAGATGCACCATGGCGTTCCTTCTCTCTGCGCTCTGCCCAGCAGTCATCCTATGCCAAGGTGAAGGTGTTCATGCTGGGATCGTTTGGTCATTTGTATGACCTCTGTGTGTCACCTGCAAACAAAGCTTTGGGATTAAACTAACATTGTCTGTTTCTTGTTTCCTGGTAGCAGGGCTCTTTTCTAAGATAAACGTTCATTCCTTGTTCACACAATTTACAACTGATTCATGTTACACAGAGGAAACTTAAGGGACAGTACTTTTTTTTTTAAAATAGTTTTTATTATTTAAAATCAACAAAGCAGCAAATACACACTTACATATAAAAAGGAATAATAAGGTGGGGAGAATAATAGGGGAGGGGCAAGAGAATCAACGATACAATAAAGAAGATCAAAAAAAAGAAGAGAAAAAAAAGAAAAAGAAAAAAAAGAGAAAGAAAAAAGAGGGCAAAAGAAACCCTTATTCTTCCAATATTTCGTCAAAACTTATCCTCACAGGTTTACAGAACAAATAAGAATACAAAACAAATACACTCATCACATCTACATACAGATACTTCCTGTCCCTTTTGTTGCACACTTTTCTATATATCATGTTTCACAGGCTTATATTAATGATATCTCTTTTTCCTCCTCCTTATTATTCTAATCCTTTCTGTTTCTCTCAAGCATCACTCAATGTCCATGAGTAGAGAGCTATTTGGGTAATATGTTTTAAGATAATTCTTATACACTCTCCACTCTTTCGCTGTCTTTTGTACGGGTATATCTCTCATTGAATCTGTCAACCATGCCATCCTGATATAGTTTAACATTTGTGTTTGCCAGTCTATTACTGTGGGCAGCGTCTCGCTCTTCCAATTTTTAGCTACCAAGATTCTAGCAGCGGTCACAGCGTATAGGCATAAAGATCTTATTTCCTTATTTATTTCTGATGGTAGGATATTTAAAAGAAACATTTCAGGCATTTTTTTAAATGTTATTTTAAACATTTTCTTTAGTTCTTCGTATATCTTGTTCCAGTATTCTTTTATATTTTTGCAGGACCACCACATGTGGTAGTACGTGCCATCTTCTTTCTTGCACCTCCAGCACCTCGGATTTATACCCCCATACATTTTAGCCAGCTTACATGGTGTTAAATGCCAACGGTATATCATTTTCATACAATTTTCTCTTAGATTGAAACATGCTGTAAATTTTAGCTCTTTCTCCCACAATCTCTCCCACTGATCCATGTTGATGTTATAACCCAAGTCTTGGGCCCATTTAATCATTGGGGTTTTAGTTTGCTCCTCGATCGTCTCCCATTCTAAAAGATAGTCGTACAATAGGGAAATTTTCTTCTTCCTTATTTTTGTTATTATCTTTTCAAATCTTGACATTTCTGTTGCTAACCCTGTCTCTCTATCTACGATTAGTTTCTGATTCAGTTCAAAATATTGTAGCCAACTCGTTAATTGATTTTTAATTTCTTCATACTTTCTCAGTACTGGTTTCCCTTCTGTTGTCTCTAGTACTGTTCTGTATGTGGGCCAGTTGTTACTCATATTTCTCCTTTTAACCGCAATGGCCTCTGTGGGAGAGGTCCAGAGTGGTATTTTGGGCTCCAATATCCCTTTGTACCTAATCCACAGCCTAAAGAGGGATTTCCTTATCACATGATTAAGGAACTAAGGGACAGTACTATAGAAATGTTAAACAGGTTTATACTTAGAAACTTGACTGGAAGCATTAAAATGCTTCATAAAGGAAGTACGTAAAGGTAAAGGGACCCCTGACCATTAGGTCCAGTCATGACCGACTCTGGGGTTGCGCGCTCATCTCGCATTATTGGCCGAGGGAGCCGGCATATAGCTTCCAGGTCATGTGGCCAGCATGACAAAGCCGCTTCTGACAAACCAGAGCAGCACATGGAAACGCCGTTTACCTTCCCGCTGTAGCTTCCTATTTATCTACTTGCATTTTGACGTGCTTTCGAACTGCTAGGTTGGCAGGAGCTGGGACCAAGCAACGGGAGCTCACCCCGTCACATGGATTCGAACCGCTGACCTTCTGATCAGCAAGCTCTAGGCTCAGTGGTTTAACTACAGCGCCACCTGGGTCCCCAAAGGAAGTACATACCTAAGTACAATATACTACTTGACACAGAAAGAACAAACGTGAATGCATACATCATAAAATAGGCCCATCTTAATAAGAAAGCATAACACATGTGACAAGAAATCATTTTATTTACATCCACATGTAAGCCAGCCCACAGGTCTCCACAGGCTTAATGAAGTTACATTTCCCTTTTTTTTCCTTCACAGTGACCCTGTCTAAAAACAGCAGCTCCTTGATGTTCCTGACTGTTCACAAGTCAGCTTCCAATTACCATGTATGCGCTGATGAATGGAAGAAAAATTAAGCCATTTGGCATGCAAACAAATGGGTTTAGGGTAAGGTCAGTAGTTTGTAGCATTGATCAATTTTTCTGGGTGTGACTATGAGTCTGGGTGAAGCTGATTGAGTCGGTGACAATTTCTTAATTAGCAAAAATGTTATTTTCTTCCTTTGCTTCTGCTGTCTGTTTACTTGGCACAATCTAAACTCTCTGAAGTGACCTGGTTTGCACATCACGCCATGCCAAATGGGGCTGCAAGAGTGGAGCTTACAACTGTTTTGTTCTTCACTGGAGCTTTTTGCTACCGGTACCATACCATGCTGAGCTAAGCCAGGGTATGGCTTAACATGGCATCCAAACCTGGGCTTGCGGCTAGGCTTTCTTCAGACTAACCATGAGCTGTAACCAATACCAAATGGGTAGATTAGTAAACTAAAGCTATAGTTGATTAATTGGGAGAAGCCAAATCTAATCAATGGTTTACAATGGTTACAAGTGAATGGTTACAAGTGAAAGGTGCACTTGTTTATTTTGTGAGGCAGGTTTGGTATGTTGCTATAATAGTGAATGAAAAAGAAAATGTTAAGCTTTTCTTTTTAACAGTGAGTAGTAGCTTTTTGTTATTAACATGTATGTAATTTCACACTTCCTTCAAAATTGCATAAAGCCATGCATGTTGGGGTTTTGATAATAAGCCAGTTTACCTAAGTGTAATCAGTTGATTCTATGAAAGGTAAATGATTAACCAGCTAATCAATGTTTTCATAACTTGAGAAGCCTTCTGTGGAGAATCCATAAGCTAGGGTTTTAAGAGGAATTTTGTTGGAAGTGGGAATCTCAGTGCTGTCCAAGTTTGTTTGGGGGTTATTAGGATTGGTTTGGTTGTGCATGATGAAGTGATCAAGTGAGTCACATTTAACAAATACAGTTTTTTCCTAATGATAGGGTTATTGACCACTTGTCCTACTTCTGGCCTTCCAAAGGCATCTGGTTCACCAATGTGGGAAAGTAAGTGCTGGAACAGATAGGGCTTTGGTCTGATCTAGTGGGGCTCTTATTTTTATTTTATCCATATGTTTAAAATTATGGCATGCCCATTGTAAACCTGACCTTTGAAGCAGCTGGGAGGACATAAAAGACCCTTTCCATTTGTTTTGTAAAACTTGAGTGGTTTTCTTCCCTGTAAACTGAATTCCTAAAATCTTATGCTGTTTATCCTGATTTAACCACAGTTCTTACAGCATAAAACACATTGGTATCATATTTTGTTGCAGAAAACTCTTTTATGCTAGATGAGGCTATTTTGTAGAAGTATTGTATGTGTGTGTGGCTTAGGTGTACCACTGTTTAATCTAGGCAAGAGGGTTTGGGGTACTTTGTTCTGTGCAGACAGGATATGAAACACTTCTGCTTAGATAACCATACATGCTGAATTCAAGTGACCAAATATTAGATGCTCCTTGTGTAGCATTTTTTAAAATTTTGGTGCTAAAAATTCAAACTGTCCCTCTGTCGTTTAATAAGTTAATATACAATGTTTACATCTGAAGATGCTTTGGGAACATGCAGTTTATTTATTTAACAAAATTTATTTAACAAAATTTAACAAAAATTTAGTCCCTTTTAAGCTTTGTTATTGTTTTATTATTTTAATTGATTATTGGTTACCTAAAAAAACACAGAATATATGAAATAACTGTATTTAAAAATCAATCAATCCATTCTAGCTGTCAGAGTCCCCACTGACACCTCACCAGTCCTCACAGATATAGACCCAGCTGGTTCTCTCAGTCCCTGCCTGTTTTCTACTCCCATCCCGCATTTCCATCCTCCTGGAGGAGAGGCTGCCTTTTCCAGGTCACTGTGAGGAGGCAGAAGGGTTGGAAAATGTAGTTCCTAGATTTCATGGTCTCATTACAGTCCTAGGTGAATTGTTTTGAATGTGTAGATTGGTACTAAATAAGCAATAAAGAAGCCAATTAATAATGGCCAGGGAAGGCAGCTTAAGTTAGTGCCCTTTGTAGCATTTTTATCATTACAGTAATACATCTCTAGTCCCATGAGTCACAGGAACGTGGGTGGCACTGTGGTCTAAACCACTGAGCCTCTTGGGCTTGCCAGTCGGCGGTTCGAATCCGTGCGACGGGGTGAGTTCCCGTTGCTCTGTCCCAGCTTCTGCCAGCCTAGCAGTTTGAAAGCATGGCAGTGCAAGTAGATAAATAGGTACCACTGCAGTGTGGGGGGTAAACGGCATTTCCGTGCGCTCTGGCACTTGTCATGGTGTCCCCTTGCGCCAGAAGCAGTTTAGTCATGCTGTCCACATGACCTGGAAAGCTGTCTGTGGACAAAAGCCAGCTTCCTCAGCCAGAAGCAAAATGTGTGCCGCACCCCATAGTTGCCTTTGACTGGACCTAATCTCCAGGGGTACTTTACCTTTACTTTTCTCATTATTTTTTTTAAAAAGTGATTTTGTGATGCCTATTCTGAATTATCCTTTGCTTGGAAGTATTAAGGAACAATCTTTAAAAATGCATATTTTAAATACACGTGAACATGGGAGTTCTATGTCCCTGAGGAAAATCAGGTTAGATAACTGAGAGGTGAATCTGCAAAACTTTTTTTCTTAAGGTAGGTGAAAGCAATGTATGGCAAATGTTGGAGTGGGGGCAGTACTTCCAGGTGCCTCTCATTTGCTATGGGTGTGGTCTGTGAAATTGTATGATGAATGGTGTAATTTGTTGCTGTATGTGAGTTGACCCGGCTTATGGATTTACTTATTTTGCATGTTTTCTTAGCCGCTGCTAAAACATTCATCAAAAGAGAGAATAGAAGAATGTTTTAGTGTCGTGCCATCTTCTCAGAAATATCAAGGAAGAAGAAAAATGTGTTTTGGATTTTGATGATCTCTAACATTGCAGGTTCTAAATGCTGCATTTGTAGATTTTTCACTG